>NC_068396.1:11320011-11648761 GCF_023724105.1 Carassius gibelio
TCTTCAAAAAATCTTTTGTGTTTCACAGAAGGAAAAAAGAGAGACATAGGGGTTTGGAAACACATGAAATATAATGACAGAATTGTTCTTTTTGGGTGAAATTTTGCTTTAAAATGTTGCAGCCGTAGGCAGCTCTGTAGGTTTTGGAACAGATATGTTGTGTAAGCCTTGGTCTGTGTTACTGTTGAACCAAATACAGACCGAGTCAGATGACAGAAATGTGAGCAATCCATCACAGATTACACACACACACACGCACGCACACACGCACACACACACGCACACACACACACACTCAGAGATGTTCTCATTAGTTATGCTCAGTGAATGTGGTGATGACATAATCTGGCCACAGCGCTAAAGAAGATACTGTGCAGAGCTCATTTTAATATCTGATTAATGTATTAATCAATCATTACAATCAGACCAGAGCAAGATCCGAGATGCATGGCCTCTCAAAAATTATGAACTTGTAAAAAAAAAAAAAAAAGGCTGCAGTCATTTGATTGGAGAAAGTTATGTGTACAGCACAATATTGAACAAAAAGTTTGTGGTTTGTTCAGTGAGATTAAGGAAGCTACAGTATATGTAATGGCCATAAATTCAACTCAACCTGAATGTGGAACAGAATATTACATTTTAATGATGTATGTCAACAATTACATCTGACAATTATGGTATCATGACATTTTTAAAATGTAGTTTATACTCTCTATTAAAGGAAGACCCAATATATAAAATCTTTTCACCATACTCAGCCTCAAAACCAGCACTTTTTTTTCAGAATATAGAATTGTAGAATTACCAAGTTTCTCCATAGTGGATTGATACTATAGCACTGTGGTTGTCAAAGTTAAAAATGCAAATTACAAATAGTCATTTTAATCCAAAAGTATACATAGCTGCTATAGTTGCAGCTGCTTAACATTATTTAAAAAAAGCAGTAATCCATTTTGACTGGATGAGTCACATTTGAAGCTGCTATACAATAGCACGCCTGTGAATGCACATCAGTTTATTGCTATTACACCAAGTTGCTTGGCAACAATACACCCAACCTTTCGCACCGGATGTGAGCAGCGTGGCCTGTCAAAACTAAATTGTTCTGTCTTTTCAAACAAAATATACATACACAGTCTTATTCATAGGAATTGTCACTCATAATCTATCTTATTCCCGATATGTGCGTCGAACTTTGAGTTGCTCATCAATGTTTGCATTTATTTATGAAAGCGTCTTGTGTGGGAGTTGATGCAAACCACCTTAGTAAATACCTGAACACGAAAATGTCAGTGTCAAACGGCTGGCATTTTAAAGCTGGCCTTTGATGAGTGATGGCACAAACAGCATGAGAGACACACAGCCAAGCTATTTCAATTTTGTCTTGTATTAAGATGCCCAGTAGTGCTGTTAGATTTCATTGAGACGTGAACACACTCCAATAGCACAATATCAGATATTATCAAACTTCACCATCTGCCATTAGTTCCGCAGAATGGCTCTTTTGGTGTCTCCCTGACAACCCATTAGAATCAGACCGCTGTGATGGGGCTACAGTTAGATCTCAGTTATCCTTAGAATGAGATACACACACAGACCGTTCCAGCAGGATGTGAGTGCTGGCTAGACTCAAAACCAAATTCAGTGCAGTACATGTGTGTGTGTGTGTGAGGTCTTGGAGGAAGTCCAGTCTGGCAATATGTTTTGAGCCAAACAGATGCTTTGAAATGGACGATGGGATCAAAGCTGAGAAAATGAGCAAATTTTTTATGTTATTCATATTTTGTCAGCTAATGGTGATACAACTCTGATGAAAAAGATCTATACAATTTTTTGTGTCTCATGGTGATTTTGTGTTTCACATACTTTATGTACCAGGGTAAGTCTGAAATATTATATTAAATGTTATATAATACTGAAATGTCCTTTGGATCTGTTTTATCAAAAAAAGGAATCAAAGATAGGTTAAATATAAATATTTAAAGATAACACATATTTAGAGTCAAGATCATTCTGTGGGTGTTGGGCTATGAATGTTTCATCTCCAAATTACTTGTGAAGAGAAGAGACTCTCTAGCTTCATTACACCTGAATATAAATAATTCTTAGGTAAATGAATGAGGTATAATAGTGAAAATGACAGTGTGAAAGATTTGTGTGTCTAGGGATATCTAGATTTCATTTCATTTGATTCCAAGTGCACTGTGTACCCACCCTTCAGAACTCCTTTGAAAGGTTTGCTGAACAATTTTCTACATATTATCAGAAACAATTTCTTTGACATGAGTTTATAAGATCGAGTTTTTTGAGATTAAGGTATTTTAACTAGTTGCTTATTAGCATGCAAATTACTAGAATATTAGCCATTTATTAGTAGTAATTAATTACACATTTTAATACCTTATTTTACATGACCTTTTTCTACATTCCTAATCCTATCCTATCCTTTTCCTAAACTTAACAACTACTTTACTAACTATTAATGCACAGCGAACTAGGAATTTATTGAGGGAAAAGTTGTAATAGTGAATAAGTATTCCCTATTCTAAAGTGTTACAGATGTTTATATATATATATAAGATTTGCTCACCAAAATTTCATTTATTTGATCAAAAATACAGTTACAACAGAGGCATTGTGAAATATTACTTAAAAAAACTGTTTTCTATTTGAAAATATAGTTTATTTCTATAATGGCAAGGCTGAAGTTTTAGCAATCTTTAAGTCTTCTAATATCCAAAGTATGTAAATAATTATATGTAAATAATAATAGATAAAAGTATGACACTTACACAGTCACTTCATAACTTGATGAAGTTAAAAATGAGAGTGTTGACCTATAAAAGGAGCAGTAAACTGAATGTGTCTCATATATGGCAGTGTGGATATCAGTCACTCAAATGTGACTATTCTTATGATTTTGGTACTTTATGTCAAACAAAACCTCAGCATGAAAACAAAATCTAAAGTATTCGGCTTTTGAATGTCTGTGGTGTGTAGTGTCAACACTTCCATTTCATTTCCAGTGTGTGAGCATCAAAAGGTCTTTTTCTACTAAAGAACTGCCACTCATTTCATTTTCAGACAGTCTGTTCAGACATATGTGATGTAATCAAAGTGTTCCTTATGTAGCATACAAAGGTGTCTGAATTGAGCCAAAGAGACTGTCAAGATCTGTTGCAGCAACATGAAAGAAGAAGAAAAAAAAATCATCATAATTGTAAAAGTTTCCTCTGCTGCTACTTACAGAAGTTGTGTACTTTTGTTATATTTTCAATTCTGCCTTCTCAATCATGTCTGAATCTAAAATACTAGCTCTGCTTAGATGTGTTGCTTATCCAAAAACCAGTCAGCGTATCTCACTCGTACAACAGACTAAATGGTAATTGGAAAAGATCCACATAAGCGCTAATTACCTTATTTTCACTGAGGAAAAAATTGCTGAGATTTTTGATGTCAGTCTTACTGGAAATCAAATGCCTTGCAGCCTCCGTATCACAGAATGTTGGTGCCATTGATTCTGTCAGTTACAGAAGAAATCTGCACATTTCCCAGTCTCCCTTAATGTGTGTCAATGCTGCAATGCTGTGACAGCTCTCAGTCAGAATGACTCATGCTGAGTTGTTGCCCATCTAAGTGCTGCTGGAAACAAAAATACACAAACATACGCTGTATTAAAACATCACCACCAAAAAATAATAATAATAAAAATAAAAATCTAATTTTTTTTTTTACAAATGATGGAACTGTGGCTAAAAGCCTCGGAAACCACTAAAGAAACCTGTCTGATTGTGATTACATATTTTTAGGTGAACTATTCCTTTAATTACAATTAGCTATGCCTTTTTTTTACGTATTTTATTAGGAAAAAGACAGTATGTTTAGTGCAACACTGACACACATATAGACCTTTTACTACTAGATATAAAAGAGTTTGTATTTTTAATTGCAATTTTTGCACATTATCTCTGGCAGTGTGGCTGCAATCAGTTCAAATATTTGTGCGCATGCAGTTTTTAACAATGCTTCTTGTAAACTGAAGAAATAAAATGACAAATATAAAAGAAAGTGTTGACAGTCAAAGTGCATCCTCCTAAAAAGAGAGAAATAAGCGTGGAGTGTTTTAACTATTTCTTCATTCAATAACAGCAACAAGAGGCGTGCTATTATAATTTAACTGAACAACACTTCAAACTACAGTATTCCCACCTAAACAGGCACAACTGTATTGCCTTATAATGCTTGACAAAATGTAAATGTAAACAATCTACTGTATGTTTTACTTGTTACTTTCATACATTACAATCGAACAGACTTAAGAGTAATTAAAGACCAATTTTACACATGCTATACAGTATATGGTATAAATCTTACACAACATTGTTTTTACAACTCATTTCTAGTTCCTTTAAATAATTTGCTAATTTTACTTTTTCTTACTGACAAATGCTATTAATACTACTATATGAAATCTGGGATTTCCCTTGCCTACGTGTGTGTGTGTGTGTGTGTGTGTGTGTGTGTGTGTGCTCTTGTTTTTGTGACATATCAGGACACAACTCTGTATAATGACATGGGTATGACACAGGTATTACAAGGATAGGGTGACTTATGAGGATGCCATGTCCCCATTTTTCAAAATGTTTATAAACCATACTGAATGAGTTAACAGAGATGTTAAAGGAGTCCAAAGCTAGCAAAACTCCAAAAACACATCCTTACATAAATTTTATGCAGTCTCCAAATTAAATGACCACTAGCTGCAGTAAAACACCAACTAACTTTATTCCTTTTCACTTAAACTATGATTACAGGGGCAGATTACAAATAATATTTGTTTTACATGATTCCTTGCACAGTATTATATTACGCCCATGAAACAGTTTTACTACAGTGCACGATTTGTAAACTTAAAAATACATTTTGACTTTGAATTACTTATTCTGTTTCATATGTATGGCTTTCCTGGCCGGGGAGAACTTGCTTGGTAGCCCACCTGGTGCAGCAACGCACTTGAATATAATATTGCGCACTTGCGCAAAACACACAAGAAGTAGCATACATTTTTACATAACTGTTGCTACAGGCATGTTTCTCCCAGTGTCATGAAAATGTGTATCAATAGCACAATTCTTTTTTGTATTTTATGTGCTATTTATATGCATAAACTGACTTTGGAGTGCATAAAATATGAATTTTGGCATGCATATAATACTCACCTACCCCATACCACTAAGCCTAACCATTGCATATCACGTGCACGCAGAAGTCAAATTTTGTGTGTAAACTGTATGTCAAATAGAAACAAAAAATCATGCCACTGATACACACTTTCATAAGATCATGTTAGGTTTGTGAAATCATCTAAGACTGATCTTAATACCAGGTCAGAGAGAAAAAAATGGACTAGGTATTGAAAAAGATGTAGTACAGACTGTTATATAGTAGTAATTGGAAAGTTACTGTACATCACTGTAATTAAGTGTAAATAGTGATAGGTGAGTTAGTATTGGCACAAAGGCCTTCAGTGTTATAATTACATGTTAAAGGTCCTTTTAAAGCGTGATGCCAAGTGAAAGTGCCACTGAGGCAGCTCTATTCAATATCCACAACAGAGGCAAACCGCGGGCCAAGATTCAAGCCATCAATACTCCTGTCCAATATAAACTTTCCACTGAAGAGTTTGCCACATTCTTAAAACTAGCAGTTGATTATGTAATTTACATTTATATATTCTAGTAGCCTAGCAAGCTATTTTTGATCATTCAAACCATCTCAAGGAGAGTCTGTAATATAGCTGTCTCTGGATTTATTTAACAAAAACAAAATCTGCTTTCAAATGTGGGTGAGAGGAATTTACTGACACTGTATACTGATTTTCAGCCGATGACTGACAGACTGATTTTACAAATAGCTTCTGTATCAGGCTGTGCTAATACTGTAAATCCATCTCAGTGTTTGGAGCATTGGTATTGTGCTGGTAATCCGTGCTTCATGATAGCCAAATGTGGGTTATTACAATTTCAATATGATTTTAAACCTATTCTCCTTTTTTTATCATCACAAATTGAATTACAGAAGGAGGCGCTATGTAAATATGCTAATAGTTGCCATACTGTGATTATAGCAACAGCTAAAGGCTATTATTTCTCATAAACCCTTTCAGAAGTGACTATATATACAAGATAATGCAACTAAAGTATGGGTACTATAATATTAAAAACACAGAAAATGTCATCCTTCTACTAGAAGATACAGTCCTTGACATGATGTGGAGCAGTGAAATACAGTATATTCCAGACGTAGATGTTTCACATCATAGGTGTTTCTGTTATGTTGTGCATGGGGACAAGTTTGGAGTTGCTATAAGACTTTGAGCTTTTGAAAATAAAAAATAAAAAATAATTGAAAATTTTATAAAATAAATACACAGTAAAAATGGCAATATTGTGAAATGTTGTTAGAATTTAAATAACTTTTTAAAACTTTTTTTTTTATTGATTTTTTTCCTGCATTTTCAGCCGCCAATACTCCAGTCTTCAGTGTCACATGTTCCTTCAGAAGTCATTGTAGCATGATTCAAGAAAATGTTTCATATTAACATCAATGTTTAAAACAGTGTTATGCTTAATATTTTTGTGGAACCCATGATTTTTTTTTTTTTTTTTTTTTTTTTATCATTATCATTATTATTATTTTTTTCCTTTGGTGAATAAAATGTTCAAAGGAACAGCATGTATTTGAAATTGATATACTTTTTAAATGTATTTTCTCATATTTGATCAATCAGCCTTGCTGATTAAAAGTATTGTTTTATTTTTATTTAATCCAAAGTGTTTAAACAGTATATATTACAATAATAATTAATCTAATTTCTATTAAATTAATCATAAGAAATTATTCAATATATAATTTACTTCACATTCACATGCAGTCCAATCCAAAAGTATATCAACGGCATATAAAAATGGCATATCGCATATCATGTCCTAACTTCTGATGTTTCTGGGTGTCACAGGGCATTCTGGGGCCCGTTAAGGGGGCTTTTAAGCTGATGGGTGGCTCCTCTTTGATCCAGCTGCTCTCTTTCTGATTGGATGCCAGATGGCAGGAGAAACACTCCACTGACGTGCCCCTCGGGTTTAAGAGTACCATTGGAGAAACAAATGGCATAATCCTGTTACACACACAGGGCGAGGGCAGGGGTCACAGATCGGGGCTTGTTCATTTAGCTGATGACAGTTAAGGCTACCAGAAATAAAGCTGTGCAAATGTATGCAAATTCCCTTAGTGCCATTAAGTGGCAATGCAGAGCCTGTATGCTGTGTATAAATGTACAAAGATACAAAAGATATACACACACTCAGACATTGCCTCCTTGTTAATATCAATGCACAAACGATTTAAAAAATGCACTGAAAAGATGTGTTCTGGATGAATTAGAATAATGAATCACTGCAAAAAAAAATCAGAAGCATTTTTTTTTGAAGATCAAAAAGAATTTTGGCACTTAGTAAACTGTAAGATTGTCTATACAGATCTAAAAAGCCCTCGCTGTTCGTTTTTCACGTTTCTTTCTGTGAAGTAGCTCTGAATAGGTGTCATTTGTGTGATCCCACCACTTGAACCAAGAACGAACCATTGTCAGTTATGAGTCATGCATGAATGCATTTAAACACACACACACACACACACAAACTCTTAGGCTGTGACGCTTCATCAGAATCTAAGCACAGTCCTTCATTCCAGATGTGTGGGCTTCAGTGGCGCCTCTGTTCTCTTACAGTCCTACACAGATCGATGAATAAGTTCAAAATGCTTATTTTCCTCACTTTTTCTCTCCTGTCCTCCTCCACAGTACTGGAAGCTTTTCACATAGTCAGCAAAAAAGAACCACCCAAGATTGATGTTGTGTCAGCTTGTTGTAGTTGTGTGGTCAATAAGTAGAGAAACAACTCACAATGCAAGATGAGGCATATTTAGAGAAACAAATCTCCAAACATAGACACATTTGCTGTGCTGACCACTGCAAGGTATGATTGATCGTCCTGGAACAAACACCGTCAACCATCTTTAGGTCTTTCAGTTTGATGATGTTTTAACAGACACCTGCTAAAGGGGAACAAAACTTGTTTATCACATGCGACATTTGGGAAAGCCCCGTACGACTACATTTTTTAAAGGTGACGTGTTTCCCCTTGGATTTGAACCTATGATCTATTGGTTAGCAGTTTAGATCTTTACCCAGTCTTTTAAGCCACACCTCACTCTTGCAGGCTTTTTTTGGTTTGATGAACCTAAGGGAAAGAAACATTTCTGCTTCTGCTCCACCATGCAAAGAATTGTCTGGTTGCAATTCTTAAAATGACTGTGAATACGATACGAATCGATTTCATCCAGTTTCTCAGTCTGTTTCTATTTAATATGGTAATCATTTTAATCATCTTAACATTTTAATCAGTGAGATTATATTGATAAAACAAAAAAAAAATCTGGGGTAAGATTCTATATTATATCATATCATATTACACACCACATCATATTACACATAAATGGTCATTGTGTAAAGAGACTGACATCATTTACATTTCTCGGGGTACATATTTCAGAGACTCTTTCCTGGACCAGCAACATCACAGCACTGATAAAGGAGGCCCAGCAGTGCCTCCACTTTCTGAGAGTACTCAGGAAAAGTGGGTTGGACCAAAGATTGCTGATGTCCTTTAATCAGTCCACTTTTCAGAGTGTGTTCACTTATTCCATCACTTCGTGGTATTCTGGGAGTTCAGCTGGAGACAAGAAGTCATTACAGAGGGTCATTAACTCCGCACAAAAGATCATTGGTTCCCCTCTGCCCTCCCTAGAAGGGATCTCCAGCTCCCAGCACCTCAAGAGGGCCGGGTCCATGATGTCAAACTCCTCCCACCCAGCCCACCACTGGTAGGCCTACAGATCGATTAAGAATCAAACCTCCAGACTCAGGGACAGTTTCTTTTCATAGACTATAAGTACACTAAATAATCCAACAATTCATTATTTATGGCTATGCCCCTATTTTTTTATTTTATCATATATATATATATATATATATATATATATATATATATATATATATATATATATATACACCTTATTATAACGTATTTTGTCATGTTCTATTGTGTTTTTTTATTTTGTACTATCTACTGTAGGTGGTGAAAAATTTTGAATAGAATGAAGATGTCTTTTTTTTTTCAAAAAAAAAATTTCAATTCTTTTTATTATTATAATTTTTTTATTATTATTATTGCATTTCAGAATATACAGAAGAAATTTACCCTGATCTTCAAATTCAAAATGTTTTCAATCCTATGGATCTTAATGCATAATTTCTTTCCTACTAGAGTATCAGTGAGCATTTGGAACAACTGTATTAGCTGCACGAGTCCCTCAGTTATCCAGAAAATAGATCTCAAAATCATCCAGTCATTGTTGGAAAAGGGTTCAAATACACAAAAATGCTGGGAAACCAAATAGTTTGTGGGACCTGAAGGGTTTATTTGTTTATTTTAAAAAATTATAATAATCATTTAAGAACAAAAGGCACTTTAACTGTTCAAGACAAAAAAAAAGGGACTTGAATGTAAACTTTTGAATGAGTCATTTTGTAAATGCATTTATTATTTTCTATTGTGGACTATAGCATCTTTTATGTAAAATATCTTATTCAGATGAGTACTAAATAAACAATAACATGCATTTTTTATGATCTCTCTTGTTTTGGTAAAATTATTAACATTTTATCTGTGGTATCCCACAGCGATAACATCGAAACTGTAAATAGAGATGAATTTGTATTTAACATGAAATAATCCCTAAACTGTTCTTGCCTTAAAAATAGATGAACAAATTAATACTGGTATGGAAAGTCTGCATGAAAAATTCAGCAAGATACTATTCTGTGATTCCTAGTATTTTCTTTATTTGATTTAAAAAAAATGGAGTTCACTGTCAGGTTAATTAAATATCTTAACCTAATTAAAAAATCATTAAAATAACTATCTTATTTTTTTCCTTATTAATATACACATTACTGTAATTAATTTAAGCAGGATTAGAGCACTTTTACTGCTCGTTTGTTTAATCTTTAGCAGTACCATCATTTGATAGATGAGGTCTGTCATCTCACTAAACATTAATTTCTGGAGGACTAGAGAGGTTGTTTTAATGTTCTTGAAGAAAACTCATATGTACAGTATGTTTGCTTCCCTTCTTCCTTACACAAAAACATCTACTCTCTCATCCTTTCAAACACACTTACAGAGGACAGACAAACTCAGTTAGATTAAGTCTGGCTGATCTGGGCCTGAAAGTATCCGTTCACATCTGAGCAGGGAAATGAACTGTTGGACATTAGCCCTTCTTCCACATCTGTTGATTATCTTAAAAGGAGGAAGGATTGGGCATGAGGTCAGTAAGAAAAGGAAATGTCTACTAAAAGACGTTTGAAACTATCTCATTAAAACCTTCTCGTCACTCTTTGATCTGATGTTGGATTTAGCAGGAACCACAGGATTAGTCCTCAGGATTAACTCCAGGCTTTTAGGGTGATAATTGTACATGATTGTAAACTGGTCTAGGTCACTATTTCTTAATTGGAAAAGATTAAGGTTTACAATAGTATTTGTGAATTATTCCTTATCAATTTCTCAAGTCACACACACACAGAATATTTATATTCTGTTATTATTAAGTGAAACGCTATAGTGGATTTATTTATTTTTTTTCTTCTTTTTATATGCAAAAATATTTATTTGTTGCGGCTTCCATTTACCACTATACAGTAAAGTTTACCCATGATGACTACAGCTTAAGGCCTCAGCTGCCCCATGCCATAACTAACCAACAAAATATATTTCAATAAAAAATGTAAACTAAATAATGATCAAATGGCAAATTTCCACTGAACATTTGAATAAATCCTTATAAAGTACAAAAAAAAAAAAAAATTACATAAACATTCCATGAACCTTAATGTCTAATTGATAGAAAATAAATAAATTAAATATAAGAAATGTGTTAATTTACATAAACTTTCGGTTGTAGTCCACATACATTTTTGTATATTCTATCCCATACAATTTCAGTATGGATTCACAAATCTAAAACAAACATTTTAAACATATGAACAACTTTAGAGACATACAACAGAAGCTAGGTATACCCTTTTCAACAACGTAAAATGTCTCTGTGTCTGCGGATCACAATGGGAAGTAGGTGCTAAAGACAGTAAACAGGTGGATCAACCTTCTATCCTAGATCAGCCCTGATTACATCCTAAAGCCTTGTTGTTTGACCCTGGCCTGAGCCAGACCACCCTGGTGCTCAGCGGGGTTAAGTTGCTCCACTTTGCAAATACGCTTAAAACGATTAAGGTTTGAATGTAGGAGAAGGAGGCTGGTCCTGGATCAGAGTGAAAGCTGTTTACAACACTTAATACTTTTGTGTGATGAACAGGTAAGCTGTGAAGGCTAATATGAATTCTGCTTCATTGGTTTAAGGATGACATAAGGCTAATCTTGAATAAGGAGGTGCACATAGACTGATTTATCCATTGGTTGACTCACTAACCCATTGGTTAGATGGAAAAACAAAAACAAAGTATACCCTGTTAGGGCAAGAAATTAGCCAATGCTGAATAGGAAATGTAGACAGCACACTTTGTTTTACTATAGAGGATTGTTGGGTCCATAGACCTTTTTTTAGGGTAGAGAAGGATGGGTGGAAATTAAGTTGAGTAGGCCTGGATAGTACAATATACTGTATTGTACAAGAACAGAATTCTGTTTACCTGCAGAAATTTTGCTATATTGTTTGTTCAAAAAAAAAAAAAAAAAAAAAAAAAAAAAAAAAAAAGTAATAGTTTCCACCAAATTCAGTATTGCATCTGGCAGGTATTTAAAAGTGCATTTTTTATTTTACGTAAAATGCTATATTGACAGAATTATTAGGTCATGTGTTCTCCCTTTTTACCCAAAGCCTGAACTAGAAGTCCTAGTTTTCCTGTTGTTGTGATCACAACATAGGAGACGTGAGGCCAACAGCAATTTAACCATTTAGTATTGGACTAATAAATGATTACTCAATCTCACATCTCTCATTCATCTCAACTCTCCACAAGTAACAATAACAATTAAACTATACCAAAGTCAAAGAATATACTTACTAACAGACACTGACAAATAGATCAAACCAAATAAACATCAAATAAAACACAGCTTCCTTCAAAGGCTGGCTGGATATCATGATGCGCACAGAATTCACTACTGCATGCCCTCATTCTGGTTCACACTTCTCTTATATACGGTAGTTGAGCCATCAGAGCAACAGGACACAGGTGTGCAGGGGCGGAGCCTAACACTCAGAAGAAAAAAGACTAATTAGATCACAAACAAATACACACAAGATACAGACACAACACTCAGAAGGCTAAGGCCGTAACATAAATTAATGTAACAATGAAAAGATGAATGCACTTTCGGAAGTTGAATGTAAGGGATATTGCATTTTGGAATTTATGTGGACTAATATGATATTGTTTTTGTCCATGATGAAATTTTATTTTATCTCTGTAATTAATTTATAGCATTAACAAGATACCCCTTTGAATTTATTTTGGAAGTGATGACTGATGAATGGATTTTTAGTACATTTTTAGTGAGAGCTCCAGGATGTAAGTGGCCATTCAATCGCTTATAAACTCGCCGAGAGTGGTTAAACATGATATATATATATCTATATCTATATCTATATAGATATATATATATATATATATATATATATATATATATATATATATATATATATATATAGATATATATATATATATATATATATATATATATATATATATATATATATATATATATATATATATATATGCATAATACACATAAGCCAACACATAACGGCCCAAAACACAACTTTAAAGACCTTTTATGTAGAAGAAGAAGCTTACAATATATTCTAAAGACTACACTTTTTGCCCCGGAAGACCTATCGTTACAGATTGTCATGTGACCACGATAATATCGAAACATTGCTATTTCAAATTTACGATATTGATAATATAGTAACATGCTGTTATGTACTTGTTTTCATCTAATCTCAAACAAAATAGAAATTTGCATGAACATATTTAAATGGTCTACTTAACTGCATGACATGGACATAATTAACTGTTCTATATTTTTCTTAAATGACATGGACATTATTTGTTTAGCATACACCTGGGATGTCCTAACTGACATTTTTTACTGTACATTACAATCAAAATCTATCTAATATTCTAAGATGGCATGTGGCAGTGAGTTTGAAAAGACTTGACACTAAATAATTATTTTGTTTTAGAAGCCAGGACAACAGCAATAAGCGGCTGCATGTTCTTTACACTATAATGACCTATTTGGTCCATGTCTGGTCAACCGAATAAACTACCTTTCCTCACCCAAAACCTATTTTGTTGTACCTGAGAAAGACTGGAAGAATTGACAAATGGCTTTTTTCATTTTACTTTGAGGGATAATGGTGTGGTTGTCGTGAATCATAGTACGCAATGTGCTGGTTAGCTGAGCTTTTGCAAGATATGATCATCATGACACCACAGTAAGGTTGGGGATATCTTTCATTTTCAACATAAAGAACTTGAAGAAGACCTTGCAAGAGTGACAAAAAAAGGAAATGACAGAATGGGACAAGTTGAATTGGCCAATCAAATGATGCCATGGCTCCAGGCGTGAAGCTGTATATCACTAAATTACACCAATTTAAACTCTCAGAAAATTCCCCCAATGGCTATGAGGTCGTCTGCAAAGCGATATTATAGATATGCAGAGAAATTGAGGGCAAAAGAGACAGCTGATGAAATGATGCTGAATTCAATCAACCGTTTTGAATAAGTGGAGACATACTGAAATGTCGACGGCTACTAGCATGCTTGGCACACATTTATTAAAAATGAAGAAGTCACACACCCATTTTCAGATTTAAAAAAAGAGCACTGACCCAATTATACATTTTTTTTTTTTTTCAGAACTGTGTATAAAACCACAAACACTTAAAAAGGGACACTTACCCTATGTATACACTACCAGCTAAAAATTCTAAAAATGCTAAAAATTCAGCTTTGAAAAAACAGAAATAAATTACTTTTTAAAATATATTAATATAGAATACAGTTATTTTAAATAATACCAATATTTCACAATATTACAGCTTTTGCTTGGATCAAATACAAATGCAGGATTGATAAGCAGAAAAAAAAAAAACTTTTGACTGTTAGTGTATTACTTTCAAATATAACAACATTGCTTTTTTAAATTATGCTTATTTCATTTCATTATAGCACAAAGAAATGCTTAAAATGTAAACACAAATACAGAGTTGAAATGTATGGTAAATATATAAAGTTTCAGTTATTTTCACTGAAAGTTCCATATGATATTCTGAAATCTGATCGGCGTGAGTTAAATTAACTGTTTGATGATGCATGGAGCTGCTGTTAAGGGCTGCCACATATTTCCATGAAAATCTGTCAGTGGCAGGTTGATTTTTTTCATAGTACAGACTCACTCGTACCATATTGTTACTTTCCACATGCAATGCAGGTTTGTATTCTATGATTAATGACAGCAATAGAAGTTAATTGCTGTTTGGACATTATGTTAAATTAGAGCTCCATTAGCTCATAAACAAAATTGATGGACTCAAGGTCTTATGTCTCTAGTGGGAACTAAATGACAGGTAGAGAATTATGAGATTTAAATGTTTGGAAGGCTTGTTTTACACCACGTCCACCAGATGCAACGCAACAACATTCTAGTCAAAGCAATTCTACTGAATTTGTCCACACAGAATGCAACAACCAGAGTGAATCTGAACTGTGTGTGGGTGAGTTGGTATATATTTGCATGATTTTTCAATACATGTCTGAAGGGCATTAAGGGCACATATATTGTATTATCTTTACTTCAATGAAGCTCCAAACTCCACACTCGGCATAGTTTTCCTTCTGAAATGTTGTCATCTATATTTTATGGTTTCCAAGTTCTCCAATCAGGGTCCTTTCATCAATGATTGACATTTAGGATTTTGCCAAATGAACTTTAAAAGAGGGTGGATGCACAATGCAGGTAGGTCTTCATGCAGTGGAATGCTAGTCAAATTTTTGATAAAAAAAAAAATTCAGACACTTTGTCCTGACCATGTTTTGCTGAAGGGTTTATTTATTTATTTGTATTTATTTTTATTGTTAATGCAACTTTTTTTACACCACAGACTGAACTAAATTTAGCATTGCTTGGTAATTGGTTGACCTAAGTTGTTATTATCTAATTGTATACTTAAATTTAACATTATCTGACATTATAAAGATATATTTGTACTGTCAGTTTTAATCTGAGTTATTTTCATATTTTATTCCCATTTTATAAACTTTAGCATATAAACTGTGATATAATGTGAGAAATATTGAAATTGCCTTTATAAATTTTGGTTTTGACTGTGTGTTTTTATACATATGTCTTATTGTGTGACTATTTTTGACAAAATGCATTACGAGCACATACAGTAAATTTTAGCTGTGCAATTTTCATCTTGACTGTCCCAGATCAGCAAGGCCAAGACTGCTAGAAAACAGGTCCTTGCATAATTAGAGTGGGACAGAGTTAATGAGTGTGTGTTTGTGTGTGTGTATGTTAAAGACATGCACAGCTCAGTTCTTGCTATAAACAGAGGACACCCGCAAGGAGCAGTGAACTGAATAAATTCTTCTAAAGCCACAGTCCATTACATCCCATGTGTTTTATGGGTAGCTCTTCTAGTGGCAGACATATTTTTATGCACAACATTTTTGAGCATTAAAATGTGATTCCTTAAATATTTGGAAAAAATGTGTGACTTCAATTTAATGCAATGATATTTATAGAATAATAAAGGAATACACAGCTTTTTTGTTTGTTTTTTAAAGATGTCAAAAAAGAAAAGACTAAATAGATTGACAGATATGTGCTATTTTGATTCAAACTTCAGTGTGGCAAATATTGCTCTTCACATCTAAAATATTTTTTTCAACACTGTTGGTGTGCAGAAGTTAAAAATATGCAAAAACCATTGTTACAGAAAATACAACACTGCAGAAATGCCATTCAAGTGCACGGCTTGGCCGTCGTCTTCCCAGACGTGCGTTTCTTGTCATTATGCGAAGATAAATTAATAAATTCCTGATTAAAACAGTTGAAGTTGTCTATCTTCTCTTCCATTATGAATTCATGAATATGTTACTGGAGTGATTTGAAATGAGAATGAGGCGAGAGAAAAGTGTGTGTCATTAGGCTTAAAAGATAAGATAGCATGCTGACAGGGATTCGGGTTTCCCAATCAGAATGCTGCTTGTGTCGGAGGAGAGTAAATCCCCTCATTTGCCATTATAATAGGTATATTTTTGAAAATGGAGATTGGAAAGCAAAACCACACAGGCTGTTATCAGGAAGGCAGGTGTAGAATTCATAAACGAAGGCTGTCATTACCATCTGAAATGCACATTGAAGGCGATCAAAATAACTCTCTAACTAACACAGGAAAACAACTGTATCTCTCATTTCAAACTGATGTGTCCAGCTGACATCACAAGGATTGCTTTCATTTGAAAGCAGCATGTTTTTAATGCGGGAGAGAGCTTTTGTACTCTGGAAGACATCAATCTGTGTTGATGCTTGGAGAATAGATCTATCTCTTTCTCTGTCCACTTCATCTTGTCCCCAGCCCCTTGAGAACAACACACAAATAAATTTGTCTAAACTGAGGCTAGTACATATGGGTTCGATACTACCACTCCAGATGTAATGGGTTTCAGATTCCAACTACTACTAAAAGCTCACTCAAGTTCTTAGAAATGTACTCAGATATTGTTTTATGTGGGTTTTTAAAGACTTCATAACATTAGGAAAAATAAATAAATGCAATCACTTTAAAACAATGTATACATAATTTAATATTTTGACTATGACACCCAGTCGTGGAAGTCTACTAGGGTCTTTTCGGAAGGGGTTATTTGAAGAAAAATAGTAAACAAAATATTTTCAAATACTAACAAGCAGTGAAGCACTTTTATACATTTTTCTAATAAAAATACATAATAATAATTGTCAAAGGTTTTGTTTGTACTGTATTTTTTAAATGATTTTTTTTCTTCATTATTATATCAGGACAGTTGTATCACGCTGACGTTTTTACTTAATGACCCCCAAAATATTAGTCATTAGCAATCAGTCATCTTGTGGCAGTATGATAGCTAGAATAAGTTCCCTGTGTTGTACTTGTTAAGATAACTGAAATATATAAGTTATCATTTAAAACAACTCGACAGTTCAAATTTAAACACACTCACACCTTTACACTCAAGCCAGCCATACTACATACATAAATGTCTTCATGCAGACACACACACACAAGCACACACACATATTTACACTTTTACACCCAGACAAGTAATAACTGTCCAACTGAGCTGAAGTCTATGCAACAATTTGGCCTATCTGGAGAATGACAGAAAAAATTGAGCAAAGCAGAAGGAATGGCAAACAGAACAGCTGAAAAGAAGCACAGCGGAGCACATTTGTGTGGAAGAACCCGCTTTCACAATCAGACTGGTCACACTGAGAAGGGAATGGAGAAAAACAGAATAGTAGTAGCCATTTGGTCAGTGAGAATAAGAGGACAGGAGAGAGAGAGAGAGAGAGAGATGGTGAGATGGATAAGCAGACAGAGACAGACTCCCAAAGCTTTAAGACAGCACAGATAACTCTGCCATAATCTTAACCGCAGGTGTGCAGTCAAAAGGAAAAAAAGAAGACAGGACTGAAAGCAAGAGAGACAGAGAACTACCTCAAGTTTTCCCTCAATCCAGCATTACAGTCTCTTGCATGAAAGAATGTATTATGCAGGTCTCTTACAAAAAAAAGTTGGTACAGTTATCAAATGGAAATACCATGGTACTGAATGTTTACTATACATTGCCATAACACAGTAGCTGTCTTATGTAGCTCTCTGATTTCTTTATTAATATTTAATTTAATAATTTATTTAGGTTTTTGTGTACTAATCAGGATAATGCAAAGGCAGCTAGTCATTAGCTCATTGGAAAAATGCCAGCAACTGCATGTTTAGCACACTATATACAGTGGAAAAACAGTAATTGGGTCTCTTACACCATGATATGTTCTATGACAGATTAAGAGTAGATTTGGTTCAATTATGCTCAGATTCTGAAAATATGTTTGAAAATGTCAAAGCGATCAAAACTTTGAAGTTATTTTTCTCAGTTATCAGTTACCCCGTTTTTAATTTTTAAGGCACAATAGTTCAGAAACAAAATTGTCCTCAGAAATTAGCTAAAATGCCCTCATTTTGGTGTCCTCAGCTGGAAAACTGATTCATAAATTAAACATTTATTCTAAAACTACAAAATAATAATAATAAAGTTGGGGCAGTTTTATGATTAGTCTAGTATAATTAGCTTCATATTACAATTAAATTAGATTATTTTTTTTTATATTTATTTTTTTACATTTATGAATTTAAAGATATTTATAATAACAGTAACTACATTTATTACAAAAAAAAAGAAAATCCTTTTAAATTGTATTTAGATTTCACTTTTACTTTTTACTGTAAAAAAATGCTTCAAAAAAAAAAAGAAAAAAAAAAAACTCTTGCCAGCTAATTTTGAATAATTGTTTGTCTATACTGCAGTTTCACAGTGATTCCTCTTTAGAAAAATAATCAACTGTGTACACGCTCACCCTATGCTCTAATGTGTCATGCTGACATGTTCTTGTCTCATTCATAGGATTAAAAAAACAAAAAAACTGTTTTTATGGCTAAGCCCAAACAGTGTAGAGTAAACAAGATGAAATGGCACATCCAAAAAAATCCCCTCTAGCATTTCATGGGAAATTCTGACTAGTCTAAATTACATTTCAGATGTGTGTGGTGTGTTTTGTTAAAGAGAGTGTAAAATGTAAAACTGTAAAATGGTTCCTCCAGAATCAGTCAAGTTTCTTTTTCATAACTGACAGTCAGTGGTTAGAGTTCCAAGTAGTCACACATATACTCAAGAGCATTTCCTCTGTTGGTGCACAATCTTCTCACACTTATTGCATACTTGCAGCATATTTGTTCTATGTGCCAACATTTATTAAGTTGGATCATTATGAATAAAGCAGTGTGTTCATGTTGTTTGCTTATAGCTGAAATTATATGCATTTTATGTAGAACATATTTTAGATTACTTTTGCAATTTAAATCCTTCTTCCTCCTTTAATCCTTTAAAATGACTGTTAGGATTGGCGTGTGCGCGTGTGATTTAGCCCACAGTCCCTATGAGAGAGTCTTGCTGTGTTCTGAACCCTGAGTTATACCCCATTGTGTCAGTCTGTCACATTTAGCAAGATGGACGACCACAACACCAAATTCATTCCCACTCTATACATCCATCATCCCTTCTCTCTCCCGAGACCGACAGAATGAAAAAGATATCCTTCTCTGCACTGTTTTTTTGCTCTTTCCTTCAGGAAATAAAAAAGAAAGACCTTTCTCTGATTTTACAACCTCAAGCAAAAGCTCCTCATCTAACTGAACAAGCTAAGACACGACTCAGCTGGAAGCCTTTGAAAATAAGACTCAGAACTCAGAAATCAGGAACTCCTATGAACAATGGGGTGCGAACTCCGTGATACTGACATTTTTGAATATCTGAGTGTATCACTACAATGCAGATTCCAACTGAGCTGGGTCATTCCTGTTTATCTTTTGAGCTGTCGGAAGTAGGAATACCAGAATTTCAGAAGTATGTTTGTCAACTATTGTCATGTCAACCTTGATATATATATATAGCTTTACCTACCTACCTACCTACCTACCTACCTACTTACCTAAAAAATAAAAATAAAAAAATTGTCTAATACAGATGTCTGTATTTGATTAGAAATGCCACAGGATTACTAAATATTAACAGGAATGAAGACATGTGGGGGGGGGGGGTTGTCCTTTTACACCAAGGAAAAGGACATATATATCTCAAATCTTCTCTTTTTTATCTAAAAGTATATTTTTTCATAATCATGCATGATATGATTTCAGTCTTTTATTGTGAGTGTAATATTTTATCTAATAGAACATATCATGGGGGCATGGAAAATGTGCTGCTTTCAGATGTAGGCTGTATAGCAGTAGTCATATGTTTTTAACTGTATTATTGCTAATAGGAGTCATATAAACAATTTAAAACCCATTATGCTGCAGAGTTTCAAATATCACCCATTAATTATCACATTTGCAAGTGTGAGAGAAACATTTGTCAGAAGGAGGTGTCCTTCAGTCAACTCTGAAGTGAACAGGAGCAATGTGATTTTAAAAATCTTTTTATTGCCTAAGATGTTCCTTTTCTTGTCTCTTTCATGTTATTTCTCTGCCTCTCTTTCACTCTTTCTGAACAAAATATTTCTTGTTAATGTATCTTGTGCATAATATAATGTCTTCAAGCATTTGTAAATTTATTAAAGAACTGTAGTATGACATAAAATAATTTGGGGAAAATATACTTCACTTAAGTAAAAATCTTAAATAACTTAACTAAGTTGGACATCTTATTGAAAAATGTCTACAATGTCAAACAAAGCACATAATTTGACTAATTGTGTTTAGTAAAATGATTCTGCTGTGACACATTTGAATTCACTGTAGCATTACGCTTCACTTGCAAGTTGCTTTTGTTTTTTTGTTTTCAGATATTTTTAAATGTATTTTCACACAAATGTCTTTTGCTTTGGAGGACAACATGGGATGGAATTGAAAACGTTTTGCCAATATTTTGACTGAATGTATTGGCAATAAGTTTAAAGTTAATTATTAATGAAGTGATCCATTTTCTCCAAATCTGTTCTGATGAAGAAACAAACTCCTTTAAATCTTGGATGGTCAGGGGGTGAGTACATTTTCAGCTAATTTTCATTTTTGGCTGGACTATTCCTTTAATTACCAGAAAAGTGATATACTTAGTAAAAGTAACTTTTTGAATTTTACATTTCAAAAGGAACGTGTTAAAGCTGCAGTCCATAACTGAAAATAAAATGATCCAAAATCAATATTTGAGCAAGTACATAACCAGCCAGTGTTCGAAACTATTGCCTTACTTTAGCCTGATTCACAACATTATAATAATGTTTTCTAATTTGAGAGGTTCAAGTAAGTTTTTGCGTGAAATTCGTAAAAAACAAAAACAAAAAAAAAAACATAAAGAAGTTGTCCCAGCTACTACTGTAGGCTATCTATCACATGTGAGGATCCTGCAGGTGGTGGATCTTTTAATTATTGCCTATTCCCACTGGAACAATTAAATGTAAAAAAAAAATAATAATAATAATCCTTTTGATGGCGGATTGTAATCCAGAAAGGTAATGTGAAACACATGTGAATTAAATTAAATTATATTCCAGTTTTAAATATGCTTCTGATTACAGATAATCTGGGTTTACACAAGATCTGTATTTTAAAGACAACTAGTTCGATGGGAGCATAGTTTGCTTTTTGGGTTTAAAAAGAGTTTCTTAATATGAAATTCGAATGATTTGACAATTAGAAATTAGACTGTACAGAAATTGAAATCGACATGCTAATACACACTTTACTCATAGTAACGCTATGCTGATGTTGTTAACATTAATATTTTGAGAATAAAACATAATAATAATAATTTGCAGGGTTTGATGTGATATCAGCTAATCGATCGTTAGATTAAATAACCATTGGTAGTGCAATTTATTGTAATGCTTTTTTCCCTCACTTGGTCAAAACAACCATGGCGGACTTAATTACTTACTTGTTCAGATGACAATATATGGTGAAAATTCTATATGGGTCATATCATATAGACTAGAATCTGTTATCACTAAGTACAGTGAATATCTTTCTTCCAACTGATATGTCATGTCTCTCTTTCTCTCTCGCTCTCTTTCTCTCTCTCTCTCTTTCTCTCTCGCTCTGTTTCGAGAAAAAAAAGTCAGCTTGCTTTTGCTACATTGAATGTATTTGATCAGCAGAAGCTACTTGTGCACTAACACTAGCATCAACATCAGCACTCAACACGCAAACACACTCACACAAGATAATTTGTTCCTCAGCAGTCGGTGTGGCAGCATTAAACAGGTTTGAGGTGTGAGTTGGAGAGTGTTTGTGTGTTCTCTCTCACCCAGCTGCCTGTTAATCTCTGATGCAGGATTTTAATGTGCCGAAGTTAACTTTGTGCACATGTGAAAGAGAGAAAGAAAGTGAGAGAGTGGGTGACAGGTAAACACATTCAAACTTCTCAGAAACTGTATATTGGTGAGAAGTATTCCGTAAAAACTTTCTAGAAGTGATTTTAAGCCTGTTTCTCGCTACTCACCTTCCTCAAAATGTCAGCAAGTAGTCTGTCCTGAAAGAAGGGTTAGAAATGCTCAGAGAGAACATAGAAAGCAGTACACTGTTTGAAGGATTAAACAGCTTAAGCCCAAAAAATTGCAACTTTCTGTAAGAAAGCTGTGAAATATTGAATACAGTAACTGATCAATATTTAAATGTTTTAAGCTGTCACCAAGTTATAGGCTTACTAACCAAGGTCATTTATTTGACCTACAATACAGTTAAAAGCATTAATATTATAAAACTAATAGAATGTATTGTATAATATTGTATATATTACAGAATTTTAAAGAGATTTATACTTTAGTTTAAGTGATACCCTCTCATTTGCCCTGCTGACCATTGATCGGGCCTAACTCAGGTTTATACTTGAATCAGGATACTTGACAAATATGACAAAACAAAATCTGGACATATCAGGACACTAATTACTCAAGATCTGAAATGAGGTTATGATTATTGTAGATATATAATCTGTGATTAAAATATGCAAGAGATGCAAGCCCAGGGAATATCAACAGGGAAATCGAATCTGTTCTCTCACTGAGCTTCGTTCTTTAGAGAAAAGTCCAATAAAAATGTAAGGAGCAGTGACAATCTGTGTGAAACGGCAGAACAATTTTCCTAATCTGCCCTCTTGCACTCATATAGGCCCACCATTGGAAAGTGCGATTCATTCTACTGATGTGGTGCATTCAGAAATTTCATGAAATTGTAAATGAAAAAAAACTCCCACAAGCCCCTGCATAGCATTCTAGGTCTTCTTCAGCGCTGTCCTTTTGTTTGACAAAGCCCATGTGGCATCTCTGGAATCACACGTGTGTCCTATTTGCTTTAAAATTCTCGTAAAATGTCTGGATTTGCTCTGTTGCACTGGGATATGCCTTTGCATTCTCAATGCACTTTTGACTTCACAAAGGGTTTTCTCCAAGCATTAGGAATGCTAGGCATTTGAATCTAATTTAAAGTTAGCTAACTGATCAGGGGCTTGGAAAATTAATGTGACAGGTACTTGGCAAAAGTCTTCCAAGGCCCTGTACCTAGTCTCAGGAGTTGTCAAGATATGATTTTTTAGACAGTAATTGCCAACTCATCCACATTTGTTCCAAAAATGAGAAGTGAGTGTGAGTTATAACCCCTGTTAAAAATTCAAACGATCCGCTCATCTGCAGTGCCTGACTGATCAAATGATAAAACACAAATTTTTATAGTGTTTGGATGATGATACATATTTGCTGTGCTCATAAAGTCCAAAACCTATTTACAGAATATGGAAATAAACAACAGTACATATTTAGCACTGAGATTAGCGACTATATAAACATACTCTTCCAAAAAGTGTGTATCTTTAGAAGCCCATTTATACATTATATGAAGCAGATATCTCAGCCTTCCTCCAAGATGCTCAAAACCCTGCCGGATTAACGTCTTTTTTCAAGCTGCAGCTGACTCATACACTTTAAATTATGAGCGCTACAGAAAGATCTACATACCGAGAGCCGCTTGCAAATCACACAGCTGAGGAGCAACCGACAAACATACTGTAAGCTCCCAGCTTTCCACTTGGAGGGTTTAGCTTTCACTTTTGATAAGTTGGAGTGCATTTGTCCTGAAGAGATCTCTTCACATTCACTGATTCCACTCTGGGGGATCAGCAGTTCTGGCACATCTGATGAAAGCAGCATCATTTCAAAAAAGGCATTATTTCTTCAAATTAAGTTCTGCGGCATAAAAAATGGAATGACTTAAATCAATAAGTTTATTTCCTTCTAACCCGAAACCTGCAGCTATAGTATAAAAGGGTTTTAAATTATGTTAAATGGTGGTTTTGAGAAGCAAGTTCTGTAAAAGCTCTTTGATTTGGTTATGCCACATTTGCTTTTGTGTGAAGTGGAGCGCTTCGTAAGAACATGCCGTGCCGCATTTTGTCTTCACACCAAAAATGGAAAACACGGAATGATATCGGAGCTCTTCGGAGCTCATCACATTTGCAGTGGCCTTGATATTCTCACTCGTCCTGCTTCATCTCTCTCTTTAGGCCCAACATATTGTCTCCTTTCTGACCTCATCAGGAGATGAAAAGATGATGATGATGATCATAATGACATCATTAATGCCTTGTACTCCCTTCAACGACCAATGTTCTGCCCCAAAATCTGATAAAAATTCACCCCACTGAGTGTCAAACACCTTTTGTATGGGTTATTTCTCAACGGAAGAGGATTACAAAACCATAACCTTTAAGAGCCCAACAGAGCCTATTTGGATGATAGATCAGAGTTATTATTATAGTCTGGAGACGATGATAACCTGGAAACTAATCCCTGGAGGGGCAATAAACAAACGGTGTTGATAGTCATGTCTGATAGTTGCTGTTCTGAGCCCAGTTTTGTGGCTTCTTGTGAAATGACTGATGATATGTCAGGATGGGAGATGCTAGTCCAAGGTCAAGTAAAACTAGAGGATTTTACCCGTATTTTCAGAAGCCAACAATTTGCTTCATTAAGGGAAGACAACAATCTGAACTCATCTTCCACAGTTAAATCAATTTTTTATTGCAATTTGGAGCAGACATAAGAGAAATCATAATTGTAGCCTCAGGCTTTCAGAACGTGATTTGTGTCTACACTTCCTCAATGCACACCGGGTCTTAAAGCTGTTTTTAGATCTTGCAGAGAGGGGTGAACGTCTGAAATAAACAAAACTCAGCACACATTAAGTAAAACACATCGGCCAACATATTGTAAATTATTAAAAGTTTGGATGTAACAGAAAATAAATTTAAGATGCACTCAGTCATTTTTTTTTCCTAAAGGGAAAGCAAAAATACTTTTACATTTAAAGTGAGGTAAAACACCAGTAAGTGGGGTTGGACTGTTGCCCCTGATGTGCACCCTGATGTACCCCTGATGGGGAAGACGTGTCCTAGTGGTTAGAGAGTATGACTCCTAACCCTAGGGTTGTGGGTTCGAGTCTCAGGCCGACAATACCAAACCCCCAACTGCTCCCTGGGTGCCGCAGCATAAACAGGTGTGTGTGTGTGTGTGTGTGTGTGTGCCCTTTAGATGGGTTAAATGCAGGACACAAATTCTGAGTATAGGTCACCATACTTGGCTGTATGTCACTTCACTCACTCACTTTCTCAAATCACAATACCAACTGTTTTTTTTTTTTTTTACTTTATAAAGTAAATCTAAGCAAAACAAAACAAAGTCCTGGTGTGAAGAACAACAGATTAAGCAAAAGTTTAGCAAGTGCAGCAATAAACATTTAGAATAACTAAAATACTTACAAACAGATTTTGTAAAAATTAACATTACTCTAAAACAGGCAAATGAGTGAAAACAAACAAACAAACAAAATAAAAGTATATATATATATATATATATATATATATATATATATATATATATATATATATATATATATATTAAAAGTATATATATATCTCCAAATGTATCATCAATATTTCTGTTTAAAAACATCTACGTAATATGCAAAATATGCTGCATGTGTTAGGTCTAAATGTCCTAAAACTGCTGGAAATTCCTTTCCTTTCCTGTATTTTTACAATACATTGCTGAACTGTCTTCATCCTTAGGACTGTTCAACTCTTCTTGAGATCCATTGTCCTGCAGAGTTTTGGTCCAAATTGCCTGTTTTAAGGGTTAAACATTAAACTAGATAGTCAAACTAATAAATCCAAATGCATATTAGCACATTAAGTTTAGCAGTCCTAACTAACTGTCACGGTTCATGAATTCACTCTCTCTTTCTCTCGTCTATCGTGTTGTTATGCGTGTGTCTATGGGCGTCGTCACTGATCAGCGATGATCAGCAGCGCCAGCTGGTTTCAATTGTTTGTGGCCTATATAAGTTCAGACACTGGTGTTTCATGTTGTCAGATCGTTGTTTCTCCCCGGTGTGCTCCCGTACCTGTTTCCTGTTTCCTGTTTCCTGTTTCCTGTTTCCTGTTTCCTGTTTCCTGTTTCCTGTTTCCTGCCGGAGTCTTCCTGTGTCTTCGTCTTGGGTCTTCACTCTTCTCTGGATTATTCGTTCACCTTCACGAGGATTGCTCACTCACCGGGATTCGAGGGATCATCACCGAAGCAGCACCATCATCGTTGCCCACCGAGGTCCCTGTGTCACCGTGCCATCTGCCTTGTGTCCGCCCCTGTGTTGCCCTGTTATTTAGTGTGACTTTCTGACTTTTTGAGCTTGGTCAATAAACACGCCTTGCGATTACATCCTGTCTCTGTGTTACGTAACACTAACACAAAAATGGAACAAAAATGGAACAAACATAACTAAATGAATAAAACTAAACTGAACTGAAAAATAGGTTTGATGTTTTTTAATAGATAATGCCTTTCTAAATCTAAAGTTTTCTTGTCATGAAAATGTATTTTAGTCAAGTTGTAGTTTTAAATTTTTTATTCAATTAAATAAATTGATGATGATTTATTGATTGACTATTTTGAATAATGTCTTTCATTTCAGCCTGTTCCTCACACAAAATTACTTCGGAAGACTTGAAATATAATGCAGCATTGTTTGGACCACTTTAATTGCACTTTCACTGTGCCTTTCTGCCCTTTTTGAAGTTTAAAAGCTCTGGTCCTCAATCACTGTAATTGCATGGAAAAGGTCGACTGTTACATTATTTAAAATAAAAGGAACACAAAGTCATACAAGTTGAGTAAATGATGACAGAATTTTCATATTTGAGTCAACTGTTCTTTACACACACAGAGAGATATATATGCTCGCTTGACTACAGTAAATGTCTGCAGTTCTTGATGAAACAATGATGGCAAGAAAATCCTTCAGGAAGCTTGTCTCAAGGCATCTAAACAATCCAGAACCAATAGGACACTGTCTTATCAGCTGTGAAGATTCTCTATAACTCTGACAATCTTTCAAGCTAGCAAGTTTTAAAGTCTTTTTCACATCCTCAAGTGAGTGGCTGTCTTTTACAAAGCCACCTGCAGTGAGAAGTTCTCTCATACAGGTAATTAACTCTCTGAGGGGGGAAAAGGTAAAGGGAATACTGGATATGATTCCCTCCAGCTCCACTCATGTCCTGGAATATAACAACGGCTCAAAGTGAGCATGATGGCTGCAGTCTCTTATCTCCACAGGTATGTTCTTCAAAACAGCACACAAGCCATCATTATTAGTAAAGGGGCTGTTTTCATCGTCCTGCGATGAGTTTCAATGAGAGATGACAGAGCTGGAAATTTATATTACAGGCCAATGGTGAAAGGTAATGCGAAAGGACAAATAAAATGAGCGAGAGAGGGGGATGGAGCAATGGATGATGGGCTGGCTAGGACAAAAGAGACGAATGGGAATCTGTGAGGCTGGCAATAAATCAACATGCACCTAAATCACAAATAAATCAGAAAAGTAAATGCAACACAGCCCAATGGTTTCGTTCCTACATCTGGAGTGTGGTTGAACGCACAGCAGGGGAAATATCTAAGATTTTCCTGTTTCAGATCCTCCCAGGAATCTCATGAATAAACGGCTGGCTATTAAACCATTTAAATATGCTGCTTTGCATGCATACATTCTAAGCATTGCTATGCAAATGAGCCATGTGAATGGCAAATAACATGAATGATGAAAAGAATGAGGGCAGGAAGAGAAAACAAAACATGGTAGAGCAGAAACTATCTTGTCTGCTCTGTACGGAACGAACATTCCTTTTCCATTCCCAGCTATCTGATCTCCTTATATGCTCAGTCAGGCCTCAAGGAAACAGTGTCATTGTATCAGGAAACTGAATTTAATTTAAACTCCATGGAGGGGGCTGATAAGAACGTGATGTGTCACCGTGATTACACTTCCCCTTATCTATATTTGCCAACAGACTTATTTAGTGTCGGGAATAAGCGTCACCTCATAGATACCTAATGCCCTGAAGCAGACACGGCCACAACTGTATTTCCCTCCGTTTACAGCGGCGGGCGCGGGGGCTGAATTTTAAATGCCGTAAGATGGATGTCCTGTTATAGCAGGATTAGACTGCACACTCCTTGTTTTATTGCAGCCTCTTCTTTTTGTAATATCCGTGTAATGGCTTTTTCAAACTGCGGGGCCCCGATTTCAGCCATCGCTATTTTCTCATCTCGATTTGGTTCGGCTCCTACAGCTCAGCTCCTTCTTTCCATTCAATTCCATCCAATCTCAGCGTAATAAAATTCCTGCGTTGTGCCAGTGAGACTTTAGGCACAGACGACATTGTTTATTGCCTGAGTTCACTTAAGATGTAAAACATACACATACACAGCCTTTTTACAGGATATTAAAGACTGAGAAGATACTCATAGAATTTAATGCAATTGTTTTTTAATGCATGCTTTCAGAGCAATACTGGGTCTGTTTTCATAGCGATGCATATCAAGCAAAATGGAGAACAACACAATGACATTTACATCTGAATAAAGGGCCCTTTTAGTTGTTCTGTCCATCTATATATCTATAGATTGATCGGTCAGTCTGTCTGTCTGTCTTTCTATCATTTCAAACTACTTGAAAGGGTAAGGATCTACTTTGCAACAGACATACATTATGTTGCATCAGACAAACAAATGTAGTTGACATTAAATGAACATCCGAACCAAAAATGTAAATACTGTCATAATTTGGTCACTCTAATCTCATTCCAAACCCATATTTCTATTTCCTATTTTGCTAAGTGGAGTTGCAAAAGTTATTTTGAAGATATTTCATGCAGCTGTTTTCCATATTTTAAACACGAAACTGTTGCAGTCTGTCAATCTTATTATGGAAGTGAGTTGGAATCATGACTAAAACATAAATAAAATAAAAACTAAACCCTGCGGCTCGTGATGATACATTGATGTGTAAAGACACAAAACGATCGGTCTGTGCAAGAAACTGAACAGTATTTATATCGTTATTCACCTCTGGTTCAAGCATTGTGCAAACTGTTCGAACTCTCCTAAGAGCGTATATGTCTGTGATCCTGTGTAATGCAAGAAGAAGAAGATGCCTCACGCGTCTTCTTGAGAATGTGTTCAGGTGGACGCACTTAGGAGAGTTTTGAACAGTTCGGACATTGCGTGAATCAGAGGTAAAAAAAAAATATATATATATATATATATATATATATATATATATATACATCTTGGATGCCCTGGGGGTAAGCAGCAAAAAACATCACATTTTAATTTTTGGGTGAACTATCCCTTTAAGTATTCTGAAGTCATACGACAGCTGTGTATGATGAATCTAAGTTGGACGTCAATCAAACCTGAAGCAATATGTCTAACCGTATCTCATTTTTAGATTGTCTGATCCACAGAAAGCTATTTTATGACTTCAGAGGTTAGTGAAAATATAGAAATCCATTTATATGAACTATTATGTATTATTCCTTTAGTGTAGATAGTATAGCCCATATAATTTGGTCTTGGAAAATTTGATTGATAACAGTCTGAGCTAATAATAAAAAATAAAATAAAAGAATCATTGCAGAGTTTGGTATCTTATCAAATTTAAGAACAGTTTATGAAATAGTTGAGGTCACAGTGGATACTGTAAGATTATTAGGGGCCTTTATCTCAGGAGAAAATCTGTTAAGCAAGAGACTCATGTAAATAATCTACAATGGACCTCCATTTAAACTCATTTCTGAGAAAAGATTGATTTTTTTTTTAAAGAGATATAACTTGTGATTGTTCTCGAGTTTGTTTGCGTGTGTGTGTGTGTGTGTGTGTGTGTGTGTATAGTAAAGTGAATGATGGAGGTGATATTATATGTTCTGCCACTCTGCGTAAGGAGCTTAGAGCCCTACAGGCTGAGATTTTTTTCCATTTTGAGAGCTTACTGACCCAATAAGGTCACAGCAATGACTTGTCTCGGGTTGAGACACATTAAACGTTGTCTTTCTTACTCACTGACGGACAATAGCTTCAACAAAATCCCTTCCATTTAATTGGCAATAACTCACAGTCCATTGTAGTTTAAAGTGAAAACTCACCTAAAAAGTATAGCCTCCTACAAAAAGTATTTGGACACTTTAAAAATCCATGCTAGAAAATGCACAGATCATCACCAAATTGCTTATGGGTCGTTGGAAGAAGTCGCTCTTGCAGGATGTTTTGAGACCATTCTTTATTCCTGGCAGTGTTTCGGGGCAGAATTATGAGAGAGCCCACTCCCTCGGTTTGACAGCAACACCACACATGGATGGTCTCAGGATGCTTCACTGATGGCATGTCACAGGACTCATGGTAGCATTCACCTTTTTTTCTCCGAACAATTGGTTATCCAGGTTTCCCAAACAGTTGGAAGGGAGCTTCATCAGAGAAAATAACTTTGCACCAGTCTTCTGCAGTCCAATCCTTATACATTTCAGTCTGTCCTTGACTTTTTTTTTTCTTTTTTGGAGAGAAGTGGCTTCTCAGCTGCCCTTCTTGACACCAAACCATTCTAAAAAGTCTTGGCCTCACTGTGCATGCAGATACACTACTGGTGACACGATTCCGTAGCTGACTCCTCAGGAGGAGACGGTCCTGGCACTTGCTGGACACTCTGGGACATCCTGAAGACTTCACCTCACTTCGCCGAACCTCTCTCCTTGAAGTTCTTCATGATCCGGTATATGGTTCTTTCAGGAGCAATATTCTTTGTAGCAATTTCCTTGCGTGTGGGTCCGTTTTGATGTAAATAGATGATAGCTGCACTGGTTTCTTTGGAGGTAACCATTGCTAACAAGAACACAATGATTGGAAGTGCTTCTTCCCTCCTTTTATAGCAATCAGTCTGCTCTTACAATCTAATTAGTATGATAGCGATTAACCTGACTAGTGCTCATTTACACTTTCAAATGTGCTGCTGATATGATTAGTAGATTAAATAGATGTTAGCTGGTCATTTTGTGTCAGGAACAAAAAAATAAGGATCAATGAAATTTGTTTTGTTTTGTTTTTTTTTGCAAAAAGTTCATTTTATGGCCAATGAAGCTTTACTCTACACAATAATCTAGAAACAATAGGAAAGAAGACCACAACAACTTAAGCAGCAAAATAAAAAATGGATATTACTGCCATAACTTTTGGACATGACTGTAGTTCATTATGTTAACAGTAACTATGTTTGACAGCCAGAAAGTCAACAAAACATTTAGGGACAGAATTACTAACAGTGTGTGCAAACCGTCTTATGGTGTTATAATAGTACTTTCAGAATTTGATAAAGATGAGCCGGCAGCCATATCACCCAAGACCGGTTGCCCACTGAAGCTAAGCAGGGCTGAGCCTGGTCAGTACCTGGATGGGAGACCTCCTAAGAAAAACTAGGTTGCTGCTGGAAGAGGTGCTAGTGAGGCCAGCAGGAGGTGCTCACCCTGTGGTCTGTGTGGGTCCTAGCGCCCCAGTGTAGTGACGGGGACACTATACTGTAAATAAGCACCGTCCTTCGGATGAGACGTTAAAAACCGAGGTCCTGACTCTCTGTGGTCATTTAAAATCCTAGGATGTCTTTCGAAAAGAGTAGAGGTGTGACCTCGGCATCCTGGCTAAATTCGCCCATTGGCCTCTGACCATCATGGCCTCCTAACCATCCCCATATCCGCTGATTGGCTTCATCACTCTGTCTCCTCTCCACCAGTAAGCTGGTGTGTGGTGGGTGTTCTGGCGCACTATGGCTGCCGTCGCATCATCCAGGTGGATGAGGAGATACCCCCTGACTATGTAAGCGCTTTGAGTTTCTAGAAAAGCGCTATATAAATGTAAGGAATTATTATTATTATTATTATTATTATTATGAGCAGTGAATAATTACCACTGTAGTTAAAAGGTTTGGACAGTTATTTTTGCACCTTGCATTACTGAATAAGCATTTGTAGGAGTTTCCCTTTAGACATAAAATTAATGGGAGGAGAGTATTAAAATGAATCATGCAACGCAATTTACTAGCGTTTGTGCCGTGCGACAACCTCCCGCTCTCTCTCATGAAGCCAATAAGGAAGTGACTAAAACTGCAATTCATCGACTGGCCGCTTGAGGCTGGCTGCAGAAGAGACTCAGTCCCATAGACTCCCCATGTTAAAATGCCCAAGTTTACAGCAGAAAAAAACATGTTTACAGCCTGGTTGAAAAAATGATTTTGGTCTATATTGCAAATTTTGCCCTTTATGACAACTGTGAGGGGGGTGATTTTTTTTATTTTTTATAACTCATCTGTTTAAATTATATTAAGCCTTAAAGTTCTGCATAATTAAGGGTGTGGCCACTTGAGTGACGGGTGGATTGCCGCTGCTGACAATTCTGTCGCGCTAGGTGGGCGTGGCTTCAGCAATCAGCTCCCACCTTTTTGCCCATTTTCGATAATCCGGGAGAGTCGAGCGGTGACACGCTGCCAAGATGGCGACGGCACGCTCTGCCCACTTTAGGCTTCAAAACCGCTATTGAGGAGTCTATGGGTGACGTCACGGACACTACGTCCATATTTTTTTACAGTCTATGGTTTGTGCTCATCAAATACCTTATATTTGCACCATTATTTGACTCACACAAAAAAGCATGTATTAAACTTTTGTGCCCGTGTTATAAGTAGATCACTTGCACCTGATGAGAACTGGCTCTGCTTATTCGAGACTTCGCTGTGTTTGATATTTTGCGTTGGTAGATATGCATCATGATCTGGCTCATGTTCCCCTGTCTTGTGTTTGGACTTGTGTTACTTCCTGTCTAGAGTGTCTTTGCTAAGTTGTGTCGTATTGTTTCTGTTTCTTGGTTCTCTCTGTGCCCGGTTCTATGTTTCTGGATTTGTATTACCTTTTGTTTCAATAAATGTTCCACTGATTGCATTTGAGTCCTACCTCGGCTCTTCCTTGCATTGACTCATTACAATATGTTAATGAGATGTTGCACCTGTGTTCTTTAATTTGCTCGTTTTCAGTAAATCACCCGCAGGCATTTCCATGCCCATTTCCACATTTCCACTTGGAATTACGCTCTCGTGCTAATTTGCCTAGTAAATCTGGCCCTTGATTTTAATTTTTAACAAAATACTTAATGTTTCATATTTTGAAACTTAAGCTCAGACCTTCTGCAAAACATCTACTCCATGCTTGGTGGTGGGTTGATACACATTTGGATCATACAAACAAAAATACATATTTGGAGCATAAAAATGAGAGTGACAGGATTTTTAAGTGCCCCTTATTGTACTGCAGAGCAAAACAAACTTCAGTGCTTATACCTGCATTCACCCATTTTCCATAGACTGATCTCTGGTCTCAGATAAAATCTGTCCCGTCTCCAGTCACACAACATAAGCTTCAGATCTCAGAGGTAACACAACGTGAATCACACAAACCCCATGTGTACACTGCTCTGTAGATTCACACAGCTTTTGTGTACATCAGCCGAGCTTTACCCACACACCTGCAAACATCCCAGAGATGAAAGTAGGGGAAGGAAGCGGCCTGACAAAAGAGAGAAAGAGAAAGGATAAATGAAAGCTGCTACGCTTTTAACCTAAGCAAATCTACTAAAAATGATTTGGATGGTTTTAAAAAAAACTAGTTGCCCATGTTAGATAAATACAGAATGTTCCATGGGTGGCCTTCAGATAACCGGGACTCTTTCATGTGTGTTTACAGTAGATGTAACAAATTTAGCCCTGCCAAACAGACAGTACAGCTTTATGAGAAGGGACTCAAAGTGAGAGCTGAGGTCAGTTGGGACACAAAAGCACAAAAAAAGTCTTTCATTGAAGTCTCCTGTGGGCTAGAATAAAGAAAAGAGCATTGCAGTGTCAAAGAGTAACTAACTTGGGTGACGCAATGCCGCATAGACGTTGGGTAGTAGTCTGCAGTCCAGCTTGCATCAGATGAGCGGTTTCACAAAATATAAGGGGCACTATCTGAAACCTAAAATGCTACAATGTCTGATTTACTAGAGTAAATCATTTGTCCCAAACAGCCCTTTCTCTTATATGTAGCATGAGCATTTATGATTCAAGTCATTAGGAATAATTGTCATTTTTTTATGTTTTTTTTTTTTTTTTTGGTTTGTTTGTTTTTCACCAAAGGTTGCAATGTTGTGATCAATATTACAGTAAAAAACATTGTGAAATAAAAGTGCAATATAAAATATAAACTGCAATTTATTCATGTGAAGGCAAAGCTGGATTTTCAACAGTCATTATTTCAGTCACTCCAGTGTCTTTTGATCATTCAAAAATTATTGTAATATGCTCATTAGGTGCTCAGTTATTATGGGCCAAGCACCAAAGGAGCTTAGGCACCTATTGCATCCATTACTGTTGTTGATCTTCTTCTGCTGCTGCTTTTAGTGCATGGCAGCACATAGAACCACTTACGGGAAAGTTCTGAAATTTGGCACACAGATAGAGAACCGTCTCTATATTAACCATATCAAATTTGGGGTCCCTATCTCAAATTCTCTAGCACCACCAATAAGCCAAATTTACACCCATATTCCTTCTAATCACTTTTAAACCATAAGGTCTTTGCACTACTTTGAGCTAATAATTAAAAAAATAATACTAATTAATTAATAAAAAATGGAGTTTGGTATCTTGTCTAATTTAAGCACAGTTTATGAAATATTTGAGGTCACAGTGGATACTTTCAGATTGCTAGGAGACTTTTTTTCTCATGAGAAAAACTGATAAGCAAGAGAATTAAGTAAAAAATCTCCAATGGACCTCTATTTGATCTCATTTCTGTCTAGGAGCAACAATTGATATTTTAAAGAGATTTAATTAATGATTGCTCTCGCGCGTGTGTGTGTGAAGGAAAGTGAATAATGAAGTGCTTTAAGTGCAAAATGAAATAAATAACTTTCTTAAAATCTATTATGTTTCATACTACTGTTTATCAAGCCATTTTCTATAAAACAAACATGCTCAAAAAACTGCTAGAACACCTAAAAAACTGAATACTGCCTAATATTTTGCAATATTTTCAATATGAAACCAAAAAATTATATTCTATTGCCTGTAGTAGCATCTCAGTATATAAAGCAAATACAGTGAATCAAAAAAAAATAGTGAATTCATTAATCATTGCAAACTGTCCAAGATTTACTGTAACATCAAGGGAATTATACAGCAGCAGAGAGAAATTGCTGCATTGCATTTGACCAAGACATTTTAATAGGCATGTGGGCTAGTAAGTAAATTATGCAAGTGGATTTTGCACATCATCAGCGTTGAACAAATCTCCAGAATTTAATTCAGTTCACATTCTCACTGAAGCATGTATTTATTTCATGCCTACTGGCTGTGTTATTTCCTGTGCTGTATGTGATTTGTGTAACAGCTCTCGGGAAGCCCTTCATAATAAGAGGCGTCATGGGCTGTTCCTTGCCACAGTGAAGAATCATCTCCGGCCCTCTTCACACTCAACGTCCCTGGAACAATCCACACTCCTGGGTATTAATCAGCTGCTCCTCTCCTATCCACAACACAATCTCAGATACCTCCACCACCCTCTCATTATAATGAAAAGAATGGAAAAAAACTGAGAGGGAAAATAGAGGAAGTCAATTCAAAACTCAGATCTAATCTATATCTATCTATCTATCTATCTGTCTGTCTGTCTGTCTGTCTGTCTGTCTATCTATCTGACATTTTTAGAGACTAAACTTTAATATATAGAATATTCTTGATAAAAAGCTGTCTATCTATAAATATATAAATATCTTTAAAAAATATCTAATTTGCTCAAGCATTTGAAATAAGCAAGAGTTTGACAACTGATCTCTGTATTCATTTCCTCTATGTTCGAGTAATAGACCATATGACATTTTAATGTTGTAATGAAGTCTCGTACATGAATCATCACCATTACATGCTGCCCTTCCTTGACTAATTAAATTTTATCCCTTTAGTTCAGAGCAAATGAAAATGCTCTTTTAATGGAGCCCATTATTTTACTATAAGATATGCTGATATGCATGACCATATCACATTTTTTTTTCAACCTTTGTTTCATTTGAAAATGGATTCATATGATGATGGGTTTGATTGCACATTAAAGGGCAGCTCTTTAGTAAGAAGAGCCCAGAGACAATGAGAAGTGTATTTCATTGTCTTCCTCTCAAAAGTAATAATCTAGACATGATACTATTCATAAGGGATTTGACAGCCATTCGGAATGAGATCATGCCATTATGTTATCCACAGTTCCTTATGTTTTGATGGTACAGAGTACAATATAGAGCTATTAAAAATGATGGAGCGATGTGTCTATCTGCATTTGAATTGTTAGGTTTATCTTGTGATGTAGCTTTCTTTGCAAGAACATGATTTGTAATTTAAACTACATTTGCATTTATGACTTTGAATGAAGACAAGACAGCAAATAAGCATAGTCATCCAAACGAAAAAAAAAAAAAAAATCTATTTGGCTTGGTGAAATGGATGTGAAATTTGCTAGTTCTTGCTTAGAGGCAATATACATTCTCACTGCCAGATGTGCAGCACATCTATTAGTTACCTCAGATAAAACATATACAATAATTCCCACAGTCCCCCAGTTTTAGTGCATAATTTCCATGTTAATTAGCGAAATGTGAGTCATATTCTTTCCTCAACATGTTATTCTGAATCTCTCTCTCTTTCTTCCCCTCCAGCCTTCAGCATAATGTGTTGGTGTTCCACACACATGCATTTGGCACACACTCATTTTCTGTCTGTACGTTATCTCTTAATTGCTTTTACTTTCTCACAGCGTGTGTGTGTGTGCTTACACACTCTTGGAAATAGTTGCCTTCTGCATGTCAGGATGGCTGCTATTCACCACGTGTCTCTATCCACCTCCCTTTTCTGTTTTCTTAATGTTTCATCAACTTTAATTATTCCTCCTGATTTTTCTCCCTCAACTATGGCATATAATTGACGTATTTGTATGAAGCCATTAAGATAGTAGTAATATAAATAATTTTGAATGAATGAGGCATTTATATATTTATTAAAGTTGTTTGCCTTGATACACAACCCTGTACCAAGTGACTAAGGGCCACATCTGAAAGGGGCCCTCATCTCATTTTGATTTGTGCACTTGCCCGTTTTAAGTGACAGAGGAATTTCTGCAGTATGTTTATGAATTTGCACAATTCACTAAGCATTCTCAAGGTAATTCTACTTCATTTGATTTGGGTCGGGAACTGATGGAGTTCTTGCATGAGAATCATTCTTATTATTGTGACACTGCCATTGAGATTTGCGGAGGTTCAAACGTTTGTATGAGAGTAGGAAGGAGGGCATGGGGAATGGCAAAAAGAGAAGCCCCGAGCTTTGGGCACACTATATCACACACCAGTCAAACTCTTATCATCCTCGCCGCCTTTGATGTGTGTGTATGTGTGTATGTGTGTGTGTGGGGGGTGGGGTGGGGGGGTGTGAAGGTCATCTTTGAAAGCTTGCCAGGTACTTCACAACAGTTTAACCCAAAGTTCACCAGCACACTAGCTTGCACCTATCTGAAGCAAAGGCCTGAAAAAGCTCATCAGAGAGAAGTAAAAAATAAGTCTTCTTCTATTTTGATTCATGTTTAAAGTGTTTGAGATATTCCAAGTCTTCCTGGATTGTGCATTATTCAGAACACACTGGAGTTCTGTCTGAATGAAGTCCAAGTCAATTCCTGAACTTGAAGTAAAAATGAATTAATATTAAGATGCAAAAGCTGAACTCAAAGAAAGTTAGTGTGTAGTTCCTCTGGCTCAGTGGTAAAGAATTATGTTAGCAGCACAAAAGGTTGTGGGTTTAATTCCCAGGGAACACACATAAAGGCAACAAAAAATTATATACTGAATGCCCTGTAAGTCACTTTGGATAAATGTGTCTGCAAAATGTAAATGTAATAAAATATTGTTAACAAATCTGTCTAAATCTGTGTTAGTGAGCACTTCTCCTTTGCCAAGATAATCCATCGACCTCACGTGTGGCATATCAAGATGCTGATTATGAAGGTGAAGATGCTGGTTGTGGAGGTCCTGGGGTCTCATTTATAAATGCAATTTTTTACGCACACGTCGGGATTTATAAAAAATAAATTTACCGTAAATACGCTTTGTCAGTGATGCGCCGAATCAGACAATACACTGCAATAAACATACGTTTATCTGTTTCCACTAAAATAGCTAAAATATGTTCATCTTATTAGCAAAACTGCATACAATACATAAAATTTTAGGATGAAATCTACGGAGAGTTTTATAAATGAGACCCCTGGGCTGGTGTAGTTACACGTAGTCTGCAGTTTTGAGGCCAGTTGGATCTACTGCCAAATTCTCTGAAACATCTTTGTAGATGGCTTATGGTACAGAAATTAACATTCAATTTGCGGGCAACAGCTCTGATGGACATACCTGCAATCAGTATGCCAATTGCACACTCCCTCAAAATTTGCAACATCTGTGGCATTGTGCTGTGTGATAAAACTGCACATTTTAGATTGGACTTTTATCGTGGCCAGCCTAAGGCACACCTGTGCAATAATCATGCTGTCTAATAAGCATCTTGATATGCCACACCTGTGAGGTGAATGGATTATCTCGGCAAAGGAGAAGTGCTCATTAACACAGATTTAGACAGATTTGTGAACAATTTTTGAGAGAAATAGGCCTTTTGTTTACATAGAAAAAGTCTTAGATCTTTGAGTTTAACTCATTAAAAATGGGGGCAAAAACAAAAGTGTTGCATTTATAATTTTGTTCAGTATATATACTGTATATATATATATATTTATACGCATAACAGACATCTTAACCAAACTTTATGTGATTGACTTACAGGTAACCAATGATTTCAAACTTCAGACAAGCACCATCATGAGAAAAAAATGCTTTTCATTTACGCCCTTCCAGACTCTGTCTACGAAGCAGAGCGAAGTTTGTTATTACCAGGATAATTTTTTAGGTCCCCATGGCGAGACAAGCTTATTCATCATACAGAATGAAGTGTACTGAAAATCTAAAACTGTATAAAGTTTGTATATAAACTATGTAAATTTAGGGGTAGGGTTAAAGTAAGGGGATAGAAAATACAGTTTGTAGAGTAGAAAAGCCATTACACCTATTGAAAATACCCCCCCCCCCCAAAAAAAAAAAGAAAACCTGTATGTCTCTCTAATTTTTTGTTAAGGCAAATACTTCTTGCAGTGACATCTTCTTCTTGAAGTGCATTCTTCCCTACAAGTGACCACTACGGCCAGTCAGAGATGCACTCTTCTTCCCTATTGGCACCAGACTGTACCACAACTGGATAAATCTGTCTATATTTATGGCGCCACAACTCCTTATCCCAGCTTTTGTGGACCGCCCAAATACAATTAGGTCCTTTCCTATTTGGCACAACTAAATTTTACATTCGGCTGGGCAAGATTCTGCACTAATTCTAATAAAAGCGCTAGTGTGTTTAGTGGACAACAGACAAAATTCAATCAGAGTGTGTTTAGGCATACTCGAATCCTACAGCTGGAGCTTTGCTTCTGGTAACTTTTTTGTGCAGCTTATTTCAACCAAGAAACTATGTGTGTTGAGCAACCAGTTCCATATTTTTTGAGGATGAAGATTATTTGTACCTAATGTTCTACCAGGTTTATAATATATTATATAGTATAAAGGGTATACTGTATTACAGTATTAATGTTTTATCTTATTGAAATCTAAATGCATTCAGTGCACATTTAGACATATTCATCAACCGTAAAAGAAAAAAAGCAAGGTCACTCAGGATAAAACAAATACTTTTTTCAAGAGGTGCCACAAATAAAGGCAGCATTACCAAAGAAAACTTGAAAAGGAATTCATGTCCCTTTTGTTCCTCCAGAACAAAACTTTCAAGACAAAAGCCATTTAGATGATGTATTACATCTCAACCAAGAGCCGTGATAATGAAAAGAGATAATATTATATCAGATACATTAGACAGTAAATTGGCCCTATGCATATAGAGCACATTGCTCATTAACTCTCTATGGCCCTTCATTTGAAACCTGATATAGCTCTTTCCATTTATTATTCACTCTTTATCTCATCTGTAGCTCATCACTGCATACTCAAATGCTGCAACTTATATATCTGCAATTCAATACTCTTTGTTAATGAAACAGCACTTAGACCAGAAATGATATACTGCAGTATACTTTATACCAACGCTCCTTCTAAAACATTTAGCTATGTAATCAATATCTTTGAAGACCTCAAAGTTTCAAACTTAATAAATATGCCTATTCTTATTGATAAGATAACAAAGTGCTGCATGATCTCAGTTGATTTATTATCAGTTCTGCTCATGGACAACAAAAGCAGCAGTGTGTTTACCTGGTTTCCCAGGCTGTTGTAAAATGTTGCACTGCTTCTCCTGTCATTTAAAAGGGCAGAACAAACCCAGTGGTGCCGCTTGGGACCGGCCTGATCAATCATGTACATATTTACTCAGGAAGAGAGGAAATTAATAGTAATTGGTTTGTGACTAGAATAACACTGTTTATTAATTTAATAATTTTATATACATTTGTATGGCATGTCTTATTGCATAAACATTTGTAACGTAAAGTGTCATTCTATCACATTACAACTGCCAAATGTAGTATCTACAATTAGCTTTCTGACCTCTAGTCCTTTAATAGTAATTCTAAACCAAGTGTAATCTTACAAATAAAAATTTGGTGTACTTATCCCAGCTGAGGATCTGACCAATGGTATGGTGCAGAAGTCTTGAAGTAGTTAATAAAAAATGTACTCTATTTTTACTCAGCAGTGAATATCAGATTCATCATACTTAACTTTCAGTGTTCTTTCAGGCTTCTGACTGTGAATTAGAGCTCTGCACGGGCCTCAGATTTAGGCCCTAGCCTGGCCCTGGCCCATATATATATATACATATATATATATAAAACTAAGTTAATTTAGAAAAACATATGGAGCACTTTCGTTCGTTACCTAAATAAATGTGCGCTATATCCAATAGTTTTGGATACGCTTTGTAGGACATAGAGATGCCAGTGTGATCACTGATTGTTTTCAGTAGATACACCTTTTTTTTTTTTTTTACTGCAAAGGGTCTACTTTTATTTGTGTGCACTCACAATATCAATAAAACATTGTGCTTTTATAAAATAAAGAAAACAAACATGATGCACTTTCTGCCGTCTCATCTTTAACAGGAGCGCGTCACAATAATGAACCAAACCTCAGTGAATACATGCCTCACCGACATTATAAATATATCTATAGAAAGCTTTAAATTACTACTTAACGAAATAAAGCAAATCAACAAACAAAAACTCTTTCATTATAATATAATTCATTATAACCCATAAAGACGCACTTCTCTCTAAAAGAATCTCGCTTCTAATGAGGAGATGACGAGTCAGGCTCAGCAACTGCATCCTTGCGACACAGACTCAGAAAACACTATTGGTTATTTGTAAATACTTAAAATATCTCTTTACTATTTCCCTTGTCACATTTATGGTAATTACCTTTGCCGGTGCTTTGTGGCAAGCTTAAGCCTACTGTGTGTATTTGAATGCAGAACTGTTCAGCTGCACCGAAGGCACGCACCATATATGCTGCTGTTGCGGGACACTAAACACTTTTGAGCCGCTCTCTAAAACAGGCCTGAGGCCTGGTCAGTGTATGAACTATGACGTGAAAATGGGCCTGAAGCCCAGCCCAAGGGGCGTAAAAAAGTTAGGGCCCATTGGGCCTGGGCTTAAATGCAGGGCTGTACTGTGAAATTTTCAAGTATGTGTTTTAATTTCATTTGTTGATATTTCTGAAACGTTGAATTCAAAATTCTCCCCACCTCCTACTCTTCAAATCAGTGAGGATCAGTGATGCGCGGGTTGATCCAAAATGAGCGGGTGCCTGCGGTCACCCGCGGTTATGAGTCATCCAAAAATAGTTTTAATGATATTCGGGTAGAGGTCGATCAGGTCGTTTGAAATAAAGATGCCAATTAAACCTTTGTAATTTATATATAGACACAATTTAGAAAATACTAAGGCCTACACTTTATTGGCTGAATAACTGGCACCATTATAGAGTGACCACCTGTCACACTTTATGTTGTACTGTACAGCAATTTTACCCTTTGTCCCACCTCATGCCAATTGAGCATCTGTCCCGCTTTTTCATTCGACCCTGCCTAATAAATACACGGATACGTCGTACATTTTATGCAAAAGCAGTTTTTCTTTGGGACATGGTGGAGAATACGACGTAAAGCGACATGGTACATGTGAGTACCACAGAAAAAAAGCACATCATCAAGAAGCATGCAAATTAGTGCAATCGTTTTTCGATAAACCAAATGACCCACAGGCTGACAAAGTTTGGGCAGCAGAATTGATGAGCATTTATCATGCCTTACATCCCACATATTCATATCTCTCTACCGACCACAGTAACAAGTTAGCCCCAGTAATTTTTCCAGATTATGAAATAGTTAAGAAAAAAGCTGTAGAAACTTTGGGTGATATTTTGGGTCAGGTAGTGTCTTATTTTTTTAGTCGGTGGGTTTAAAAAGAAATGAAGGCAATATATTACAGAAAGCTTGAAATGTCTACTTTTAAATGAAAATATTCAAACCAAAATAAATAGGTTACTCTCTGATTATGTAATCCATATGAAATGTGCATTTCTCTCTGCCGTTCATGGCGAATCCGCATCGTCAACTTCATCTTATCAGCGACACAGAAAACACCAGTTTATTACTAAACAATTAAATGTCTCCCTTCTAATTTAGACACATTCATAATCATTACTTTAACCGGTTCTTTTTGGCAAGCCTTGTGTGTATGGTCATAACGCTTAATAATCCTGTAGGCTATAGCCTATTTAAGTCATTAAATTATTATAAAAGGGCGACGCATTTACTACTTTTAAAAAATGCGGGTCAGGAAGCGGGTCTGGTACAATACTTTCTTTTTCTTTTTTTTGCCGTCCGAGTTGTGGGCGGGTAAGTTGAAAATATCGGTCGGGTGCGGGTTGTTTATACATTGACCTGCGCATCACTGGTGAGGATGATGTGTGCCAGGTCTTCAGAAAGTACAGAAAGGCACCAGGCCCAAATGGTGTAACACCAGCCTGTCTGCAAACCTGTGCTGACCAGCTGGCCCCCATCTTTTCACAGATCTTCAAAAGGTCTCTGGAGTTGTGTGAAGTCCCTTCCTGCTTCAAACGCTCCACCATCATCACCATTCCAAAGAAACCCAAGATAACAGGACTTAACAACTATGACCTACAACTTCTGTCGTCATGAAGTCGTTTGAAAAACTGGTTCTGGATTATCTGAAGGACATCACTGGACCCTTACTGGACCCCCTGCAGTTGCTTAAAGAGCAAAAAGGTCCATGGATGCAGTAAACATGGGACTGCACTTCATCTTGCAACATCTGGATAAAACAGGGACTTATGTGAGGATCCTGTTTGTAGACTTTAGTTCGACTTTCAACACTATCAACCCAGCAGCCCTCCAGACCAAACTGACCCAGCTCTATGTCCCTAGCTTTATCTGTCAGTGAATCGCCAGCTTTCTGACAGATAGGCAATAGCTAGTGAGACTGGGGAAATTCAGGTCAAACAGTTGCTCCACCAACACTGGTGCTCCTCAGGGAAGACCCCTCGGACAAGGTCCTGAAGTTTGCAAATGACACCACACTCATCTGCCTCATTCAGGATGGTGACAAGTCTGCTTACAAACAATAGGTAGGGCAGCTGGCATTCTGGTGCAGTCTTAATAACCTGGAGCTGAACTCACTCAAAACAGTGGAGATGAGACAGTGAACTTAAGGAGAAACCCCCCTGCACTCCCTCCACTCACCATCATAGACAGAACTGTGGCAGCAGTGGAGTCATTCAGATTCCAGGGAACCAACATCTCTCAGGACCTGTAGTGGGACAATCACATTGTTAAAAGGCCCAACAAATGTTGTACTTCCTTCGCCAACTGAGGAAGATTAGCCTACCACAGGAGCTGCTGAAACAGTTCTACTCAGCTGTCATTGAGTCTGTCCTGTGCACTTCTGGTTTGGTTCAGCTACATAATCAGGCATGAGAAGACTACAAAGAATAGTTTGGACTGCTGGAAGGATTATTGGTGCTCCCTTTCTTACCCTTCAAGTACTGTATACATCCAGAGTTCAATCCTTTTGAACTTTTGCCATCTAGCCGACGCTTCAGAGCAGCAAATACCAGGACAGCCAGACACAGAAACAGTTTCTTCCCCCAGGCAATCAACCTCATGAACAGTTAAATGTTCCCCATGCAATAAAAATGTTTATGTATATATTATAAATATGTACGATACATATAATTGAAAGATATTATAATTTTCGATGTCTAATATTTAACTCATATAATATTTAGTTTGAAGCTGATGATTAGCATTTTATGAAGTTTAAGTGCCTATTAATGCATTTCTTCAAAAAGAAGAAAACTTAATTTCAAAAGAGTCTCAGTCCCTATTTTGCTCATAGTAAGTGTTTTGTGTGAGCAGAATGCTAAATTTGGTGTATTTTATGTTAAAAGTTTGTAATTGTACTACGTATTTGTTATGAAAACACATTTTGTAGTATAGTCATAGTCAGATGTTACTAATTGTAAACGTTATGCTAATTAGATTTTGATGCATCCAGATGGCCTCATATATATTACAATAACATCTTCCTTAAAACAGTAAATTTATGAAAGTAGATAATAGAACAGCCCTTTGTTCTGAAATTAATTATTATTGCACATAACACTCTGAGCCTAATCAACTGATTCGGGAATTTCTTCTCAAGAGCTCTCCATGCAAGTGCTTCCCACCTCCTTCATTTGACTTTACAATGGTGCTCTCTCCTAAGCCAGTAAAATAACATGAATAGCTCTCCTTTCGCCTCATCTCTCTCTTTCTATCTCTCGAGACCTGACTGTGAATGCAGTTTTAAAGCTGTATCTTGAATAAGAATTTATTTTTTGAAGCATATGTTGATGTACATGAGCTGGATCATAGTTGAAAGCTGTTACAGAAGAGCTCCAAATGCTTTAAATACTGTAAAAATGTTACAACGGAACAAAAAGTAATTTCTAAAAGTAAAATACAGTCTTAAGAATTTTACCATAAAATCAATGGAGACTCATGCTTCATTATAAAAGTATATTTTTTTATATAATATTAATAAAAATCATCATTATCATGGTATCAATATGACTTAAGTCTCGACAGCTGCGCACAGCACGGAGGCAGACTGCTTGTATTTATACTACTGAAAGTGTATGCTGGTGATCCACTTGACGAACGTGTTCCATACATGTGCAGTAGATCAGCTTGAACAGTAAACAAACATATAAACAGTAAACAAACAATTGCCCAGAGTTATTGCACTGTTTTTTATAGTGTTTTATCGACAGATTGTAAATGTTTGTGTAGTGCCGGACTTCTTCATACTGCCTCTGCACACGTATTTGGTGCTTTTGTAGCCCTCTTGTCCATACTTGAACACATGGTCACGATAACGGAAGGCACGCAGATGTCCACACAGAACCTCCCTGTACACCCTCGGATGATGATTTTCTCCTCATGCGGACGACCATAGTGGACCCTCTTGCATGTGGAAAAGTATAACACGGGCTTTATGTTCTTTGAACTGTTAAAAAATCATGACAGACAGAAAACTTGGTATTATGGCCTCCATGTCCATATCTAGGTAAACAGAAAACTCAGAAATGACTTCTAGGATAGCACCAGGGCAGACAGGAAATTCTGAAATTACGTACTTGGTCATATCTAACAGGAAGTTCAGGGATGAACCTCTCCATTTCTATATGACAGCAGTATGTGACCCAAACACACTTTATGGCAGCTGCCATAACAGGGAGAGCAATCAGTGGTAGCAGGATCTCTAAATCCACCAGGCATAGATCTAACTGGCTGGGTTCTGGCATGAAAGTCATGACATCAGAAGACATAGGTATTGGATTCATGATAGCAGGAGACTCTGAATTGGTGGCCATATTGACTGAGGATTCTGGAAGTAGAACAGATACTGTGCTGAGCTCTGGGATCTGAGCAGGCACAGAGCTGAGCTCTGGGATCTGAGCAGGCTCCTGACTGAGTTCAAGAAAGTGAAAAGTGAAAGTGAAAGTGAAGTGACATTCAGCCAAGTATGGTGACCCATACTTAGAATTTGTGCTCTGCATTTAACCCATCCGAAATGCACACACACAGAGCAGTGAACACACACACACACACTGTGAGCACACACCCGGAGCAGTGGGCAGCCATTTATGCTGCGGCACCCGGGGAGCAGTTGGGGGTTCGATGCCTTGCTCAAGGGCACCTAAGTTGTGGTATTGAAGGTGGAGAGAGAGCTGTTCATGCACTCCCCCCACCCACAATTCCGTCCGGCCCGAGACTAGAACTCACAACCCTTCGATTGGGAGTCCAACCCTCTAACCATTAGGCCACGACTTCCCACGAAAATGAGTGAACTCTTGGTCTTGGTATAATTCTTACATTAATTCATGGATTGGAGTGACATTTGGAACAAACTCACAGGTGGGAATGGACTCTTGAACAAATTCTGTGGTTAGAGCAGGCTGCAGTACAGACTTGGAGGCTGGAATAGACGCGTTACTGAACTCTTGGGCTAGAGTGAACTCAGGACTGAACTCTGGGCCTGGAGTGAACTCAGGACTGGGCTCAGAGGTCGGAACCGACACTGGACTGAGCTTTAGGGCTGGAGCCGACAATGGACAGGGCTCAGGGCTGAACTGGGAAATGTTATGATACTTAGGAGTATCTGCCTCTGGGAGAGTGGCAATGATGGTTCAGAGAAACTAACAGTTCTTTGACTAGAATGAACTTGATGGTGGAATCATGACAAGCAGAGACAATGATGTGATGACAAGACAGCTTGTGATGGTTTCTCTGAAACGATGGTGCAACAGTATATGCGGTACCACACTGCCACAGAACAAGGTCCAATTTTCAAGTGCCTCATGTGAATGGTAGCCCTGACAACAGTTGTCTGACATCATCATCTAATCCATCTTTAAAGCAGCAGATAAGGATACGATTATCCTATGTCGTTTAATGACAGTAATCTGGGAATTCCTGTGTGCATTCATCTTGCTTCCTTCCTTCTTGAAATACAGTATTGTGCAAACTGAGTCCATCTGTTGATTTGCTTTGGTCTTATGTTTTAAAATCAGGCGGAGATCAGCACATAGGTTATGATAAACAGCACAGGTTAATTCAGCAGATTTAGGAGAATAACGGGGAAGCACACAGGTGAGTAGCTGAGGTAGTATATATCCTGATCAAATTAGTTTTCTTGTAGGTGAACAGAAAGGGACTGAAGATAGTCAACGAGTAGACAGACTGACACAAGGTAAGTATTCACGGAAGGTGAGTCAGATAAGTAATTCCAAGGGAACAACAAGACCAGACAATTATGAGATGGAGGGTGACTGCTTAAATAAGGACGTTGATGAGCATCCATGGCAGGTATGGTTATGGCTGACAGGTATTGCAGGAGGTATGCTGGGAAATGTAGTTCTGAGGTGACAGGGCAAATGACGGGATTGTGACACAGACCTTATATAGCATTTTTACACTCATAGCTGAAAGACTTAAGTTTTATTACTCTTATATCACATTTTTGATAATTGAGAAACACTTTCCTTTGCTGTATTTATTATTCATTATCTCATATAATATTTTATGTTGGCGTGACAAAAACATTTGTAAAGTTTTTTCAAAATCGTGGATAGAGGACTTGTATTTTAGAAAGACACAATGGTTTAAAGTTAAAAATTACGGATTATTGTTAGTTTTAAAATATATACATATATTTTTATTTTTTACAAATATGCAGCTTTGTGCGTTACTTACATTACTTGTGGGTTATTGTGATGTTTTATCAGCTATTTGGACTCTAATTCGGATGGCACCCATTCACTGCAGAGGATCCATTAGTGACCAAGTGATGTAAAATTTCCCAAATCTGTTCTGATGAAAAATAACCTCATCTACATCTTGAATGGCTTCAGGGTGAGCACATTTTCACTATTTATTAACTATTCCTTTAAACAAAAGTCACACACAACAAAACATACAACTGTGACAAATCGCAAAAGTCATACAAATCAACAAATGTTTGATTAAAGAAAGCCGTGACAACACTATTATTGCTATTTACATCACACTACTACATTTAATTTGCAAATACATTACTATCATGCAAATACAGATAATCGTTTTTGACTCCACAACAGATGTTACAGTATACAGTCATTTAATCAGGTAAAAAAATGTCACCATAAATGTTGAAACTCTTCAATGTTGAAACTCTTCAATGTTTGTATTAAAGAAAAGTTTTTCAAATACACTTATTTGGTTAGACAAACTTTAGAAATAAATGTCATAGTACACAAAACAGGCAGTAGCCAGGAAACTACTTGATACAACATAGGTAAAGAGCAGATGAGAATCAAGTCAAAAATGAAGAGAATGGAAGTTGAAGAAAACATCATATGAGGCAACATGCGGTAAAGGCTAGACAATTTATACTTGGGCACAGGTTTATCTTTTATGTCCGCACATGTAGACAATTGTTCGCTCACACACCCATGCAAAACTGTGAGGGAAATGTATAATTGAATAATGAAATTCAAATCACTGACACAAAACACCTCTCTTTATATAGTCTTTTTTTAAGAGACACATACACACACCATAGACATTATAAATGAAGATTTCTCTGCTGCACAAAATAGTACGGATATAAAAGATAAAAAGACTGTGGAATGTCTATGGGTTTAGTGAAGCATATGGTTTATGGAAAGAATCTGTTTTAAGGGAAAAAGTGTGCTGGAAAAAGATAAAGCTTTGCACAATGATTTGTAGTTTTCAGATTTTCAGGCCTCTAAAGGTTTTCGGAAACATATTTTCACAACCCTACATAGATATTTTGTTCTACTGTATTCCATTCGGCTCGGGTTGAATCTGGTTTTATTTCAATCCACTGTCTGAGATAAAACCGGGCCGCCTGAGACATTTTGGAGAATTTTTAATCTGTCAGAGCGTGTTCTCTCTTCAGCTTGTTGAATTATCCAGGTACAAAAATACAAAAACAGCTTCAAAATGCATACCATGAAAACAGCACTTTAAGATTAAAGCATATACAAAAAAGCATTAAAGCATTATAGAAAGTTATAGAAAATAATATTTTCTAAGGGCTTTCTTATTGCCTGCCCCTTACTAAAACTTGTTGTCAGGCAATTTCAGTCCACTGAGAGGTCTTTCATGTCATTTGTTTGATGTAATGTTTAGGAGGGCAAAAGGCATTTGAATGTGACAGCTGTGTTGTGTAAGAGAGACAGCACAAGAGAGAAAACCCTCATTAGAGCTGTCCACAGCCGTTTGAAGGGGATGGATTGAAGTTCATTCAGAAGGACAGAGGTAAATCCTCAATTAGCAGAGGTGGTCTTTAACTTTAACTCGGGGGATCCCCTTCATACTGCAGGACATCACAGAAAGATGCTCACCTCCTCTTCTGTCAGATGCATTCACAGTCTCATGCACTGCACTTCTGGTTTACTCATTATGAGCCGGCTTGCTGGGTGGCTGGATAATTACTGTGCAAATATAAAAGTGATTTGTGCATTTTTTCTTCCCCACAGTTTTACCTAGCCGAGTCTTCATATGCTATGTGACATATCGGGGCTGGTAAGATGCTCACCAAGTCTATTTAATTGTACAAAATATTGGTACAATTTAAAATAATGTTTCAACTATTCATTTATCACTGTTTGGTGAACATGAATTTTCAGCATTACTTCAGTCTTCAGTGTCACATGATTCTTCAGAATTAATATAATATGCTGACATGGTACTCAAGAAATATATCTTATTATTACCAATGTTGAAAACAGTTGTGCTGCTTCATATTTTTGTGGAAACAAAAATTACATTATGAATAGAACCTTCAAAAGAACAAAACTGATTTTAAATAAAAATCTTTTTTAACATTATAGACTATTTGTCTATAGTATTTGCTATCATTTGTATTAAAGTTTATTCGTTTTATACACACACATGCATACACACACATTTTCTTACTTCTTAAGATTTCAAATTCAGACTTCAATTTCCTTTGAAACCCTTTGAAATTAATTACTACACCATGATATCATATTGTCAAAAAAAAGAAAATTGTGTTATGTGTGACACTATTGTAATGCATCTCATTGATTAAGCAGAACATTACAAACCCGATTAATCAATATGCATTTAAGCTTAATTAATCTGTTAATCATTTGTAAGGAGTTCATATTGTATATAAAATGCTTACATTTTCTGAGCTGTCATTACATTTATAATGAAAGTTGCTTTTCTCTGTGCAAACATTCAAAAAGCATGTACTAAAACAAAACTGTATTTGCACTAACCTGCTATTTGCTAATGAGATTACATTGAATCATATAAGAAGCAGAATATCATAGAGTGGGAGAGTGAGAGTTTTTTTTTTACTTAAATTGTTAAGCAAATATCCAGAACACCCTAGCAACTGCATTGCAACACACCAACAGCCAATCAGAGCACATCTGTGCTGCAATGCAACCAAAAACAAAATACCATCTCACCATAGCAAACACTCACACTTTTAAAATGTTACACAAGATTCAGCAAAATATATGTGTATGATGTAAGAAATCATGTAGAGCTCACTATGCCTTACAACAGTATAAGGAGAGAATTGGTCTCATGTCTTTCTTGTGACAGATTGAAGCTGGAGGAGGAATGAAATGAAGGAGAGATGAAACACCATAAGCAGCAGATACAGTGATAAATGGAAAAATGAACTCTAAATGATGTGTGGGGGAGTGACAGGACATTGATAGATGGATTGATTGGGAGAGTGACTGATGGATGAACCGATTGGTGGCAAGTGTTGAAGGCGGGTTGTGCGTCACACTGGAGCACTTAGCAGTGTCATATTACAGATCTATATTGCCAGAGATGAATTTGCTTTCTTTGAGATGAACACAACTGAAGTAGGATATTTTATTGCAATCTCTTTCAAAATGTGTCATTTCTAGTAATAAAATTTTTTAGAAATCAGGATAAAGCATTGCATCGATGTAGAATAGATACAAACAACTATTCAAAAGGGTCAGTCAGAAGAATATTAATTAATATTAAGCAGCATAACCATTTTCAACTGTGACAATAATAAGAAATGTAACCTGAGCACCAAATCAGAATATTAGATGATTTCTAAAGGATCATAAACAATTACATTTTTTAAATATGTATACTTTGCACAAGCTGATTGGTTCATGCTGCATATGCAGCCAATGAGCTTACTGCCTTGCATTTATATGGCTGGCTAGCATTCACTTGAGATTCCTACAGCACGCTTTCATAATTTCTCTGAAACCCTCCACCTTCCCCAGCTCCACCTGTATAGATCTGCTATGGGTTATTTTATATGCTATTTGTGCAGCAGTGTGTTTTAAATACTCATGGCACAGTATCGCCATGTGCATTGGCAGTAGCAAGTTCCTGTACTTGCTTGCAGCAACAGCAATAATCTACAACTATAATCAGCAGCAGCAAATCAGCAGCAGCAAATCCACCAAGACTAAATAAATTAACATTGTCATATCCATCACCAAGCTAAAATCTTCAGAGAGTTGTCATGATTGAACTGTTATCATAAAAATATTGAAATTATACATTAAAATGTTTATTCTGTAAAATTATATAAATTAAAATAAAATAAAATAACATTAATCCACATAATTCTCAACAAAAATTCAAATGATACTAAAAAGAAGACATTTAATTGTATTGTGCACATTTAGAATCTCAGTGACAAAATGAGCATAAGGAAGACAAAGGAGTCAGCAAGGAAACTGTTCAAAAAATTAGTTTCCATCTCCCAACAATTCCATCACAGAACACTATAAAACAAAATGACATCGGAAATAACATTGTGATGGTAATTTTCCTGGCTTTCAGTAAAGACAAACAACAATGAAGAATTAATACAGAAAAGAAGAAGAAAAACAAACTAAACGTGCGGAAAGTGCTTTAGGAGAGCTTATTTTTTTAAAGTCCAGACGGGCAAAAGTGCCATACCGTAGTTGCACAATGTTCACAAAAGGCTTTTAGTAACAGCATTCTGTGTAATATGTCTAAAAGAGAGAGAGTGAGTATATGAGTGTCTAATAGTCAAAGAAAAAGAAACAGACATCAAAACAGAGCAGTCACAGGCGTATTGTTTTTAGCTGAAGTTCTAGGTATGTGGTTCAGTCTTGCACAGTATTAATCCTGGCATTGTTATATGAGTTTGTGTGTGTCTTCATAGGTCTGTTGGGGCTGAAAGGCTCTGCGATTGCTTTGGGGGATTATAACAGGCTTTATCAGCAAGATAAAGAGTTCAAAAGAGCAGTCTGCCCTTAGTGCTGCTTGCTCTAATCTCTTATGCATATCAGCTACAGCATTAACACAACTCCTCAGCATTCTAATAGCGTCTTTGAATAAGACAGTAATCCACTCTGTTCCATAATGGTGCAGTATTTCATGACAGATGACCAGGCAGGAGATTGTGATGCCTCCAAGACTGTAAAATGCCTTGCCTTGTGACAAAAAGACAGGCGGTTCTTTGAAATTAGTAATCACTCCGCATTGAACTAATAGGCTTCTCAGGACTGTTTACGAAAAAGTGAAATAAAGGAGATTTTTTAGTTTTTTTAGTTTTGGTTTTGGTTTAGTTTTGGTTTTTTTGCCTTTCTAAACTAAATCTCCATTCAATAGAAAATGTTGACTATAGTTATGTGTTTAATAACTAAAGTATGGTATTCCATATTTCTCTTTATGGCTACAATGAATGCTTCATTGTCCAGTTTAAAGACTAGCGGAAACATTGAATGGCCCATCCAATGCTTCTTTGAGATCTTTGTTCAACTCTGACCACTAGCTGGAACTCTATGAGCGGCCCGTGATCATACTTGCATTAAGACCAATCACCATCCAATCAGCTGCGCATTCAGCTGGCCTCACTCACTCTATGGTCTATTATCTCAGTTAAAGAAGGATTTCTTCCCTGCTAACCCTGAAGGAACAGAAAAAAAAAGACTTAAATTGCTTTAAAATTACAGTTCTATGAAGTTTTGCAAAAATTTGACCCAAACATTTGCTGTTCGTAGTCACATAATGGTGTGAGTTTAAGAAGAAAACACACATTTATTCTTATAGTCGCAATGAAAGGAAGTATCATCAGATCTTTTCTTCCATAATGTGATCTACATACAAGTGAAAAAGAGTGAAATGACCGGATACGTTCAGCTTGTTGCTTCACTGGATGATTGAGTTCTGAGACATTTTGATGAAAAATTACAAGGTCAAAAATTATAGAAAGACATGCATGGATGAATCATTCCAAATAAGACTGATAACATTCATTTAGAAAATAGATTGAGTGGAATTTCATTTCATGCCAACTTAAAGTAACATAAAGCTTCCTCAATGGCATATACAGTTTTGCATGGAGTATAGACTTCTGGACTTTACTACATGATTCTTTGGAGATGAAATGAGTTCTTTGATGTTGCATTGCAGGCTCTATTTCGACGAAGTACTCTCAGCGGCCATCTTTGAAATACCCCAGCTATTTTCTTTGTAGGTAATAGGCATACATGTAAAGGACATATCTATGGTGGAAAGATCTTTTGATTCTCTGACAACTATCAAAAAGCAAATTGCCCCTTTTGCTTAAAGGCGGGACTTCCATTCATATATCTGTCATGCTGAGCAATGCAATTTCTCCTGTTCATTTTTCTATGAGTGGTCTGTCTCCACCTCCTTATAATGTGTCTGGCATTGGATTCTAGATGGTTTTCTAAAGAACGAGAGAACAAAAAGTTCCTTGTGGAGGTGAAAAGTGGGAAGTTTTAGTTGCCCTAAAAGTGTTTCTAATCTAAGGAACATTGTGCATTGGAGCCAGGAACTAAGTAGAATCAGAATCAGAATCAGAATCAGAATGAGCTTTATTGCCAGGTATGTTTACACATACGAGGAATTTGTTTTCGTGACAGAAGCTCCGCAGTACAACAGAATGACAGCGACAGAACATAAAACACATAATAAAAGAATAAAAAATACAAATATGTAGACAGTGAATGACAATATACAAATGACAATTGTAGGCAGGTATATTACAAAGTGAAGTTATGTATGTACATATATATTGTGTGCAAAATTTAAGTGTATACTAAGTATGTGTGTTAGATAAATAAAGTGTGTGTGTATATAAATATAAAGTGTAGTGTGTTCGCCATTATTGTCAGCTGTTCATAAGATGGATTGCCTGGGGGAAGAAACTGGTCCTGTGTCTGGTCGTTCTAGTGCTCAGTGCTCTGTAACGTCGACCAGATGGCAACAGTTCAAAGAGGGAGTGTGCTGGATGTGAGGGGTCCAGAGTGATTTTGACAGCCCTTTTTCTCACTCTGGATAAGTACAGTTCTTGAATAGATGGGAGAGTTGAACCGATGATTCGCTCAGCAGTCCGGACTACCCTCTGTAGTCTTCTGAGGTCAGATTTAGAAGCTGAGCTGAACCAGACAGTTACTGAAGTGCAGAGGATGGATTCAATGATGGTGGAGTAGAACTGTTTCAGCAGCTCCTGTGGCAGGTTAAACTTCCTCAGCTGGCGGAGAAAGTACAACCTCTGCTGGGCCTTTTTTACGATGGAGTCAATGTGAATGTCCCACTTCAGGTCCTGAGAGATGGTGGTACCCAGGAACCTGAATGACTCCACTGCAGTCACAGGGCTGTTCATGATGGTGAGTGGGGGGAGTGCAGGGGGGTTTCTCCTGAAGTCCACGATCATCTCCACTGTTTTGAGGGTGTTAAGCTCCAGGTTGTTGAGACTGCACCAGACAGCCAGCTCTTTTACCTCCTGTCTGTAAGCAGACTCGTCACCGTCCTGAATGAGGCCGATGAGTGTGGTGTCATCTGCAAACTTCAGGAGCTTGACAGAGGGGTCCTTAGACGTGCAATCGTTGGTGTACAGGGAGAAGAGCAGTGGGGAGAGAACGCAGCCCTGGGGAGCTCCGGTGCTGATTGTACGGGTGCTGGATGTGTATTTTCCCAGCCTCACTAGCTGCTGCCTGTCTGTCAGGAAGCTGTTGATCCACTGACAGACGGAGGTGGGCACGGAGAGCTGATTTAGTTTGGGCAGGAGGAGGTTTGGGATGATCGTGTTGAAGGCCGAGCTGAAGTCCACAAACAGGATCCTCACATAAGTCCCCGGTCTGTCTAGGTGTTGCAGAACATAATGCAGTCCAATGTTTACTGCATCGTCCACAGACCTGTTTGCTCTGTAGGCAAACTGAAGAGGATCCAGCAAGGGCCCAGTGATGTCCTTCAGGTGGGCCAGCACCAGTTTTTCAAATGACTTCATGACTACAGACGTTAGAGCCACAGGCCTGTAGTCATTTAGTCCTGTAATTTTGGGTTTCTTAGGGATGGGGATGATGGTGGAACGTTTGAGGCATGAAGGGACTTCACACAGCTCCAGCGATCTGTTGAAGATCTGTGTGAAGATGGGGGCCAGCTGGTCAGCACAGGATTTCAGACAGGCTGGTGTAACACAATCTGGGCCTGGTGCTTTTTTCCTTTTCTGCTTGCGGAAGACCTGGCGCACCGCATCCTCGCTGATCTGAATTGCAGGTGTGGGGGAGAGGGGGGATGCAGGAGGTGAGAATGGTGAGAGTGCTTGATTGGAGAGGTGTTCAGGATGGGTTGCAGGAGCTGTTAATGGTGTGAACGGTAGTTTGGAGAGGCATTCAGGGCTGGTTGCAGGAGTTGTGAAGGGTGTGAATAGCCGCATTTCCACTGTTGGGCCAGTGCGAGCCAGGGCTTAAAGCGGGCCGGGCGGGGCTCATAGCCTCGGGCCAGTAGCACGAGGCCAGAATAGCGCAGGGTTTCCACAGAGGAGCTTGAAGCACCGCTGCACGTCACTAAAACACGCCCTTTACACGCCTCTCAGAACAACGTCATGCAACCTCATTATTTCACCAACAAAGAGAAGTTATCAGAAAACTAAGAAATAAGCCACTGGAACATGCGCGATCACAAAACAAACATAATAAAAGCGGCCGTTTGTTTGCATGCTTTGTTATATATTCAAATTCAAAAGCATCGATGTTTTAAATATAGAATTGATTTAATTTATCAGGACTCAAAATTAATCACACATAAATACACTTATTACTATTTTATTTATTTATTTATTTTTAACGCTTATGAAAATAGCCTGCTTATTCAGTCGAGTCTGTTTCTGTTTATTAGACACAGTAGCCGTCACATTTAGAATGAATGATAATATCTCTATTTTTCTAAAAACTCCCGAACAAAAAACATTATTAGACTATATTCTTTTATGATAGGCAACGTGAGAAAAACTCTCGAGACGAGGCTTGTGACAGATAATATAAGTTACTTAATAAATACACGACTGTGATAGAGAATAAGAAGCTGACGTCTGATTTCTTCAAGATGTCATATTTTACCATGTTTACTATGGTAATATGTTTAGCGTGCATATCTTTTTCATGGCTTATAAATATTTCTGCCTTGTACGGTGATTTTAATCCACATTGGATCAAGTTATTTCAAACACTCTCTGCTGACTGAAAGAGAGTTTTCAGCTCGACTTATTTAAAAAAGTGTTTAATGCTGGTGTTAAAGCTGTTATCTTTCTGAAATGATCCTCAGCGCAGACTCTCTATTTTTATAAAAGCTCCGAACAAAAATCATTACTAGGCTATATTTTGATGATATGCAACGTGAAGCTAAACTCTTGAAACGAGACGACAGATAAAATGTTACTTAATAAATACACAATTGTGATAGAGAATAAGAAGCTGACGTCTGATTTATCCAAGCGGTCTTATTTAACGTTTACTGTGTAAGTTAACGTTAATGTTTAGCGTGCATACTCTTTTACATCGCTTACAAATATTTCTGCCTTGTTTAGTGATTATAATCCACATCGGATCAAGTTATTCCAAACACTTGCTGCTAACTAAGAGTGAGTTTTGAGCTCAACTTATTTTAAAACGTCTTTAATGCTGCTGTTAAAGCTGTTATCTTTCTGAAATGATCCGCGCTGACGCTCTCCAGACACGGAGAAACTCCGCCTTTGTTCGTAACCCCTCCTCTAGCCCCAGCTGGCCCGCTTTGGCCCAAGGTTTTCGTCGGGCCAAAAAACCTGGCCGTTGGCCCCGAGGAAGCCCCGGCGAGGCACGATCAAGCCCCGGAAGTGACTGTGGAAACGCGACTGGCCCTGGCACGCACTAGCACGCCCGGTCCTAGCTCGATAGTGGAAACACGGCTAATGTTTTTGTGGGGAGGCGTTCAGGGCAGGTGATGGGTGTTCTTTCAAACCTGCAGTAAAACTCGTTCAGATCGTCTGCCAGTCGTTGATTCTCTACGGTGCTGGGGGGTGGTGTCTTGTAATTGGTGATCTTCTTTAGACTTTTCCACACTGATGCGGAGTCGTTGGAAGTGAACTAGTGCACTTTGTATGGATTTCTGGACAGGACTGACAAATCTTAAAGCGTTTCTGTAAGCTGTAGATACTGTAGGCAATGGAATATGATCCTAAATGTGATCCTAAACACAAATGGAACAGACCAACAGTGAGTTGAAATGTGCATATATTACCTAAAGTGAGCATTTTAACCTCTTTAAACATATGTGTAAACTCATCTGGTTAAAGATTAATGCAAACACGTGTTTTATTGGAACATATAAAATCTGAATGCAAATATGACACATGTCCTATAATGACTGTTAAAAAAAATATATATATACATATATACAGTAGGTTGTTGTGTCAGGGCTGAAATCTCGGGTCGAAAATATTCTGTGGCAGCAAATCAATCCATTAACATAACAGTGACAATGAGCTACAGTCAGTCAAAAATACACTGCCACAATAAACTGTTCTTATATCAGCAGTCAGTCAAGCACAGGCATATCTACTCATTGCCAGCACAAGATAAGCCAAAGGAAATGTTATTATACTGGCTAAAAGTGTCCTTAACTTTCCAGTCTTTTTTTCACACATTTGTGTTACTGTTTACACAGCTGAAATGCCAGCAACACCATTAGAAAAGTGCAAGGCACAAACTAACACATTTCGGTTTTCTCAAGTTTGTGTAAATGCACTTGGGGTAAAAAGTAATTTTCTTCTTTCACATGCCTGTTAAAAATATGAGGTCTTGTCTTTTTGCTATTTCCCCATAAATTAGGGCAGTAATGTATGGGGTTTGTTGTAACATGAAAAGCCATTTATTGACTTAAAAATATTTTATCTTCAGTGTGAAATGTACTTTTACTCTTGCTAAATGAACTTGGCACATCTTGGCACATTTTTTCCCTTCGGAACACTGTGTTGATATAGCAACGAGTAAATAAATAAAGTTTTGTCATATGTGTGGGTGGAAATCACGTGTGCTGTCTTCATCTGTGCTCCACTCGCCCCTGTATTTATTTGGGAATTTAAGTATAGACATAAATTAGCATTACATCTGTTGCATTATATCTCTTCAAAAATTTGATGGTTCTGTAAAGTACATGTGATTGACTACCACAAATATATTTCAACAAAGATTTTCTAGTTGTCAGATGTTAGTAGAGCATGAAAATGCTTAATGTTACGAACTACACCTGTGATTACTCGTTTAGGACACCTGTGTGAACTTGAAATGAACTGACTACATATACTACATACATCATGTCTATGGTACAATGTGAGCCAATGTGATCACCGGTGCCTCCTAAAAAAGAAAAAAAAATACATGAGTGCATGAGTCTCAAGTAGTGCAAAAGATCAGATCAATCATGTTCTCATGAAGAATAAGGAGCTGTCTGTGAAACTGTGAGACGTTGTAAGATGGAAGAAGTCTTATTTGGATCTCAAAAAGGAATAAATAAGTGCCAGAATCAAGAGACTGTCTGGCCTTTCTAACAACAAGCAATGAGACAAGAAGGGGAATTGTCTGAAAAGTGACCAGGAGACCAGCTTTAACACAAATAGAGTTTGAGCTATTTGCCTGAAATGGCAGAAACAGTCTAGACATCAACAATCTTTATAACACTTCACAGATTTGCCTCTGGGAAAGTGGCTAGGGGAAAAAACGCCAGCATTGAGTCACATCAGGATTTGCTGGAAGACATGTGACCAAGCTAAAAAAATTTGGATGAAGAGATTGTGTTCTAAAGAGACAGAAGTTAAGGTCTTTGGCCTGAAAGCAAAGCACTATGTTTAGTGCAAGCCAAATACAGCCCAACACCCAGGTAACGCCATCTCTTCTATCAAGCGTGGTGAATGGCAGCATTATGTCCGGGCATTTCTTTTCAGCAGGAGGAAATGGAAAGCTTGTTGGCATGGACAGAGAGCCTTGCAAGAAAAGCCTTGAAGAGAGCATGTTTCAATCAGTCAGAAATCTGCAACCTGGATAAAAATGTATTGTGAAGAGATCATTGAAAGGTGCATTATATTGCACTCTATCATAACTCAAAATAAAATACTATCTTTCTATCCATCTATATATATATATATATATATATATATATATATATATATATATATATATATATATATATATATATATATATATATATATATATATATATATATGTGTGTGTGTATTAGAAGTGATGTTCAATGTCAAATAAAATATGTATCATCATTGCAATTAGTCACAGACAGTGATTTTATATAATATTTATATAAGTACATTGTATATACACATCCAAATAACATATATACTATATGTAATATTAAAAATAATACTATGATCTTAAACTCAAAATCAAAAGTGAAAGCAGTAGTACTAGTAATAATAATAGTAATAACATTTAAGTTCTTATTAAAAATAAAAGTATTGATTTATTTTTTTATTTTTTTTAAACTTTTGAACAGTAGTGTATATTGTTACAAAATATTTGTATTTTGAATAAACACTGTTAATGTTTTATTCGAAGACTGGAGTAATGGCTGATGAAAATTCAGCTTCACCATCATATCAAACATACTTTTCTGTAAGCTTTTTAACGATTTGTATTGTAAAAAGCGCTATACAAATAAACTTGAATTGAATTGAATAATTCAATTTGATTTTAGAGTAAACAGTGTTATTAGTTATATAGCTGTTATATAGATAATAATTCACAATATTGCTGTTGTTACTATATTTGTTCAAATACATACACAGTCACAATGAGCATAACAGCTTTTGAATAAAAAATGTATGAGAATAAATAAAAAAACATGGAATGGTAGTGAATATGTACATTCTAATAGGTTTGTTTTTGATGCAAAATGCATTTTAGTCTATTTAGACCAAAGATTATGATACTAAGAAGCATTGATTTTCAGAGTATGAAAACACATTACCCACATACACACACACCTCATTGTTTAGTAAGAAATGGTCATTGTTCTGCCACAGATACATGGCTTTGTCACCTAAATGGAGCTTTTCTTTCGGAGCTCTAAAGGGACTGACAGGATAATTGTTTTACAAAACAGCTTAAATACCAGATGATCCAATGGTCTTATGTTGGCAGTCTAGAGAACATGAACACTGCTCTGGTGAAGAGCTGGCAGAAGGCCTCTAGCCTCTAAAAAGCTCCACTATATTTACCAGAATGTTCAAATCATAACATGACTGTACCAATATTTCATTGAAGTCTGATGGTAATTATATAATAGCAATAATTATATTTGTGAGCATGTCAGTGCTGACAAATATTTGGCAGCATAATAGCTTTGCTCATCAAATGCAGTTAGGCAATCTTTTCCCCCTTATGGAAAGGCTAAACCATAACATTTTAATCATAATATACTTGAACACAATTATATGAAGAGCTAAAGTACCTATGGACTACTTCCATACTCATAAGAAATAAAATCCTCCTATATTTTATAGTGGTGGTCCCTTAGATCGTTTTATTGGAAAAATAATTTGTTAATGTCGTTAGCTATCCTACCCCTTTAGTTCAACCATCTGTTTGTTGATAGGGCTGACAGAAATTTGTATTTTTAAAGTGATGTAACCTAATATTAAAAAAGACTTACAAATTAATCTTGGTGAAAGTGAGTGTACAGAAACTAGCTTCATTTCCTAATATTTTTCACCATTGTCACATTTAAATAGAACTAATCAGGTTTTAACTGCATTAAAGATGCTTATTTAATGTCTCTAGTAATTCTGTGACTGATGCATCGTTAGATCAGGCAGCAACTTTTTCATTAGTGGCTGATTAATTTAAAGGACTAGTTCTGGAGCTTGCTATTAGAGACAATTAGAATAGACTATAGAGATGTGTCATTACAGACAATTCATCAGCAGGAAGAGCAAACACAACTGTGCTCTTGCAGTTTAGTTTAGTTTTTCACCAAAACAGAAAATACAGTTTATTTAACAATCAGTTATTTAAACCAATTATTTAACAATCAACCCTCAAAAATTGCACATACGACCTAAGTTTTAAGTTATAATGATAGTTACATTTATAATTTGTAATACTCCGATTTGTTGTTAATATATTTTTGCATTAAATAATGAACACAACAGGTTAATGAATATGCAATTTATTTTATTTATTGACATATAGTACATTTACTAAGGAAATATGGACAGTGAACACTGAGGGCCCTATTTGAACAATCTAAATGCAAAATTAAAACACACGGCGCAGGTGCACTCAGGGCGTGTCCAAATCTGCTTTTGCTATTTTAACGACGGAAAAACAATTGGCGCGCCTGGGCGCATGGTCTAAACGGGTTGTCCCTATTCTCTTAATGAGTAATGGGTGTTTTTTGGGCGTAACGTGCAATAAACCAATCAGAGTCTCATATTCCATTCCCTTTAAGGGCCTTTTGGTCATGTGCGAGCAAAGATAGCCTAATTCTTATACATGCGATGACTATTCATAATGACATGTAGGCATTTTTATATTTAATTAACCTACCAAAAAAATCTTATGCATTGCAATACTTTTTTTGTTTTTGTTTAATAAGCAGTGTGTATGCACGTTGCGGACCTGCCTATACTAACACACTCTTCAAATAACAAAGAAAAAACATTGTGCCAGACTTTAGACCAGGTTTGAGTTGGTCTATGGCGCAGTCTATTTTCAACTCCTTAAAATAGCAATGCACCTGAATACACCTCTTTTTTAGACCAGCACACCCATGGGTGCACAAATTGGCGCAAATGCAAATGCAATGAATTTGGCAAGTGCAAAGACAGAACATGTCTCCGAGATTGAAACGGAGCTGCTCGTGTGCGAGCAAAGATAGCCTAATTCTTATACATGCGATGACTATTCATAATGACATGTAGGCATTTTTATATTTAATTAACCTACAAAAAAAATCTTATGCATTGCAATACTTTTTTTGTTTTTGTTTAATAAGCAGTGTGTATGCGCGTTGCGGACCCGCCTATACTAACACACTCTTCAAATAACAAAGAAAAAACATTGTGCCAGACTTTAGACCAGCTTTGAGTTGGTCTATGGCGCAGTCTATTTTCAGCTCCTTAAAATAGCAATGCACCTGAATACACCTCTTTTTTAGACCAGCACACCTATGGGTGCACAAATTGGCACAAATGCATTTGCTAATTAAACGACGTGACGCTGGATGGGAAAATGCGAACAGCGCCGGACTGAAACTAGCAAACACACTTGCGCTGCGCCTTGTGACGTAATTACGCCGGATGTATGATAGGGCTCTGAATGTCTGAATTTGCGCAATCTGCCAATTGTGAATGAAATTTAAAAGCCCCAATATCCAATACCTTTTTTTAAGCTCAATTGAATAAAATACTAATAAAAAAGTCTCTTTTTCATGATGCTATCACAAACCAGACATGTTACAGATAATTTGTTTGTTTGTGAACTCCAATTTTATCCTTACACACAGAGGCATAAATACAATACCCACATCTGTCAGTTCATCTCAATGTTTCTTTACAGTAGCTAAGTGAGAATAAACAGATATGCCCTAGTTTTGTTTGTTCATCATCACAAATGACATATCATTGCTAACAAGGTCAGTGAACTGAAGCCCAGTGACCCCATCAGCACATGCTGTGAACCACAACAGGCTGCTGAGATTTCCAAGGAAGTGAATGCAAATTGACCAGTGTTTCAAAATTACTAAAGGATTAGTTGATGGAATCCTTAAGGAATGTTTCTGTGGAATCAGAACCAGAATGATTATGTTCGGATTCCCATTGTTATCGACAGAGCCCTTACTGAGGTGCATTTGGGGTGGTCTGCCATCCTAATTAAGGTTTAAACACCCCCCAAAGAGCTGAAACAAACGATTTTTAAAATTTGCATATTAAAAGTTTAAATTAACATTCCAAAAGTGTTTACAGTAACCAGAAAAAGGGTGGGCTAACCTGTAATCCATGAATTTGGAAACAGGGACCATGTTGTAGAAAAACAGAATATCACCCAAATGTATTCAAGGGTCTCTTTATGAACTCTTGACCTTCTCACCTCTGTGTTCTGTTTGTCGTCCTGTGGTCAGCTGTGTGAGAGTAAGGTCAGTCCAGTGGACACTGACTGTTTGTAAAAGGGCAGGAAGTGAGGTCAAATTTCCCCTGTTCGCATTAACTCAATGTCAATATATGCTAAAGAGTTCAAGTCTGGTGTGCAGAGCTACAGAGAATATTTTGTAGCTGAATTACATTATTGACTGAAATATGCATTCAGGTTTTGAGTACAAACACTGAATAATTCTCACATTTTATTTCTTTGCGTTGCTTAAAAATGTTTCCTGTGCATTTATTAAATACTGCATGTCCAAATCTTTGCATTACATAAACTTGATAATGTGCACCTTGGAGCAAACATGATCATGAAAGAAAAAATGTAAATAATAATACTTTTTTTTTTTTTTTTAGCATTTTCATCAGCTTCCTATATTGACATTCAGTTATTTAACTTTAATGGCATAGAAATGGACCTATACATTACCATTAAATTGAAATGCATGAACCTAAACATAGGAGCCATATAAAAATTATAATTTTAGAAGTAATTTTCAGATGCCACTTAGAGGCTTTTATGTTTTTGAAACTTTTTTATATTTTCATCTTTTTTCTGTTAAGTTGGCTACAGATCTATTGTATTAGCTATTCAATCTTCACAGTTCAGTTCCTGACCCATTTTCTCAATGTTGATTCAATTCAACAGCATTTGCTCATTGGCCTGTTATCTTAGCAACACCGACTAACACTCTGTTATTGGATGCTTATCCCACTCTTTCTCGTCTACATGTTTGCAGTAAAGAAACCTTCTCCCTCTTTTCTGTTCTGTAGTTCAACCTCTGTATTGGTAACACAAAGGTTCTGTGTGATAAACATACAGCCCACAAAGACAATAGTGCAATTTATTTTTCAGTCCACTGTCATGTTTTTCATGTTTATCTTATCAGCCGAGGGAGGATTTGTGAGCACTCAGGCAGGTTGTAGCTATGTGTGATGAGGAGGAGTCTCTATTCCCTGGGCATTTGATGTTGAATTGTCTTCACCCAGCATGCAGTGCCAAAGTCAATCACTTTACATCTTGACAAAACCACCCCCTACCTACTGACTGACCCCTACCTTTCTTCTCGTTGAGGCACTGGCTGATGACCTCCTGACCCAGCACTCAGTACAATGATGCTTTAGCCAATCAGAGATCAGACAGTTGAAACTATCATTGGTATAATGTGCTCCTAAACCTGAAATTCAAGATACACAAATGGCCTACATATTTCACACATATACACGCACACACACACACAGAGAGAGAGAGAGAGAGAAAGAGCATTAATATTAGTGCCGTTTTTAAAGGACATTTTAAAATGCACATGAACATCTTGTTCTTTCATTATTTTTTGGAATATCATATCAAATTTTCTGAGAGATTATCTTGTGAGTGATATTTTTATGAAGATTTTAAAATAGAAATTGAAATAGCACTTTTTTTGAGTTGTAGCCTAATTCATTGTACCTGCACCACCCGTTTAATATTAAAATACTCATAAATGATAACTGCTAACCAAATGCAGTCGAATGATGTGCTCACACTAATCAGTTATATCTAATTTGAGCTGTTGCTGTAAACAAACGTTTGTAAGCATAGTAACGCAACAGAATATTTCATGATGTTCCAGTGATGTTCACACTGTGGAGCCATAAAAGTTCATGCAGGACATAGAATTCATAATTTACTCACACTCATGTCGTTTCACACTGTGACTTTCTTCTTTGAAAAAAAGACGATAGAATATCAGAGCTGCTCTGTTGTAAATGTTGAATTTGAATGGTATGTATACAGTGTTGGGGAGTGACTACTGTAATTATGTAATGGAATTATGTAACTGACTTACAAAATAAATGTAACTGTAGCCTACATAATTTTTTTTATTGCTGTTACTTAACAGAATAAAATTTAAAAAGGGGGGGGGGGGGTAGTTACATCTCAATATTTTCACACACATACAGATTTGATTGATTTGTTGAGTGCTGAGTACTACTGTAAGGTTTAAAGGAAAATTCACCCAAGTATGAAAATTAATCCATGTTCTACTCACCCTCGAAGCATCCTCGGTGTATGTGACTTTCTTCTTTCAGGATAATCCAGTCAGAGACTTAAAAAATTGTTCTTGCTCTTCCAAGCCTTTCAATAGGGGTAAACGAGTGTTTGTTGTCAACAGTTCAGAGGACGTGAAATAAAGTGCTCGCATCTTTAATAAAACGTCACTCACAGAGCTACGGGGGGTGAATAAAGTCCCCCTGTAGCAAATCCATGTATTTTTGTAAGATAAATATCCAGATTTCAAACGTAAAAAACACTTTTTTTCTCACTTCTGCTGACTGTGAGGAAACGGAAGACATGCAGGCAGATTTCGTAGTTCGTCAGCGCTGCGTGGTTAGTGACGAGCGCGGAGAGAGAACAAAACAAAACACTGGTCATGAATTAGAAGCACAAAATGAGGATTTGTAAAGTAAAACGTTAGAGGATTTCGAAGTAAGCCATGAGGAGACTGGTTTTTCTTTGCTAAAGTATGGAGGCTTAGTTTCCTTTGCTCCTACATTTCACAGAGGAGTGACGCATACGTCTTCCATCGTCCGCGTCCCACAGTCAGCAGATGTCAGGAAAAAAAAGTGTTTATTACGTTTGAAATGTTGAACTTTTTTTAAATTTAGATTTTTTTCAAAAACGCATGCATTCACTACAGGGGGCTTTTATTCACATCCCCCCACCCCCCTCAAGACCGTGTGAGGGACTATTTATTACAGATGCGATAACTTTATTTCACATCCTCTGAACTGTTAAAAACAAACAACCACTTACTTCATTGAAAGGCTTGGAAGAGCAGGAACAATTTTTTATATAACTCTGAGTGTATTATTCTGAAAGAAGAAAATCACATACACCTAGGATGCTTCGAGGGTGAGCAGAACATGGACACATTTTCATTTTTGGGTGAACTAACCCTTTAACCCTGCCTACTTTAATGTTTCAAAATGATTAACAGTTGAAAACATTCATTAGAAATGTAGAAAAGTAATCAAATGTAATCGGTTACATTAATAAAGTAACTGAAACAGTTACACTACTTACAATTTAAATAGGGTACCTTGTAATCTGTAACCTATTACATTTCCAAAGTTACCTTCCCAACACTTCATATTTATTTTAAGGCTGTGCGATTAATTTAACCTTAGTTGATTCTTTACTATTTGATTCTCAGTAAAACCACTGACTTTTTGCATTGAAAAATTGCATTTGGAGCGGAGTGAATGAGACTAAATGATGAATATGTGTGTTTATGTGTGATCAAGCTATGCGTGTTCCAGATGTCTGCCCATTAAATACATCCTATTTATGTAAATGAATTAATATGGGAGTGTATGGATTAAAGGGCTCTTTATTGGTAAATTGCCACTCCATTTTCTTTAAGTATCATTGATTCATAAGAAAAGCAGTGGATTGTGCGTTTTATTGAACACTAAATTGCTGTTTTTTTTTTTTTTTTAAAAGCTGGTGGCAGGACTGTTCCTCAGAGAGCAGCTATGGGATTACTGCCCTGGAGCTGTGGGACTATCAAAACACACACACACACACACACACAGTGACAGAATTTATGACAGTTACTTCTGACCTCTGCTCTGTCTTCTCTCAGCCTGAGGTGGCGGAAGTGCCATGCTTATTTACCCTAAGACAGATCACTCACGCTCATTGATAATGCATCACCTGTGTGTGTGTGTTTTTGTATGTGCACCAGGAGACATTAAAAGAAGAGCAAGAGGAAGGCCATCTGGGTGGTCTACCACATCAATCTGACAACAGTGCATTTAACTTCTTCTATATTTAAACACAGACTAACAAATGAAGACCATGACAGTCACATCTTTCTTTCTTTCTCTCTGTCCTCTCTATGTTATTGAACGGTTTGGTTTCTTTTGACTTTCCATGCTGATACAGATGGGGTAGGGGACAAAGTGACTAAAGCCCCTTTCACTCTGAGATCTGTGTGTGCGTTCACACACAACCCAAAAGGTCTCGTAATGAAACGTGACATTAGGATATGACATATAATGTACGAGTCAAAAATCAATTCCCCGAACATGTTTGCGTTCACACAAAAAAGGCAGTCCAACAATTTTCTGGGACCAACGTGCAGTGTGAAAGAGGCTTAAGACTAAAAAAAAGAATACAAAATATTCAGGTCAAGTGTGGATTGTTGACACTTAGGTATTTCTTTAGACTGAGAGAGCACAGCAGGACTGAGAGTACTCAGTGTGTATTTGGAAATAACATGACTTGATAACAATGATTCAGTGAAACAGCATAAGCTAAAAGATGATAGCATTTCAATTCCATGTGATCAGCTACACCCATTACTAACAGGTACATCAAATCAAGCATAAAGCCATTCAATCTCTCACTAGAATGGGGCGTGCTAAAGAGCTCGGTGATTTTTAGTTTGTCATTGTCAAAATGATTTACGGAGTCTGGGGTGGAAGAACTTCCTGATCTCATTGGTATATTTACATGTATATGTTTCTCTATAAGCTGAAATGTACAATATAGGCATATTAACAGCATCTAAAACATAAAAGCATTTAAATATGCATACAAATTAAAAAATCTTTAAAAAATCTTTATGAAAGTTTATTTATGTAAGTTATTTACAATTCAGCTTCCCCGTGCAGTGTCTCCACATATCATATTCCATGTAATTAAAATATCACAAAATTAATATTATTAGGAATAGTGGTCTGAATCTTGTTAACATAATCTGAAAATATTAAACCTTTTATTCCGAGTTTATTTAAAAATCTAAATTCATTTTGATGGCTTTAATACAATCTGCTTTGCTTTTCATAGAAACTGTGATTTCTTTTTTCTTTTTCTTTTTTTTTCTGAATTAAAGTTCAAAAGATTTTCTTCTTTTTTTTTTTAATTTTTTTTTTTTTACTGACACTGCTGAATAAAAGCATGAACAAATATTAATAAAAATGTTACTGACCGCAAACTATTCAGTGGAAGTGTACAAACTAAACCTTAAACTACTCACTAAGAAATACTTGTTTATTGAACTGAACTGCTGTATAAAAGACACCAAAATGATACTGTGATTTCTCAGTTATTGTTTTATAGAAGGCAAAGTGCATATCACTTTCTGATAAAATATAATTGGTTGGAGGTGCTAGCGGACAATTTTTAAATGGGTACAAACTAGAGTAATCTCTGGGAGTGGACTGAGGAGAAAAGACCAGTTCTGAGAAGGCGGCAGTTTTAATTTCAGATTGTTATCAGTTCTGTTGGAACGTGATCATAATAGCCTGCTTTCTCTCTAACACAGAAGACAAAGTGGCCTGAACATGTAAGGGAAGAAATCTAGATTGACCTTGCCCTGTAAATAGATGACCAACAACAGCAGCAAATGAAGCTGTTTGTAGACGATGGGTCTGGAATGACTGGTCCATTTACTATAGTTGTACAAAGCTTCATATTGGTTTGATTTATTTGCTTCTTCATTTGTCTTCATAAGGTCAGTGGCAATTATTGAAGACAAGCTAACAGTAACCTTTATCATTTCCTGCCCCAGATATGCTGCACACACTGTATGTCAATGATAGAATAGTCTGATCCTCAGACGGCATATACCATCACAATCCATTTAGTGGTGATGCATACTGCACACAAAACCGCAATGCATTTTTATGATCTGGCAACCTGTAATCTGACTGGCTGGCGTTGGTCTATTTTATATGCCACTAAATGGCACTACTAATTTATACATTATTTTTGCAACTTATAGAAGTAGTATATACTTTTAATATAGGGTCTATCCACTGTATAGTCAAGAAACCTTTTCTAAATCTTACTTTGTGACATGGCATCATGGGAAAAAGGCTCTTTACCCAAATACTGATCTCAGACACACGCCAGCAGTCAGAGTGACAGGTACAAGGGAAAGAGGAGAGCAGCAAGCCCACTGACCTGCAGACTGGGGTCATGGAATCCTATTACTATCACACAGAGCTAAAGTGAGTATCAGAGCAATGCTGCAGTGGAGGCACATCATGCCAGTCAAGGTATTGTCATCTACACACAACAAAAGGGGTATGTTTGGTATTTAAATGCTCTTTTTAATAGTACCGCCAACAGGCAACCAGTTGAGGCACAGGGCCCACAGCCAATCTAAAGCGTCCAGATAGAAATTTGTCTATCTAAAGTATGCATAGTATGTTATATCTGATATCGTAAATATCTGATTGTGATTCATCAGATCAATACATTTTGGTATGTCAGTTAAAAAGACAAATGAAACAAACAAATAAGTACCAACCATATTACATTACACTGAACAAAATTATAAACACAACACTTTGGTTTTTGCCCCATTTTTCATGAGCTGAACTCCAAATATCTAATACTTTTTTCTAAGTACACAAAAGGCCTATTTCTATAAAATATTGTTCACAAATCTGTCTAAATCTGTGTCAGTGAGCACTTCTCCTTTGCCGAGATAATCCATCCACCTCACAGGGTGGCATATCAAGATGCAGATCCTTGCAACACACACCAATAGGCCTCAGGGTCTCATCATGATATCTCCGAGCATTCAGAATGGCATCAATAAAATGCACCTGTGTTCGTTGTCCATAACATACACCTGCCCATACTACATCCCCACCGCCACCATGGGCCACAATGTTGACATCAGCAAACCACTCACCCACACAAGCATGTCTGCCATCTGCCCTGTACATTGAAAACCAGGATTCATCCATGAAGACAACACCTCTCCAATGTGCCAGGCGTCATCGAATATGAGCATTTGCCCACTCAAGTCGGTTACGATAACGAACTGCAGTCAGGTCGAGACCCCAAACAAAAATGCATAAATTCGCTGCAAAAGGCCTTTATTCAATCTTTATTTAACAACTTTTGGACTGTTGAACAAAAACACCCACCCACTGCCATGATTATGCTTGGACAAGCCAGGACAATTTTTAATAAAACTCAGATTGGATTCATCTGAAAGAAGTCATATACATCTAGGATGCATCCAAGGTGAGTAAAACAAAGGTTAATTTTCAGTTTGGGTGAACTATCCCTGGATTCTCATGAATTCCATGTGCTTCACAAAACACTCAAAAAAAAAAAAAAAAGTTAAAAAGCTGTTACTGGGGCAATACTCTTTCAAAAGACACACATTTGTTTGCTTTATTTACCCATAAAGAGTGCATATAAGTACCTTAATAAAGGTGCATATTGCTTCATCAGTGGTCTCAAACTCTGTTTAGCGCTAACCAGCTCCAAATCACACCTGCTTGGAAGTTTCTAGTAATCCTGAAGACCTTGATTAGCTGGATCAGGTGTGTTTGATTAGGGTTGGAGCTAAACTGTGCAGAGCTGTAGCCCTCCAGGAATTTAGCTTGAGACCAATGACCTAAAGTGTATATATTAGTACCATAAAGATTCTACCCCAGGGACAGCGTTTGTACCTTTTTTCTGAGAATGAATAAATGTTTATTTATTTGTATATTTTATTTGTGTGTGTGTGTGTGTTTATGGAATGGCTTCACATGAACAGTGTTCCAAATCAAACTAAGTTTTATCTCAGTAAAATGTTGCCTTAGAAGTCAGCTGCTATATGTAGACAGCTTAGCTTTGGAACAGAGCCCATAACCTGCCTGTCAACTGACGGTTTCTCTGAGGAGTGACAGACAGCTGATGATTTCTGAGTCAGAATCTACATGTTTTGTTACAGCTCACCTCCAGAAAACAGTAACATCAGCAGAGATTCTGCTGAGACACAGTGACTTTTCCCTCTGCTTCTACTGGGAAATTTACAGCTGCACTGTCATTTACTACTTACTCCCTCTGTCTTTCTCAGAAACTCCTGTAAATAAATACACCGTTCTGTGCCGCTTTGGTCTGGGTTTTATGTCCCTCTGTTGACATTTCCTTTCTTTTAGGAAGCACTCAAAGTTACACCTGAGAGTAGAGCACAGGCAGTAGATTCATCACTGTTATCTGCTGCTGCCTGGAGGAGAAAAACAAAGAGATGTTTTGTCACAAGAACAAAAAAGCCTGCATATGTGTCTCCATATGTCTGTGCGTGTGTCTCACAGCATCTTAATGTGTACAGCATGCAGCCCTAAGAAAGGATTTACTCTCAAAACACAGGGATGCAAATATACAAAGCAGATATGAAAGTAAAAGAACTGCAGTTGCTAAACTGTATCTTGACGGAAAGGACTGCCCTGGCCCTGGATCAACATGAAGGACGCCTAGGACAGTTGATGGAATTGTCTCTTGTACCAGTGTTGCCCCATTACTATAGTTAATCATTTGCATATGTTTTTAATTATTGCCAACTTAAACACTCTATTGATTTTTAGCATTCAAGCGCAAGAGGATATGAAAGAGAATTTGTTCAATTCAGTACTGTACCCAATCACTGTATGATAGACGGTTTCCATATACTGACATTAAAATGCTTTTTCATTCTTTGTTAAGGGATAAAAAGAAGTTTGGAATATCTAAGCAGCAGTATTCTGTTTGCGAACATCTCAGCATCACCCATACATTTGGGAGTGGCATTTAGATGAATATGTAAATATGTGCTGCACGCTTTCCTCTCAATAACTAAATAACTAAAATGACAGTGGTGAGAAAACAGCAGTTTAAAAAGCATCTGATCATAGCGATGTGTATACGTTTTGCACAAGCTCTGCAATTCAACCCTCCAGCGAAATCATGTAATGTTTATTTATACAGCACTTTATTCAATAGATTGTTTTTAAGCAAGCAGATATACATTAAGCATGAAAAACTGTCCATATATATTTCAATACTGTTCTCCAGTGTGTTCATGTTTTTACAAAAGTGTTAACATCAATGAAAGCGATGCCCCAGAGCACACCTACTCAATTGCCATGGACCAATGGTGGTTCTAAAGAAATTAAACTCTAAGAAACGTCCAGGATTATATTTACAGCAGAAGATACTAAGCATTTGATCACACTGCACACAAATCTGATTTGTTTTCAGATCTGTTTTATAGAGATCATGTCACAAATCCTGAAATCTAATCTCTGTATTAGAAAGTGCAGTCAAATATCCAGTGGTGATCTAAGTCTTAGCCTGATGCCACAAGACGTTCACATACAACAGCTTTGACAAGAAAAGACTGAAATCTGCTGAGATGAATGTCATGAGAAATGTTACCCATTCATGCATAAAATGTGTTCAAACTTACTGATTTGATGATTTGATCACTCATATTATATGTATTGAATATAAATATATAAGAAAAAAAGAATGTAAAGTTGGTAAAATGAGTGTATTTGGACACTTCTTTAGACACTTGTGTGACGTTATATTCATATAATATGCTAAGACAGATACAAAGCATTTCCAAACCATTCTAGTTTGATTACAAAAGGTTCAAAGCCTCTCTCTCGCACTTTCCCACACATCTGTGCCATTTAAAGTGTTAAATACTTTCATCACTTTCATCTCTCCATCTCCTCAATGGCTGTTGCTGTTTTCCTTCTATGTTTTGGACACATTCTCTGTAAAACCAGAGCCAGGAGGAATTTCGCTTTGTAGAGACATGTTTGAACTCACTCCTGTCCTCTACAGGTCTTTGAATTCATGAGAGCAAGGGACTTTGAACTCCTGTTGGTTAAACACAGCAAAAGGCAAAGCAGGATTAGGACATTTGAGCTCAGGCATTAGAATGATGCATGCAAACAGGCCTTTGGGGAATTTTTTTATCTAATGGCATAAAGAGGGCCCAGCATAGTGTGATAGATTGTAGTAATCTGCTACATCCTCCACAACCAAGCACTGAGAACCGGCCTGCAAGTTTGGGAACTGCACCATGCAAATTATATTTAACACACATTTCGTGGGCCCATTTCTATTACTGGGCACTAAAACTAATGCTGTGGGAGTGTGCAAATACTGTAAATGGCACTAGATTCTGAGTGAATGCTCCCCTTAAAGGTGCAATTGGTTTTATGTAATAAAATATATAATAGCTTTATTCATATTTTTAGAAGGGGACTGCAAGGAGATCATCTCATTTTTGAATGACCTGAGGTTAAATATCAAGTGTTCAATGTTACAATGGCAATGACTTAAGTATCACCTCATGCAGGGTTAAAAGGTTTTTCACAGACATGCTAATAGGAATGTAATTATTACGGGACTCTTCCTTAAACCACTTTCCATCAATGCATAATGCATTATTTCTCACTATGTGGCATAGCTGTGCATGAAGTTACAAATCTGCAAAACTCCTTATGACAGTTAAATTGATTCTCATTTTTAACATCAACGAGTCCTTTTGAACCTGTCCACTTGTGACATGTGTGGTCTGAGTGACCTTTTAAAACATGCAATGATGATGGTCCATCATAAAGCAGACAGTGGTTTGTTACATTGTTGTGATGGAGTGATATTGATTGAGTTCATTTGACAAGGGCATAGCACCGGGAGACTGGAAACCTTGTAAAACCACTGAAGAGGATAGGTAGGATATTTTAATTTCACTCTGTCCTTTTTACACTTTCTCCCCACTCACTCGACCTCAATCACTCTTTTCTTATTGGTACCTTGCTATCCTTGTGTTTCGGACACAGCTCGGTGTCAGAAATAACAGACCTCCTAACATTCTTTGTGTGTTTGTCTTTTATTCAAGCAAATAGCTTTTCTGTTCAGCTGTCAGTCAAACTGCCTTGAAGATCCTGAGAGGACACACCATTTAAGTGCATCAAATCAGAGACAGATATAGAAATACAAAGCACTAGAGATAGTCCTGCTTGGACGGTTTTCTTGTTTGCAGTCCTAAATATAACAATCTATCTTCTGGGAAATGGGAAATAAGTTGGAAATGAACACTGTATCTAAAATATAAAATGAGCATAGCCTACATTTGCTGTCTTTGTTCACAGGTATTTACTCATTTAGAGCACTAAATTCAGTTTGAAGTATGACTGTATGTAATTTAGGTTGAAGAACAAAACGTGAAAGTGTCTTTAAGTAATGTAAACCACAGACCTTATGTACTTATGGATTGAAAACCACTATTTTAAAAAATATATATTCCCCAACGGGAGAACATGGTAAATTACTCTTCAAGGTTGACCTACAAATTGACATTATAATTAAACAGCTCTTTTTCACCAGTGGTAGAAAAATGCCTTATTACAGAAATAACACATTGATAAAGAGATATTTTTTCTTCTAAAAAATACACACATATATATAACCCCTAAAATATACATCCCAGGCATTTTTAACTGTTTATTTTATTTAATTGTTTTTTTGTAGAGGATAGTATTTTATCCTTTCATGTCCTTTCATTCACTGAAAAACAGTCACAGACAGCATTCACCTCATTCACAATTGTTAAAAAAGGATAACAAATAAAACTAAATAACAAAAACAAATGTGAAATGTACCATATCTTGTATAATTGTAATGCAAGTGTATTAAGAACACTTGTAAGCAAGTTTGTTAAACAAATGATTAAACTTTATATGTTGCATATTTGACAGTTATAAATGAAAAAGGTAAGAAGAATGTAAGATTTTTGTAATAGTACTAAATATATATACACAATTACCAGATTGATATATTTATAAATCCAATAAATCCAATTTGTTTGAGTTGATCTAACACATTTTAACTATTGCTTGCTCCACAGCTAGCCATATTTTAAACATGTTCATACTTTTAAACTTAATAATAGTGTTGTCGAACGATTAATCGGGATTAATCACATCCAAAATAAAAGTTTTTGTTTTTGTTTACATATATGTTTTTGTGCTGTGTATATTTATTATGTATATATAAATACACACAAATACAGCATTTATTTTGAAAACATTTTTTTTGACTAACAAATATGCATTACATTAGATTAATTAGTTTATGATACACTTTCTAATATAAATGGAAAATGCCATTAAAAAAAAAAATCCTACATTTAAGCCAAAGGATAAATGTTTTTTGAAGGCATAAATATATAGCAGTGGAAAACAACATATATTGATCTAAAACTGATCAAAATCTCTGCATATTGAAGAACAGGCGTTTTATGAAAGAAAACATTATGCCAGATCTAATATTGAGCATACAGTCTTTTGATGAGCTGTAGCAACTGACTGGTTCTTATTTGACTCAGTGCGCTGACATACTAATGGCTGCACATTCACGCTGATCTTCACTGCTCCCTGAATCTTCTACAGCAGGAACACTCAAATTACACTGCTCCAGGGCACTTTTAGAAAGCGCAGGGTGATCAGAGCTAGTGAATGAAATGACCTGGTCATCCTGCTAATATTTTTGATTTGTCTTTAAAATGTGCAGTGACCAAACTATGTCTTATAAGAGCCGCTAATGCTGCACCAGTTTTTTGGAAGACTTTTCTTATTCTCCAGTGAAACAAATGCAGTCTTGAAATTCATATGTTGCCTTTTTATAACCATCATCCCTATGCCAACAGCACCGGTGTGACATAATGGCGCAGAGTAAAAGTCGCTAGTGTGATGTTTGGTTGAGAGAGTGTGTTGGTGTGTGTATGTAACAGAAGGACAGGAGCTGTTCAGAGTTGAAGGATTTGAGCCCCAGTGGAAGCTTCTAGAATAGCTGAGAAGCATTTTATGTAAATAGATAAATACTTTGGTCTCTTAAGTGTCCCTGTGTTATTGCCCCTGAAGGTTAGCAAAAGATTTCTGAAAGGAAGAGCAACAGAGAGAGACTGAAGAGAGACTAAAGAAAGGGGTCAAAGGAGAGACACATTAGGAAAATTTTACAAGTGACTCTTGGTTAGCAGAGTAAAAGTGATGGACACAGTGGATTGTCATTATTCTGCCATAACAATGCAACTAGTTGAGAGGAATGCAAATGAGAGTAGTGTCAATGTGCATATTCTTCAGAATGTTAACAGGAACCTCAATGTCAAACAAAAAAGACAAAAGTGTCGTCTAGGTCCTCCACAGGGAAGTTGAGTCATCCTTTTTCCTTCTTTTGTATGATCTCAAATACATTAGCTGATTAACTAACAAGACTTAATGCTTTTGCTGTTGTTTATTATGTTGGCTTGTACTTGTGGCAACAATGTAAACAACAGTAAACTTTCTAATGCCATATTTCCATTAAGACGTTTCAATTAAAAATTTGTGCGAAGCAAAACATAAATTTAGTTTTAAATGATACAATACAATCAAAAGGATAGGTCACATCCAAATGAGAAAGAATTTGTAGAGTCATTGTTGAAGTGAAGTCCGTTTTATCAATAATTTTTATTTCAAATTAGCTTCAAAGAAAATGGTGCCTTTTAAAACTCAGGAATCAAGCTTAATTAATTATGATGTTAATATATATAAATATCTTTGTTCTATTGTTTCATTTTTTTCTATCACTTGTAATTTGTTTATTTTGTCCTTATTTTACTACTGTTTATTTTAAGTAATATTATATTTGTTTATTTAAGAGTACATTCTGTTGATTTACTTTTTATTTATTGAAGAGTGTGTTTAATATCATACAACTGTATACAGGACAATCATTTTATATAAAAGCAAAACTGACATCAGTTTATTCTGTGGTATATAGAATGATTGTATTTACTTATTTATTTTTAAGAGTGTTTTCAGTAACATATTCGTGTTTGCTGAGGTATATAGAAATTATATTTTTTATTATATTGATACTGACTTATATGTTCATATATTGTTGTGTTGATACACCTCTACTGTGGATGCATACAGTGACAAGAAGCTATTAATCTCCAATACAAAAATAGATCAATAAAAAAAGAAATAATAATAAGTTTTCATAAAAATAGTCAATTCCACTTGTGCACTTCAAGAGCCATATAGCAACTTTGTGGCTTTCATACTTAAGCATCTTCAGACCTGCCACTTCAAGACATGTTGCACCAGGTTTTACACCAGTGACGTCAGTCCCCATTGAATGTGGGAAGTATCCTTGCTGCTCTGGATGTGCCAGGTTTGAATGCACTCAAGTGTGAATGGGATTTGAGAGCTTCTGGGCCTATTTACAGCAAAATAATGAAATAATAACACACAAAGCTATCGTATGACTTTAACAGAACTGGAATTTAGCATGCTTCATGCTTTTTGGAGCATAAAAAAACCACTGGTCACTGCCTGCTTTTGATAGAGTAAATAGCAGAGGCATAAGGGTAGTATGGCATGTACTATTTCCATGGGATGCAAATATCTGAAATGTAGTAACTACCAGTTCTCCACATTTATATTTTATGGCAGTAACCTTGGCTCAAATTTACTACAATGACCCTAAGACCTTGAAAACACCTTGAATGATTCCCATGTGTTTGTAGGCCAAACACGTGGGCTTTGTACAATAATGCTTTGGTGAAACTCAACTCAGATGGGTATGCACAAAAATCCAGGGAGGTCACAGGGACCATAAGATCAATCATGAGTTCAATCCCACAAAATCTTAGACTGGGTATGTTTGCCTCTGATCCATTTCCTGTTCGCTATAAAAGCTTTGAGCTCTTTCCATGGCAGGGGTACGAGGAAATAGGCTCTTTGAGAATGCATCAGAGAAAACAACCAATACACACTTAAGGATAATTAAGAGCATAACTTCAGAGTGACAGACAGACAGTGATGGTTTACAAAGAATCTCCACATGGTTTTAATGTGTGTGTGTGTGTGGAAAACATATGCCTCAAGTACATGACTATACTAATCCAAGCATGCAAATCCAGGCAGAAAATGCTTATTTGGTGTGTAATCCAACACTATTTCCATGAGATTAGGGGCAATGCAGCTGGTGGAGAATAGAGAAAATAAGGGGTAAAACCAGCATGACAAGGGAAACACAAGCCTTTCAAAATAAGACTCTGACTCACATACCCTTCAGAGAATTTATCCCATAAATGTGCACCAGTTCAGATGCACACTCATATACCTTTACATTTATAAAAAATGTGTAGAGGATTTACTGCAGGGAACCGGAGTGGGTGATTGAGGATACATGCAAAACTGTAGATTTGATTTTTCATTATTATTATTATTATTTATGACATGAGAGTGAGTTAGTAAATTTCCACATAATTTTACATTTGTGGTCACACATTCTCTTCACACATTCTTTGTCAGAAATTTAGATTTAAAAAAGTATAAAATTAATGCAATAAATATTAAGACAACATAACATGTGACATAAAACTCTACCATACATAAATTATTACAAAATTCAACACAAATAAATTAAAATAAAAATAAAAATTACATACCATGGAAGTTAATGGCTACACACATTCTTTAAATATATATATATAGGTCTGAAAAAACATGAGAGAAAATAAAGATAGATTACATTTTCATGTAAACTATTTGGGTAGTTTTTACCGTAGCTTTCTTAGGCTGATGATACACGGGGCAACGTTTTGAGCAATTTTGCTGAGTAATTTTTGTTAATGTTGCCGTCAATCGGCAACCAGGTGCGACACAGGGCCCACGACTGATCTAAAGTATCCAGAAAGAAATATGTTACCCATTCTCATTAGAGAAGTGTCTAAGCAACATTGCTCAAAAGGTTGTCCTGTGTAGTCTTGTACCATTAAAACTGCAATTACAGTTTGCACAATTCTTTTCTTTTAAACCATATGCACTTTCCCTGACTATTTTCTTCCTGTGGTGTAATATTATGTTTTCACTTTTCATCAGAAATGCTTTCATGCTTACATAAATAATTGTACGTTGACAAGCTGCTGTTACATTAAATGAAACTCAACTCATAGCTGTTTAGTTTACACCCAGCTGTGTGGAAAATACGTGACACTTATTTTTTAAAAACAAACCAGCCTATTCAGATCATAGACACCATTCCTGTCATAAACAGCAAGACAAAAATCACAATATTTCTGAGACATTCATACAGGAAAACATGTCATTTTTGAATATGTCAATTACAATCATAATTACAGTGTGTCCGCTGTGGAAAAAGACTTGCAGTGCTGTGAAAACTATTGAGAAAGAGTTGATGTTACAAGGTATTACATCAGTTTTGGAAAGGACGCTCACTCACAAGATCTTTTAAATCAAATGATAGAGATTAGAGTAAACATCTCTTTGGTCTGTTTTATAGCTCCTAAAATGATCCTTGTATCTTAATCCCATACCTTGATAATCTGACCTAGATATTCGGAATGACGTCTGTTGTAGAGCTCAACTAGACATTCAGTCCTCATAATGTGAGCATGCATTCTGTGTTGTCTTTGAGGTTGTATCCATGTGTAATTCTCTCTGCAGCATTTATATATTTTGACATGGTCTATTGTCTCACTTTTCTTGCAGTACATCCTAAAAGCCTCTCGCACCATTACCCCCTCTCCGCCGACAGGGTGCTGATGCTCCAAACCAGGACCTGCACACCATGAGTGGCCTGAAGGATGGGATAATGTCCTCAAGTAAATGTTTCAGAAAAGCAGGAACTCAAAACAAAGGTAGATCGCTTCGGTTATAACCAACTAAACAGTCAACACTGCAAGTGCCTGACGTGGCACAATTAGTCATGGGACTAAGCTATTCCAGACACTTGAGTTTGTCTCTCTATCCTAAAACAGTTTGCAAATGTTTATTTATATATTTCATAGTCTATTGATTTTCTTATTCAACATGCTCTTCAAAACTGATATTATTAACAATGGAGTAAATAGTGTGACATAGTAGTGAGCAACATTTATGAGTGAAATAAAAATGCTAAATGTCAATCAGTTGGATCATGATGCATTCTATATTAGAATATAGGCAGACTATATGTGAAATTACAGAAAGAATGTGTAGATTAAAATATTGTCATTTAAGTATTGATCCACACATGCATCATATGAGCTTTTGCCGGACTATAGCTCTGAAGTCCAATGTAAGACAATTTAGTACTTGTACCACTGCGAGAACTAGCACAAGTAGCTAAAAATGCTTATAATATTGAGTGAGAAAGAGCTCTCTATTGCTGTAAAAATAAATAAATAAATAAATAAAACATCTTTAACCCTCTGAAAAGTGCCATGCTCAGGATGGCAAAACAGCAAATAAAACCAAGTGTAGTAAAAATCATCCATAATCTTCAAGGGTGTATTTAGTGAATAGATATCAAGTATGGGGTGTGGTACTGCAGTGGCAATTATACTGAGACTTTTAGCTTGAAGGATTTATGAAGCTGGCAGTCATTTTTATCTATGTGACTTTTGTGTCACATAAGTGTAACTGCATGTGTCCACTTGTATTTTAAGAGCAACTTCAATTAAAGATTTCTGTTTGTATGTTTTTTTTTTAAATATATAAATCGTTTAGATTACATTTAGTGATCAAATATTGCTGTGATCAAAATCTTTTTGGAATAAAGACACTGATATGAAGAAATTGGTAGAAAGTATGTGTCATACTCAATATCTTTAAAGGGATAGTCCAACTGAAAAAGACATTTCTGTCATTATTTACTCATCATCGTGTCATTAAAAACCTTGCAACCCTTCCATTCATTAATCGTTACTGAAGCGCAGGCCCCCTATCAAAAAAAAAGTGTCAACATAATTAAATCTTTTATATTCCCCATATTTTGAAAGTCAAAGCTCAAAACACACCAGATAGCTAAAATATGGTTCTCAGGTTGTTATATTGTAATCTCAGTTGGCATACAAGGATTTATCAGAAATATACAGAGGCACAATGATTTATTATTATATTATATTATTTATTTATTTATTAATTAATTTTTTACTAGGGCACCTTAGAAGGGAAACAAGTCCAATAGAATTTACAAATGGCCATGTCCATTTTTATGGGAAGAATAAGTTGGATACAATGGAAGTCAATAGAAACTGTTTGGTTACAAACATTCTTCAAAATATATTATTTTGTGTTCAACAGAAAGAAAGTCATACAGGTAAGGAACAATATAAGGATGGGTTTGATGACAGAATTTTCATTATTTATTTTTGGATAGACTAGCCTATCCCTTCGATCATTGCTGATGGTTATTTGATATTGCACTACATAAACCAATTAGTCTATATCTGTCCCAAAAGCTGAAATGAAAAATCCGCAGAAATCTAAAAGCCCTTCATGACCACTAATATGAAATGTCAAGTTAAAAAAATTGCTGAGACTTCCAGTAGCGTTTATTCTGTGCGCATACACACTTGGATGCATCTTCTCCATGCCGACTGTTCTCTCTCAGGGCCAGCACTCAACAAACTCCAGACCAGCAACTGAATGTCTCAGTGCTGGCACCTTCAAAAGCACCAGCCGGCTCTCTCACGTCACCTGATTGGAATCCAATTAAACCTTTATGGGGGGATCAGAGTGATGCAGTGTCTGCATGAGTGTGTAAAGAGGCACAAAGTTGGGGGTGACTGAATGATTTTGCATCTTGATAAATGGTCAGGGAAGGAGTGGGGCAACAAACACACACACACACACACACACACACACACACACACACACAAACACACACACACAAGGGACCTGATGTATCTCATTCACAGAGTCCCCAGGGCAAATGTTTTATGAGTCCAAACTTAATGAACATCAGGTGTTCTTATTTAAGCAGCATTCCACGTTTCGGCTATAATAAAGCTTCAAACACAAAGGTCAATAAATTAACTTTATACAATCAAGATGTTTACAATTCTGAGATTGGGCAGAAAACTAAACTATTAAACTGAATAAAAAGTCTAACTGTGGGGCAGGATGCTCTACTTCATTGATCCTAATGTAATGGATCGCCACTGACAGCTGGAGTCTAAAGTTACAAAGTTCCATTATGCTGATAATTCGATAAACAGCCTTCAATGTCAGTGCAAAACGTCAAAGCGTAAGGTAGAGGTGAGATCACAGACTCAAATGATCGACTCCCCCGGGAGAGCGGTGACGTCACAGCGGTGGAAAGCCAGCCAGGCATCCCGGAGGATCCGCGCGCCTCCTCTACTGCTTGAGCGCACGAGCGCTTAGTGAGTGTTGTGGATAGTCTCTGCCGCGTGGAATCCTGCTCACGAGGATTTTTGGATACGTAAGGAAATGTAGGAGCTACTACACCGTGAGCCGGATTTATTACGAGTTTTGACTTAATCTCCATGCGAAGATATGCTCACATACTCTTTTTGCCAACCCATCCTGGAGATCATTTAGACGCAACTTTGGAGCGGAGGCTGTTGCCCGCTGAATCTGGTGAGCCTCTTTCACAATAGCTTTTCAACGAATGCAACTACTTTTAGCACAAAATGCATTGTAGAAAAAAGGTAAAACAGCATTACTGCATCTACAACTGTTACTACAACCACTACTCCTTTACTTGTGCTACTTAACCAGCAATAAATATCACTGTTATTAACAACGTCATTATGCATAATAGGCGATTATATGGTCATGCATAGGCAATGGACACAAGCAACTGGATGTAAGCATTAAGAAGTGAGTTGCACAGATTGAGGTTTAGAGCACACAGCCTCGTGGATCGCTCGCCCTCTGGCACAGCAGTGAGACAGCGCCATCATTCGCGAGCAACAGAGTGCATGTGTGTGCTTGGGGCCACGCTTTAAAAAAGATTTTCCGTCTGGCGATACAACTTTTCCCCGGTTTCCATGTGGTATGAAACATTGCTTTAGAATTGTTTTTATTTTTATTTTTTTTTATTTATTAAATAATTACACCTCAACATGTAAAGAATGTATGGAGTATACCAGCACGGAAAGTGATACGATTCGCAACACAACAGCGAATATTAGCAATAACCAACTTCTTAATTAAGCAAATATTGTCTGACGTTCTGAAATAAATAAAGACATTGTGAACCAATAATAGAATAAGAAAAATGACAAGAAGTAGCAGAAAAAAAGACAATAGAACTAGGATTTCTTGATTTTAGTTTTTCAGGGTTCTTATAGCAATAGGCTTAATAATCAAGAAAATGGTAATTAAATGTTACTTTGATTTGAATAAGATATAGCATATGAGTTATTCGATTAAAAATTATGCTGACATGGTTTTCTCTTTTTTGTGTTTGGTACCGTCTGCAATTACACTGGACGATCGAATCTATAAATGTGAGGTTTTGACACATATTCACCTTTTATAATTATTAATAATTAATAATGGCGAAGTTTGAATGAGTTGTGTGTAGCTGTTTATTTGCGAATGACTTTAACAGAGTAGGCTACCCAGTCGCGTGAGTCGAAAAAAAAAAAAAAAACACTGCCATTGATGTATCTTTTTAATTTTTCTGTTGACTTGGTATGCTACCGAGATACCGTTGTTACTTTGATATCCTTATTGATAGGTCATGTATATGTACCTTGCGTGTAGGACTTTATCATCATGAGGATCTCAAATGCTAAAAGATATGGAGATAATTTATCTGCTTTGTTTTAAAAACGCGTGATTCAGCATATTTCTTCATTAGAGACACAGGTTTGGCACATAAAATATAACATCAAAGACTTCTCCCGTCCTACTGTGAGGGGAGAGCGACGGCCGTTTCATCTTCATGCCAATAGGAAGTAGATCCGTGCGCTGGGCAAGGAGCGCGGAGAGATACTAAGAGCGCTTTGTGTGTGTATGCGGATCTGATAGTTCAGTGAGCAGAGAGAGCGACTGAGAGTGTCGGTACCATGCAGAGATTCGGAACTTATAAACTTCATGAAAAGCCGCCAAACAAAGGACGTTAGGACTGAAATAGGTATGTAAGATTTCGAAAGTCTTAAAATTGCGCGAGGGCTTTTTGGACTTGTTCTAGTTTTTGGATATTTCAGAAATGCGTAAAAGTTTCAAGTCAGCTCGCGGTGTTAAGTTGCTGTTGGGAGTCCTTCACTGCTGTCCGTAGTGGAAATAGGGCAGCTTTGAAGTTGACCGTAGCTTGGCAAAGCTGTTGGAATATTCAGTGTGTTCAGTTGCAGTTGAATTATTTAAGATAAGCGGTCTAGAGTGGTCAGCTAATTGTTTTCAAATGGGAACAGTTCATACATCTGGCCAACGCATGTAGGCATCAGTGTGGCGACGTGAAATGAATAGGAACTGACGGACTGGGGGATGGGGATACACTTTAACAACGGAGCAGAAGCCCGTCTTTTGTTACTTTGGTATTTTGTTTCCATTCCATAGGCTAACTTGCCGTATATCTAGGAGAGTTAACACTGAGGTTCTTGTGATGTAAACAATTCATTTAGTAGGTTGTTTAGTATGGTCCTTTGGTGTCGCTGATAAAATTCAGTCATATTTATTTCATTTCTTAACTAAACGTCATTTTAACGACTGTGAGCGTATTGCTGTTTTTTATATGCTGGAGGGCACGAATAGTCGCGAGGAGATTTGGAAATCTCGAGCACGCTCTCGCGGAGTGTGAAGTCCTCTGTTGTAAAAAGCTTTGCACACAAACCCGCTTATTAAATGTTAAATGTTGTATGTTAGGAATTTAAACATTATTGCGTCGTCTTTCGTCGTCAAGCCAGAAGAAAACGTGCGTATTTTAGCAAATGCGAATCGATAAAACGAACGCTGAAAGTTTTCTAGAGATTTGTATAACATGGTTAGCCATGCAAATTGCACGTTCCTGATATGCAGCATAGCAGAAGATAGGATAAACAATATTACGAATGCTACGAACCACTATATTATGCCTGATGCATTTATTACCACTAATACATATGATTAAATAGGTAATAAGCATTTATTTATAATGTTTCAGGGAGTTCTGATAAATAATGCAGGTAAAAGCAGAGATAAAAATATTTTTTTGCGATTGATAAGCTTTTCATATTCATTGACTTACTTGTTAATGTTTTTCTACTTATGTTATGAACACTATTGAATACATAGCTCTGTACACATTGTATTGTTCTTTGCTGAATAAGTTGTATCACAGGATGGGAGGCTGTGAGAATAATGTATAATTTATTCAGGAGGCAGTGTAATGTGATTTGATGTGTATACACAAAAGGCACTTCCATCCTCACAGTGTTCACAACAATTCATCATTTGGCCTATCTGCTGTCATGGTGTCTATGGTGAAGTTGGAAATATAGACAAATAGTCAGCGGCTGTGTCTGTGGATGCAGATGCACTAATCATATTTGTTTTGAGTGATGATATGCCTTAAACGGATATTTAAAAGTTGTCTGTCAGTTTCTTATCTGCTTCCACCCATGAATACCTTCTTAATGATAATATAAGTAGTGCTAGATACAAAGTTGTCTAATGAATGATTCAGATCATTTAAATGTGTCCCAAATGTGCTAAATCTATTAAAAGTGGAGCAGTGTTATCTTAACTTTTTCTCTCTTTTTTTTTCTCTGCAGTTTCGGTGAGGAGTGTGCTGCAATCATGCAGAACCACGTGACTTCACTGCTGGTGGTTCTGCTGCTCCTGTGCAGCTGCATTGGGATCCAAAGCCTCGACACTGCCCCCGTCCCTCTGTTTACCCAGTCTGTTTACAATGCTACCATTTATGAGAACTCTGCTGCTAAGACCTATGTGGAAAGTCCTGTCAAAATGGGAATCTACATCACAGATCCTACCTGGGAAATACGGTACAAAATCGTGTCGGGAGACAATGAGAACCTGTTCAAAGCTGAGGACTATCAATTGGGAGACTTTAGTTTTTTGCGAATAAGGACCAAAGGAGGTAGCAGTGCCATTCTTAACCGGGAGGTTAGAGACCATTATATTCTCACAGTCAAAGCCATGGAAAAGAATTCAGATGCTGAGGCACGAACACGAGTCAGGATTCAGGTACTGGACACAAATGATCTTCGGCCACTGTTCTCCCCAACCGCTTACAGCATATCTTTACCAGAAAACACAGCTATCCGCACAAGTGTAGCCAAGGTGATGGCGACGGATGCTGATATCGGTACAAACGGAGAGTACTACTACAGCTTCAGAGAATGGACGGACATGTTTTCGGTTCACCCCACAAGTGGTGTAGTTACACTAACCGGAAAGCTGGACTACTCTGAGACAAAGCAGTATGAATTAGAGATTTTAGCAGTGGACCGAGGCATGAAACTGTATGGTAGCAGTGGATTTAGCAGCATGGCTAAGTTAACGGTACGAGTGGAGCAGGCCAATGAGCATGCTCCGGTCATCACTGCTGTAACCCTAGCACACTCAGACACTGACAAGGACCCTACTTATGCTGTTGTGACTGTGGAAGACAGTGACCAAGGTGCTAATGGTGAGATAGCTTCTCTCAGTGTGGTTGCGGGCGACCCTCTTCAGCAGTTTAAAGCCATGCGAACAAGTCCAGGGAGTAAAGAATATAAAATCAAAGCAGTTAAGCAAGTCGACTGGGATAGTCAGCCCTTTGGATACAATCTAACACTGCAAGCCAAAGACAAAGGAAGTCCACCCCAGTTTTCATCCGCAAAGGTCATCCATGTCATGTCCCCCCACTTTAAAACAGGGCCTCCTAAGTTCAGTCAAACTACTTACAGAGTCAATGTGAGTGAATTTGCACCACTGAACACACCTGTTGTAATGGTAACAGCTGTGCCAAAGTATCCTCAACTTAAGTATGCATTTAGACACAAATTGGATAAAAATCATTTTGCCATCAATGCAGATTCAGGCTTGATTACAACAGCTGGGCCCCTTCATGCAGACTCTGTGAACAGATATGAATTAGAAGTTATGACCAGCGACAAAAAAGCATCCGCAAAAGTAATTATCAATGTGATCGACGTGAACAACAACGGCCCAGAGTTCAAACAGACATCTTACAAAGGAAGCATTGATGAAAATATGCCCATAGGTACTAGTGTACTGACAGTGAAGGCCACTGATTTAGACAGTGGGGAAAATGGATATGTCACTTACAGCATTGCCAATGTGAATCCCCAGCCATTTGTCATTGACTACTTCTCTGGTGTCATCAGTAGTTCAGAGATTTTGAATTATGAACTGATGCCAAGGATTTATACCTTGAAAGTGCGGGCGTCAGATTGGGGTGCCCCTTTTCGACGTGAGGTGGAAACTCAGGTTACAGTCACACTTAACAACTTGAACGACAACAAGCCACTTTTTGAGAATGTGGATTGTGACGTAACTGTGCCAAGAGACCATGGTGTTAGTGAGCATATCACAACTGTGTCTGCTATCGATGCTGATGAGTTGCAGTTGGTGAGATACAGAATAAAAGCTGGGAATGACTTGAATTTGTTTGAAATAAATCCAAACTCAGGCGTTCTGTCCTTAAAGCAGACTTTGAGTGAGGGTGAGGCAGCAAAAGTGTCCTATCACAGTTTGCAGATCATAGCCAGTGATGGAGAACATGAAACGCAGCCCATGTTTTTGAACATTACTGTCGTTACGGCGCGTAAACCAGTCCAAGTGAAATGTGTTGATACTGGAGTTGCCAGCATGCTGGCAGAAAAGCTTCTGCAAGGAAGCAAGATCCACAGCCAAAACGAACCCGAAGACCACTTCCAAGACTTTCACTCTGTGAACCGCGCTGCGCCCCAGTTTGCAGAAACTTTTCCCAGTGTGATTGAGGTCAAGGAAGACTTGCCTGTTGGAGCAAGGATTGTCCATCTTAGTGCCACGGATTCTGACAGCAGTTTTAATGGAAAACTGGTTTATGTTGTCTCTGGGGGTGACGTTGAAAGTCGTTTTGTGATTGACATGGACAGCGGATGGCTCAAAGTGTACGCACCTCTTGATAGAGAAACAACTGATCACTATACATTGAACATTACTGTGTATGACCTTGGAATACCCCAGAAGTCATCTTCACGTCTGCTGGATGTAAAGATCCTGGATGCTAACGACATCAGCCCACAGTTTTTACAGGACACATACTCGGTGGACATCAGTGAGAGCACTCTGGTGGGCACAGAGATCATTCAAGTTGAAGCAAAAGATAAAGATCTTGGTGATAATGGTGTGGTCAGATACTCCATATTGGCAGACACAGATCAATTTGCTATTGATATTGAAACAGGGATCGTTACGGTGAAGAAGCCTCTAGACCGTGAAGTGCAATCCAGTTTTATTCTCAAGATAGCAGCTCGCGACCAGGCCACTGGTGAACCTCAACTTGTCTCGACTGTGCTGCTTAAAATCACACTGGAGGATGTAAACGACAACCCTCCCAAATTTATTCCACCGAATTATCAGGTGAGAGTACGTGAGGATCTGCCCATTGGTACTGTTATAATGTGGCTAGAAGCTCACGACCCAGATGTTGGGCCATCTAGCCAGGTACGATACAGCCTCGCTGACAACGGGGATGGGAAATTTGAAGTAGACAAATTGAGTGGTGCCGTACGAATCGTGCAGAATCTGGATTACGAGAAAAAGCAAGTGTACAGTCTCACAGCAAGGGCAAAGGACAAAGGGAAGCCGATATCTTTGTCCTCAAGTTGTCACATTGAGGTGGAGGTTGTGGACGTAAACGAGAATCTCTACAGGCCATTGTTCCCATCATTTGTGGATAAGGGATTTATCAAAGAGGATGTGCCCACTGGAACATCAGTGATGAAAATCACAGCTCAGGATGAGGATAAAGGAAGAGATGGAGAAATCCGTTACTCCATTCGGGATGGCTCGGGTCTGGGGATCTTTACTATTGATGAAGAAACTGGTAAGTTATCTTCCTTTTCCTTTTATCCGTTCATGACCGGGGCGGGCTAGCGGGGGATGTTTTGTCAGGTCATGAATTATTCAAGAAACAAATCTCCTATGCATAAAAGTGGCCAGTGATATGAACAGTGCAAATGTGAAAGGACTGCTGTATTAGAGGTGTTTTTTTGGGTGTACAGAAGGAGGGGTTCATATTATTTTGTGTGGCATCAGTTGGATACTTCAGTTTTGAGAGAGCTGATGAAGAGAATCCTGATTCTTTTCATTTTTGCACCGGAGGAGAGAGAACTGATGGGAGGAACAGATGGAGCAGCTGTCTCTCGGACCTGCTGTAGACATTCCACACTAGTTGCCGTGGTATTAAGAGGATTGCTCCCCACCCCGTACTTCAATGCACACATATTTTTGTACTTGATTCTTTCTCTCTGTCTATTTTTCTTTATAAATAATCAAATCAAGCTCCGGCTATTTCTCATTTATGGATTATTTTGTTATGTAGGCCATAGGGTACTTAACGTCTATGAATATGTGCCGCTGAGAGCCAGGGAATGGTGCTTTTTGAAGCAAACACATTTCAAAAGTCAACATCTGGCCTCATTATCTTTATACAAAGAATGTATTAATACCTCTCCCAGCTGCCCTGACCCCTCAAAGCACCTGTGCCAAAAGCTTAAAATAAGCAGACTGGAATTCTGGAAGTCTTTGACACAGTGCAACTATTGGCCACCCAGTAAAAAATGAAGGCCTCATATACCCAAAGCTCACAAGACTGTGAATATTAAGCGTTTTTCTTGAATTAAAGGGTTACTTAGGGCTGTGATGGTAAATGGACCAACTACCGCTGGTGGCACTTTCAGTTCAGATGTACTGTGTAGACACTCGGCAGACTTGACCTGTTGCGACACAGTGATGTTGCTTCTGGTGTAGACAGGGTTCACTGTTCCACCGCCATGCAAGCGGGTGAATTAACTCTCTTTGAAATAGGAATCGTTCCCACATTTCTTGTTAACATCTACCATTTATCGCTGTCTCGTTTGTATTTAGCCAGTTTGGAGAAAGCCTCACGAAACCTGACAAGCCAGGTGTTTGCGATCACGGGAAATTGAAGACACTTGAACAAACGCAGAAGAGTGACTTGAAAGGAGATGGCTCCAGATCGCCAATGTATTATTTGGTTTCCCAACAAGGCCCATCGTCCAACACAAAATTAATTTGCTGAAAGCAGAATAAACTGTATTTTCCTGCGCTCAAACCTGCCAATCTAAAGAAAACACTGTGTAATTTGCAACTATTACTGTTATTACACTTGCATACAAAACTTTGTATTATGCTTGTTATAGAGTGCATGACCTGCACTACTGCTGGTGGCAACCGACCACCACGGGCGGTGACCATCACAGCCCTAGGGTTACTCCACCCCAAAATGTACATTTTGTCATTAATTAATTACCCTTATGTTCTTCCAAACCCGTAATTCCTCCGTTCATCTTTGGAACACAAATTAAATATATTTTTGATGCATGCTGAGAGCTCCCTGACTCTCCCATAGACAGCAACATAAGTAGCACGATCAACAACCAGAAACGTAGCAACGAGATCTGTAAAATAAACCATGTGACATCAGAGGATCAACCGTAATTTTACAAATCTAAAATAATACTTTTTATATGCAAAGAAAATAAAAATATCAACTTCATTCAAAAATATGTCTCCTCCGAGTCAACGTAGCGCACTCTGTTTGCGTTCAGTGGATACTCTCCAAAATGGCGCTACGTTGACGTAACAGCAGCTCTCTTTGGAATGGAAAGATTAGAAGAGGGATGGGTAGGATGTGTTCAGGTTTGAGGTCACTACATGTGGGACGAATATCTCATTTTAAGGAAGGAGTCATTCTTTAAAGCAAGGCTAGAGGATAGTTATAAAGACCCATTTGTTGTTTTGCACTAAATAGGTATTTCAAGATTGTGGGGTCACCATTGGCCATGGGTGTACCTTTAGTCATGTTTTATGAGAATGAGCACCAAAAGAAAGCCTGAGATACATCTGTGCCATATTTGTTGCTTTGCACTATATTTACAATGTGTTTGTGTTGTCTGCAAATTTTATTCTCTACTTTTGCAGACTCCACAGGGGGGCAAGGAATGTGCAAATTAAATGTTTTCTGTTGTTCATTTCGCCTCAGCCCTACATGTTTGACTCCAGTAGTTCCGTCTTGTAGGAATATGAGGCTTCCGTCATATATCCCGTCTTCCCATAGATGTATTTTTGTTTGTCTGAGCGGAGCAAAATCTTCCCTCAAAAACCTCAGTTCTGAGAAACACAGTATGAATTAAACTATTACTGACACAATAAAACTCAAACACGATCCGATTAGTGATTTAAAATAGAACGGTTACTTGAGGTTGTGTGTCTTTTTTGGTGTGATTTGGTCTGCTTTTCCATCTCAGCAGTAAATAGCAAAGCTAGAACTCGGTCTGTAGAACCTCCTGCAGTGTTTACATGTGTGATTCTCACAAACATGTCAAGAGCAAAGGGCTATAATGGGCTCTGGTGAGTCCTTAATGCTCAAGTCAGGGACATTCTGCCATGTGTGTGTTTGTAAAGATGACACACACACACAAGCACAGATGCACAATTCATTGTGGTATGCGCTCAATTGATTGGTGTCACCAGAGCTGCTCAAAGAACCTTGTGCCTTTCTACCAAATTCTACCAAATCAACCAAAACATAAATAAACCAATCCATAAATATATTTTTACCTTGAAATGAAAGTCTGGTTTTGCTATTTTTAATGGGATCAATCAAAAACTTCTTTCAGGAAGCAGCTTATTAAAGGTGGTGCAAAGGAGCTCAAATTTTGAGCAGCTCTTAAATTCTGAGCATTGTATGCTCAATTAGGTTTAACCTTTCATTTTAATCCTAACACCTCCTGCTAAAGCACATTTTAAAGGAACACATCTTCCATGCAGTTTTCTCATTTGCGTTCTGAGAATTGTACAGTTCTGTTTTATATTATTAATTTGCTCCGTAACGAAAGCAGCTCAGATTGTTTGCCCAGCTGACCATGCAAGATGTGATATAGCAATTTACACCTCTTGCGAAAGTTTGCAGGGGTCACCTACATTGAGATGCCGAGTAGCCACATTTTTCAGATCATTAAATTTAAGAAAATGCCTCTGTACTTGATAAACAGTAGCCCGCATTGAATTTATTTCAGTATTATTATTATAACCTGTAATATCTGTATCTGTGCAGTTCCTTGTCATTAATACAGTTTACAAAAGGTAATGGGGGAGCAATCAGTTTCTCATCTGCTGTAAAGTTTTCTCGCCGTTCACCGCTCATCACACCACAGCTGTTTCCTCCAGCGAAAATCTAGCCCTTAACACATATGAATTCCTACTTTAATTATACTTATTTAAATATACTTAATCTAATTATACATACTTTATACATGCACTACTGTGCAAAAGTTTTAGGCACATTAGTATTTTCACCCAAAAGAATGGTGTTCAGCCAGTTATTTATATATTTTGCTGTAGTGTGTCAGTAGAAAATATCAGTTTACATTTCCAAACATTTATTTTGCCATTTATTTTAATAATCATCTAGCAATATTTTTGAATGCACAAGCAGTCTGACAACAGCCGGTGCTCCACAAAGAAATCTGCTTGTGCTTTCAAAAATATCACTAGATGATTATTGAAATTAATGGCAAAATGAATGTTTGGAAATGTAAACTGATATTTTCTACTGACACACTACGGTCATGCACAAAACTGCTTAAAGTCAATGACAGACAGCACTCATTTTAACTAAATATCAGAGTTATTGACAAAAATACAGTAGAAACATTGTGTGTGGTTTTGTATTAAACAATGACCCAGATCATGAAATACATTTATTTGCCTTAGCGTAAGGGAAGCTTGGGAAATGAGGGCATCCAAGGAGTGTGTGAAAGCTATGGATTTATTTAAAATATTTTGTAATGTTCTTTAATGTTATCCATAGTTTTTTGTGGCTTTTTTTCTCTCTCTAAGTGTCAGTTCAGGCACCGTTTAGGCACCGGTACCATTTAAGTATCGAAATGGCACCGGTATCGTAAAAAACCCAATCTATACCCAACCCTAGTTATTATTTAATATCCCAAAGTATAAGCCAAATAACCATCAAACAACTGGATCCACTTTTTGTTAAAATCACAGAGATCACCGTTTCTCAACTATGTGGAAAAAAAAAACAATAAAAACGTTTTTTTATTTTACATCCACATGCTGATGCCATGATCGGTAAAAAGTGTCCCAAATGATATACTCTACATTTTCAGTTATAAAAAGGTGCATCATCCAGACATTTGAAGTGTACTTCTTATTTGGATTTTTCAGTGTGAACAGACTGCTGACACTAGGGCTGCACGATATTGGGAAAAATTTACATTGCGATATTTAATTTTTCTGCGATATATATTGCGATATGAAATAAAAAAATATTCTTACAAACAAAAATGGGGTGAGCAAACTTACGTTCTCATTTTAAATGATTTAAACATCGACACCATCGTGTCAATTGATTAATATGCGCGAGGGAGAGAGAGCAAGTCAGCGCTCGTGTTGTTTGAAGACATTGAGCGTGCAGCCGGGGCTTTGCGCGCGCGCTCTCTCTCTCAGGCCGGTGACAGGTGCAATATAAATAGGCGTTAATGAATAACGGATCAACTACGACAGCCTACATCGCACATCCTGCGATGTGACTATCGTGGATTTGTACATCGCGATATCGATGCTTAAACAACACATCGTGCAGCCCTAGCTCACACTACTATAAAATAGCATGGAGTAGTACGAAAATTGGGACGTACCTACTCAGACATCGGGATACAGACATACCTGCTTGAGCCAGACACCATTAGGTCAGAGAGTGCCCCATAATGCTGAGCATGCAACCATGTCTAATCCCCCTGACTCGCTGCACAAAAATATCTGTTTGTGCATGAAGCAGCATAGAAAGCCAGTGACCATGTGACTGATGATCAGAAAATGTAGCCTGACTTGTAATACAACAATACTTTTATAAGATAGAACATTTACAACTTCTAGTTAGTTGTTTCAGAGATTGATTATTCACTAGTGAAAGCCAAAATCTTCAAACACTCAAGACTCTAAATGCATTTTAATTTATGTTCTTGGCCCCTCATTTTATTAACATAACTGTTAACATCTTTCACTCTTTTAAGTCCATATGCTCTGGCAAGCCTTTTTTGAATTCTCTTTGAAGACTCACAACCCCACTATCTTTTTAGTACATTTCAAAATGCACTTTTGTAGTAGCAAGTGCAGCATTTTTGAAAACTCTGTCCACTTGATACTTGCTAATGCAAATGAAGTACTCTGTTCATTAACTATACTTTTAGCACTTTTGGAGAAGAAATATTTGCAGAACAGAATTGCACTTCTAAGAACTGGCTCATAAGTGTCATTAGGTCAGGAATAAGACTTCAGTGGTTGGGCCGTATGTTTTGGCTTTTCCTGAAAAGACCCTGTAAGATTCATTGATTTTAGAATCCAACTACACTGCTCTGCCTGTTTTTAATTTCCCTAAAAAGAACCAGATCATAATTCATTGGTTTACGATTTGAACCTTAGTGGTCTTGTTGTATGCTTTGTAGATTCAGTAGTGGTTTTGTGGCTTCACTAAATAGTAATATAGGGCCCTATGATTTCCACCATGCAGAAAATGCGGACAGAATCACAGAATCCAGTCATAGAAACAAATTTAACCATTTAACACGGAATTAGAAAAATTTGGGATGTATACATCAAAAGTGGGTCAATACACTTAAATCAAAACATGATATGGACTAGTGTCTGTGAATATTAAGCCCCAAAATACATTTAAATATTAATTCTGCACGTTCTGCATGTCTCTGTGTGAATGAATGGTGCAGACACCATTTTCGTTTAACACACACATACTGAAGTATGCGTGATACTCGTGGAGTTTTCAGCCTCTGCTGTCTAAATATATTGTGTTTGAGTACACCAACACATGAACAAAATATCTACAACTATTCAGAGAATCACTTCATTTGACCATTTCTATCATCATATCATACACAAACAAAAACATGAAGGATTTTAAAGCAACTCATCAAAATAAAAGTTTGGTGGCAGAAATTTAATGATAGCACTACTGCTAATAATACAGTTTTTATTAAAACATTATTTTTAAAGGAACATTTAACAGATTTTTTTTTTAACCAAAATGTATTTATCAGAAAAATAAAACACATTTTGCAGGGCCTTAAAATGTATTTTTTGTTAAACTTTTAATAAATTGCTGTTAAATATTGTAAATTTCATGATTTCAATTAATTAGTCATACTTTTTGATGAATAAAAGTTAATTTAACTATTAAAACAGATGGCCCTATTTTAACGATCTAAACGCAAAGTGTAAAGCGCACGGCGCAGGTGCACTTAGGGCATTTCCAAATCCACTTTTGGTATTTTAAGTACGGAAAAACGGTCCGTGAGCCGGGGCGCATTTCTGGAATGGGTTGTCCCTGTTCTCTTAATATGTAATGGGCATAACGTTCAATAAACCAATCAGAGTGTCATCTTCCATTCCCTTTAAGAGTGAGATGCGCTCATGCCATGGCCGATCGCTATTTACATGGTGGAATTTTTTTGTGGAAAAGCTGAACGCTTTTTAAGTGAAGAAACTGATCTGATCATGTGCAAAGTTAAAGCTTGCAAGCAGATCATCTACAGGACAAGCAGGAATCCACAAAAGCTTCCTGAGGTGAAGAAAGCGTGGGATGAAGTAGCAGTGATTGTGTCCTCGTCTTCTGGCATCAGAAGAATGGCTTTACAATGCCGAAAAAGGTACAATGACGTCAGGAGACGGGGGAAACAAAAGCTCGCTGCTAATAAAAAAAAGCAGGTGGCCACGTGAGGAGGGCCATCTTCAGCCACCCCAGACCTAACGCCAGCGGAGGACATTGCTGCCTCTACCCTCAGTGCTCCATTTGGCTGAACAATTCGAAAATAAGTAACATTATAAAATACACTGACTTATTAAAAATTCAACGAGTGATGTTTTGCTGAAATTATCTGTTAAGTGGCCAGTCAATCTTTCAGTCATCTCCGTTGGATGCAGGCTTTCAAATAGCTCCGTGCGATGAGTCAGTTTTAATATATGTGTGTGTATTGGCATGATTGTTCAATTAATTTGCCAATTTCATTCATCATTCTAAGTAATTCTAATACACGCAATGACTAACCATCATTAAATTTGTATATTTATGTAGCCTTCAACGTGCACTGTGGAGCCGCCCAGAGGCACATTTTCTACCACATTTACTACCTCGCTCTTTAAGTAACAAAAAAATATTGTGCCATTGACTTTAGACTTTAGACCAGGTTTGAGTTGGTCCATGGCACAGTCTATTTTCAGCTCCTTAAAAGAGCAATGCACCTGAATACACCTCTTTTTTAGACCAGCACACCTATGGGCACACAAATGGGCGCAAATGCATTTGCTAATTAAACGACGTGGAGCTGGACTGGAAAATGCAAACGCCGCCGGACTGGAACTAGCAAACACACTGCGTCGCATTGCGCCGGGTGTATGATAGGACCCAGAGTCTAGAAAAATTCAAATGAAAAAAAAAAAAAGGTCTGAAAAATAACAATAAAAAAATGGAAAAACTATTTTTTAAAGAATTTTAGAAAAAACGAATTAAATGGATATCACAGGGCCCATACATTATATAGCCTAAGTGATATAGAAAACACTATTAGAGTAGTTTCGTACTAAAAAGTAGTTTTCAACCTATATTAAAAATGTTTCTCTTCTTGCTTGGAAGGTATTGGCTGCTGTTCCTTCAACTAGTGGAACAGCATTTTTTGAAGAAATGAATTAGTTTGATGTACAAAGCACTAGTATGAGAGTGTGCATGTGCTTCTCTTTGTGCTGTATCCCCTATATGCCCTTCCTGTGGGGAGAAAGGTTGGCTGATTCTTTCTGATGCCAGATAACAGAGGAATGTGCAGGCGGCTTTGTCTTCATGTTTGGCTACCTCTCGGTTGGCCTGGGCAGAGATAAGTGGAAAGGGGTTATCTGAATAAAAGTGGTCAGGTGTGAGTTTTTCTTTCTTATAATAATTCTGTTGCCCTATCTGGCTCATTTTGCTCTGGTTTTTTATTTTGCTCTTATGCATGTTGACCAAGTGTCAAAATATTGAGCCTATTGTGTGACTATTCTCTTCTGTTACCCATCTCGCCATCTCATCACCTTTTTCATCTTTTAGGAGTGTGACTACTACTTTTCCATTTTTTGCAGAGGGTATAAGACTGGCTGACTCCGTGTAGTCTCGGCTTGAGCCGTGTTGCTGGGGCAACCAGATTCTGGAATGCAGGATCAGGAGTTGATTGTAGGGTGCTAAATGAAAAGCACACTTTCCCTCGTTAAAAGTCGACTGCCGTCTCTGACTATCAGGTCCCATTTTTGGGAACTCATGCTCTTGTCATTTTAATGTTCCTCAAATAAAAGCCAGTTGAGTGAAAGAAGACTGGCTCATGCCAAAAATAAACCAGAAGTGGAGTGTTTTTGGTCTTCGAGATGTGCGCTACAGGATTGATGGTTTGACGTTAAGCCAGTATTTCATACTCTAATTCCATATGCCACGGTCCAGCTCTCAGCCATGCCAATTCCCATTACGGTGGGCGATGTTGCAACGCTCGCCGTTCCCCTGTGATGTCACCGATTTTTTACATAAATCCAAGGCGAGTGACAGCAGATGTAAACACAGCTCCGGTGGAAGCAGAGTGCGAAACCAGAGACGCTAACCACTGACGCGAGACAAACTGTATGATGCATGTGCTCCCAAAATGTATCTGACTGTGCGTCAAAGTTAACTGACGTTTTAGCATCACACATCCTGGGATTATGAATGTCACACCCACGGCTTTTCCACTCAGAGGTTAGAAATGAGAAATGAAGATGAATGCTTTTTATTTCACTGTTGGGCTTCTGAGCTTGATGGATAATCACAACAGCTTGCCACAAAGGCACAACGAATCATTGCATCATTGAGCGTTCAGCGAAACTGCAGTGCTTTTTGATATAAACTTGCACCTGTTTTGCAAACTACTAACAGCGTATAACTCTATTAGACAAATTGTGTGCATTTTGGCAGCACAGACCAACATTCGAAAAAAAGCATGACAAATCATTGCATCGTCCCATTACAAAGAGGTTGTCTGTTGTACAAAACAGCACCCTGGCTTTAAAACACAGTATCATGAGCTGTTAATATGTAAAAGAACAGTCCCACACTTCTCTCTGAAATGATCTGCTCGTATGTTTGTTTAATTACACTGTAGTCTTTGAAATCTGATAATTGGGCTATATTGTGATTTCGGCTTTAATTTAGTTTTTAGTTTTTTCATGCAGCCCCCAGTGTGTTTTGGTGTTAAACTTTTCAAATAGCAGGTAAAAACAGCATTAGGATAATGTATATTGCCTTTTTTTATGTTTTCTTTGCTGCAATCTGGCTTGCCTTGCTTTAACGCTTTGCACATTTTCAGGTTTGTAGTCATAAGATTGTTCATGTAAACTCCCTCAGAAACAACAAAGTAGAAACATACGCCTTCATTTAGACTGGTTCATTTGTTATGAACGGTCTAATGTAAACCAATATCACAGTGCCTGTGTTTGTTTTGGAATGTCGGTTGCACAGCTTTGCCCCTAGATAACGGTTAGGTATAAATTCGCGTTCGTAATGATATGTAAAGGTGTAATTAGGAGCCTAGTTAAGAGTCAAACATCTGGGGTTGGAACCAAATGACTTTTTTATTCCCTGTGTTTTACTGCCTCGCCAGACTCCTCCCTGCAATATTTTAAACGCCTTTGATCCTCGCCACACAGAAACACTCCAAGGAGAACACATTTATAAATAGAAAAGTGAGAGGGAAAAAAGAAGTGAGGCTTTCAAAATGTCAAGGCAGCACCCCATATGAAACATACTCTGACTTCATAGTCTTATCAGCCTTCCCAAAAGAGGAGAGAAAAGCTCTCCGGCATGAGCTGGGACGCTAATGCGGCAGCCTGGTGATAATGCCAGTGCCGACCATGTCACTGGGCAGCTATTTCATGCTTTGAAAAAATGTTGTTATAACGGAGGACAGACGTTCGTTATCAGGAAGGGCTCAGAGATTGGAGTCAATTCATGGGGGAAAGAGCATGCTTGAAGTACAAACATGATATTTAAATAAACAGGCAATGCTCACTGCCAGGCCTCTGCAAAAAAACAAGGTCTTCTGGACAATGGGATCTGTCTGGGCAAGGGTCAAAAGAAGCTCTCAGCTGGAATTAATGGGCTAAAGCAGGCAGGAAAAACTCCCCTGGTTTCTTTGACGAATTTCCTCTTCTTTTTCTTGCTCTCTTTTTGTGAGCAAGCTTAGCCATTTTTTTTCTCAGGATTGCAGTATATATTTTTATGTCATAACTGGTTTGTTTTGCAAATACAGTGATTTCCGATCACCCTCAGCTTTTAAGATGTTGAGATTGGTGTGATATGTAGAGCGAGAGAGCGAGCTATATTAAGTCGGTCAAATCATTGTGTTTCTCCTAAGTATGATTTTTCCCTCCAGCCGGATGTTAGTCAGGTTGATAGTTGCTTTCTTAGCCTGGACGATATAGTGAAGACGCAATGATGCGTAACACGGAAATAGAGGGTTTACTCAAGAGGCTGTGCTGTAATCAGTTGTCCAGGATGCCCTGCAGATAAGATGGCTTTTGTGTGCCAGTGTTTAAGTCATCAAGCACTCGTTCTTTAATTGCTTCCTCAATCCACTATTAAGAGGCCGATAACCTTGGCAGTGGCAGTCTCTTTTTTTTTTCTAAACTAGATCTGTGTTGGTTTCCAAAATAATTTTAGTATAGAATCAATCTTTTCCCACACATGCATTTATTGTTTTTTAAAATGTATAAAGTTCATACAGTACTCTGAATATTTAGGGCTCAACATTAAGGGTAGCCCACTGGACTACATTAATTTTTATGCATTGTAAACTGAAATATATAGTTTTTTTTTGTGGTTGCAAATACTACCCATCCACTGAAGTCATTAATGTCAAAAAAAAAAAAAAAATGATCATTTATTATATATATATTGGCAGTGGCACCAGTAAAAATGTTGGCAGGACAGTTCGAATAAAATAGTGGCCCAAATCCTTCTTCTGAGGCCAGATATTATTCATGGTTTTATGAAGTAATAATTGAGTTAATTTATAGTTCAAGTATTCTTTAAGGCCGCTTGCCTAAAGTGAAAATAAAGTGGGGTAGAGCCCTATTAAAGTCCCTGAAAAAAGTCTGGGAACCGAGAGCATGATATGATTGAAGTTGGGAAAGGAGGGGTGAGATAGAGTGATGGGAGCTTAGCCGAGGGTTCCCTCATAATACTCCTGGTTCTGACACTGGAATCTCAACTATTTCTCTGGAGTCTCAGGAAAGAAAAAGATTGAGAAAAGGGTAAAGCGGGAGGTGGAGAGAAAAATCGCTGAGAAAGTTTATATAAGCATGTGAGCAAGAGGCCTAAGAAGGCTGAGGAATGCAGGAACCAAGCAAACAGAATTAACCAAGCCAGTTCAAAAAGAAACGGACCACTTTTTAAAGTGCAGACCAGGGGAATACACGTCTTAAGCTGCCCTAACTTATTCTTCTGCTTCCACCACCTCCACTACGTATGTAAAGCAGTGTAGAGTCACTCTCTGAAGGTCAGAGAATTGCTCAGAGTTAGTCAGGCTTTGCTTTGATGATATTCACAGCAGTTCTGCGAACATCAACTGTGTTTACAGGAGCTGCGGTCTTCTGGCTTATTACGCATCCTCATCCAAAAAAAACCCAACAAAAACAACACCATGATATTGACAGTTTTTTTTAAGGCAACTTGTCTCTTTCTGAAAATGAGTACTAGGGATAAACAGGGTTTTACATATCATAATCCTCTATTTGACAACCCTGGTAATCCTTTTCTGGCTTTCTAATTTGGTGTAATTGGCAGCTTTTTATTCACATACCATTTGTAATTTCTCAAACTGAAACTGTGCCATGTGTTTGAATGTGTGCATAAAGAAGAAGCAAGTTCGACATTTTATAATGTTATTAAATATGGTTTATATTTTAAATAAATACTGTTCTTTTGAACTTTTTATCCTTAAAAAATATATTTTAAGAATACACATTTCTACTTTAAAATTTTAACATCATTGCTGTTTAATACTACATCATGCTGTTTTGGTGAGCATATCATCTTTTGAAAACAGCAAAATATCTTACAGACCCCAAACTTTTGAACTATATTGTTTTTAATTGCAGTAATTTAATTGCATTTTAATTGCATCATAGTGGTAGAACAGGCATTATTTTTTTGAAAAATACATATTCTGATTATTATAGTGTACATAATAATTTATAAGATAGTTAATATTTTTTATGACAGATATTTTTAAGATTTCAAGTGACAGTGAACTGGAAATGACCCAAGCTGGATTGGGTTGTATGACCATCAGCTCACAGCATTTTGGTGAACTCATACCAGGAACTCGAGCCATGTGTCCAACCAGACCCTTCTCTCTGACCCCCATTTTGGGAAAGTTGAGAAACAGAAGAGGAAAGGCTACATGGAGGCTGTGCTATTACCCAATCTACTTAACATTCCCATCATCATGGCCCTTGATACTCTCAACCAGCACCAAACTTTAACATGTCAAGTCAAGATCAGAAACCGTTCATGCTTGTGAACTCAGTGTGGAGATGGTGTAGTCATGGTTTTCTCATGATCTAATCAGTCACTGGGGATGTCGAACCAGTCTGAGAATGAAATTAGCTTCCTTTCTTTCTCTCTTTGCACACACAAATATGCACACACACACACCTATGTGCAAGGTCAGCCATGTTGAGTCAGTGCGAGCAGCTCTTGTTGTTCATTGAAGCACTCAGCTTGCTGTGAAATGTCTCGCTTCGGGGTGAAGAAATGAACAGAAAAAAGAAGTCAGAAAGAAAGACCTGCTGTATTTCCGTCATCATATTCTATAGCTTCGGGGCAGGTTTCACAACTTCCTCAACCACAGTGGAGGGAAAGGTGTGGCAGAATACCTCAGAAACAACTTTTATACACTGAGTGAATCATCACAATTACAGATTGTACGGATTGTGTTTGAATGCGCCAAGACGTTTGTGCGGAATTTCCAAATTCCAATTCTTGTTTGAACTAAACCAGGCTACCTCTGTTGCTAGTTTGTAGATAAAGGATTCAACATTGGGGAAATATTTTGGTAGATATGAAATATAAACTATAAAAATGTTGCACTGAAGACTGTACCAACATTTAAGCTTGAGCTTTAATGCTGATGAATGCCTGAAGCTTTTTTATTACAAAAGCTTCATCTTAGTAAGGTTGGTTAGTATTGTAAAATACTTGTGTTAATGAAATGGAATCCTGTTGGGAATGTTTACTGTTAGGTAAATACACGTCAATTCATATGCAGTTCACTCAACCAGACTTCTAGAAGACAATTGATGGGCAGTTCAGCTGGTAAATCCATGCTATTGGTATATTCATAAGTCAGAGTTCCATTATTTTATTAATTTTATTTTACGATAATATTTAAATATTAAAAAAAATGTAAATATGCAATGCTTTGGAGTCCAAACTCTTTTTGAATGTTTTTAATTAGATGGGATTTGTATTATCTAATATTTAATTAGATTATAGGTTAGTTTGAAATGTTTATACTTATAATTTCACACACACACAATTCGTATTAAAATGTATATACATTTTCTTTATAGAATGACAAGAAGTTTTGGCACCAGATTTGTCAGTATGAAGAAATGAACTGTAACTATTTAGTTTCTTCATTAGTTCACTTATTAGTTTCATCAGAAATGCTAAAAGTAGACAGTAAATTAGGGATGCACTGAAATTAAAATTCTGGGTCAAAACCGAAAATTCTGGATGCACTTGGCTTAAAACAGAAAACGAAAATGCATTGTATATACATATATATAAATAAAATATTTTTTGTGAGACTTTTTGATGTAACTCAGTAATTTGACATAAAATGATACTGAATAATAAAAAATAAAAAAATCTATAAATTTTTTATTGAAAATAGCGCAATAAAATTTGACGTAAAATATATTTAATTCATTATCATTTATTTATTTATATTTTTTGACTAATAATCAAAATAATGTATATTATCAGAGCATGTGAACAAGAGCATAGCGTCATGAGTGGGTAGCGTAAGTTTACCAGTGTGGCCATGTTACAGCACAGTAGCGCTATTGCACATACCACATATAACACATATAGAGATTTCCTGTTGCCGCGTTATCTGACATAGTTTTTCTGGTGAACATGAGCAAGCAGTACATGAGCAGAACGCACATTCATAGAGCGGAATGTTGAGCAGAGCATCACACCAAAAGTACCAAAAATTTAATTTTTTTTAGCTTTAATTTTTTTAGGGCAAAATTTCTGTGCATCCCTACAAAAAATATGAAGTGAATTTTAGCTTAGTATGGTCTTTCAGCATCAGGCGTCAGTAGGAGTGTGCTTGTGTGTTGAAGTCATTCTGTTGACTGCTTTTTCAGCAGCGGCCTTTTGAGTTTGGAGGAGCTGCTTTTCTTCTGTGTGTATCCCCCAGTCATCCAAATGAGCACTCAAGCATGGACAGTCGTTTGGCAGAGACAAAGCTCATTTTCTGTCTCACCCTATCTCTCTTCTGCTACCACCTCATTCTCGTCTGCATCTATCGTTATGCTCTTCTGACTCCATTTGACACATTCTCATACCCTGCTAGCCGCTCACAGAAACACACGCTCGTTCGTCTTCGTTATTTCTTTTTCTTCGTTATTTGTCCTTCTCAGCCAAATATCTACAGACATTTATTTTAAATAAATGTCTAAGATTTAAAGTCTTGCACAAACAATTTCTCAACGCACCCTCAGTTCAGTACACTTAAACCTCTCCACACGCTAAACGAATCTTTTACAAAGTTCAGTTTAACAACCTTAAAGATGATTTATGACACTGTCAAGACAAGAATTGCAATTACTATTGCTCGTACTTGTGGCAAGGGATTAAAACAAATCCCCGCCTAAGCATTAAAATTATATATGTAACTCATCCCTCATTATTTGTGCTACAACATGAATGATATCTCAGATCAAGTGACTTTTGAGAATGCTATTATCTTTTTAAGTTAAAACCTTTATGGCATGGTAAACATCAGAATCTGATTATGATCAGAGTTTCTTATAATCACTGAAGTGCCCCTATTATGGGTAATGAAAGGTTCATATTTTTGTTTTGGGTGTCACCAACAACAGGTTGACATGCATGTAAGGTCAAAAAATACTTTCATAGTCTTATAATGTGCATGCGATTGGTTCGATTGGTTTTATTTTAATTTCATCATGCCTGTAACGCCTGATAAAGCAGCTTTTGTGCAGGGCTGCTTTGTGTAAAGCGTTACCGGTTAAACCACTGTTTTTTCCACTCCAAAAGCGCCACCTAGTGGCAATGACTTATTTTGCATTTTCATTCAGACCAACACGGAAAAGAGCGCCAACTTGAAACGGCTTGGAATTCGTTTTAAAAACAAATTGCTTCAATGATTCAGACTTTTTCTTTTGAGAGACAATAACTTTATACAATGTGCACTTTCAGATTTAAAACTTTGCAGGATTTTTTCATTCACTTAGAGCTGTGTTACACACTGCATGAAAGGTCATTTTCAAAAATCCATAATTTACTTTAAACTTTTTTTTCACTTTAAAACTTTTTTGTTTTCGTTGTTAAAAAACAGTTGTGCTGCTAAGTATTTTTGTTGAAACAGTGACCCGTTTTCTTGATTCTGAAGAGAAAGTTCAAAAGAACAGCATTTATTTTAAATCTAAATCTTTTGTAACATTATGTGTTTTTATTGTCTGTTTATATTTAATGTGTCCTTGCTGAATAAAAGTATTCATTTCTTGAAAAAAAAAAAAATCTCACTGACTCCAAACTCTTTTGAAAATGTAAAAATCTAGTTAAAAAAACATCAACTAAGTCGTGCTTTATCTACTTGCCTAGTTTCTTATGCATGTTCTTTCTTTAAGAACTAACTGCAGAGCTTTTACAATGTTGAGTATATAACAGTGCTGATCTATGGGCCACCCTACACCGACAGCCATGGGCAATCTGAAGTGAGCTATCCATTTCCTTTCTCTCACCTCCTATATCGGAGCCTTAAGCTATCCAGCTAAAGTCAGGTGTTGCGGATCAATGATGAATGAAAAATAAGGCCAAGAAGGTCAAATAAAACAGCCCGAGCCTGTGAAAAGCAGTTTTTCCTTGTCTGTTTTTAAAGGAGTAAGTCTCTTCTTTCTCACGTGACACCCTTAAGGCTCCATGTAGTCCTGTGAGTTTGCTAAAGCCCAGCAGAGCAAGTTAAGAAGACAAAGAAGAACTGGCACTATGCACTGTGCAAAAAGTTTCTTCTGGAACAAATCGGATAACTTTGCTGCTTCCTTGCTTCTTATGTCCTTGTGCGACATACTTGTACTTTGCAACTAAACATGAATGCTTGAGTCAGCTTAAATGAAGTTGGAATGAATGGGGGTATTCTTTAAATGTTTGCAACCTGAATAAACACCAGATCTTAATTTCTGAACCAGCTAGGTATAATCTCAAAGTTCAAGGGCTCAAGTTTAATCGGATCGAGTTTTCAATGACAGGAGCCTCCCTGTTCTGGCAGGAGCAAACTTTGGCCAGGCAGTGTCTATCTAGCTCTCTTTCTTCATTCACACACCCCACCTGCCTGCCCTCAGTAACGATGAGATCACTCGGCTACTGATAACATTACAGGTCTTTTCAGGCAGCCCAATTCTTTATTGCACTTAACCAAGCATTCACTTTAGTCAGTATGATACAATAAAATCGAATGAATCATTCTGCAGCATATATAATGCCACACCTTTCTTACACTACCATGCATGGACTGGATAAACTTGGATATCACAGTCCAAGTGCTTCTTTTGCTTTTTTACTCTCTTGCCAGCCATCATATGTGATGGATTCGAGTGCTCTTTGTATGCAGACCTGCTGTTTGCTGACTGACGGCCTCCACCTCTTCTTCCTCCCCCATCTCATTCCTTTATGGCAGTGAAACAGAGAGTTTTGCCCGACTGAATAGGCTGTCTGTTGACACAGCTGACAGAAATGCAGCACACATGTGAAACGTCTCTAATGTTTTGTGATTGCTAGGTAGAGCGCTGAACATGTGACTCTGGCTCTAAGCAAGCAAGTTTGATAAAGGCATTCTACACTTAGAGGAGCAATAAGGCAATCCATAGGAGGTATTAGGTTCCCACTTGAATCTATCAAAGCCACTTATCTGCTTCTAAGGCTGCCATTATCATAGGCAAAGCATGATGGGTATAGGATGTTGTGGCTGTGAAATGTAGAAATGCTATTTAAGGGCTACTTTAGGCTTGACACCTACAGAAAGAAACATGCAGTATTTGTGAAGTGGTTTGCACTCATTTGTGATGAAAACTGGGGTTACTTGCATGTAATTAATTTTATTGTTATTATAATAGTAAGTACATGTAACTGGTAACAAGGTGTTCATTTGTTTTATGTAAGTAAATACACAACTAGTGATTAGTTTCTTCATTTTTACTTTTAAATGGCACTCCTAGACATACATAGCATACTTAAGTGTAACTAAAGAAAATGCCAGTTGATGTGTCTTAGAGATGACCCTATGGTTTGTTCATGTTCTCTTCAGGTGTGATCCGGACACAGGAACTGCTGGACCATGAGACCGTACCTCACTACTGGCTGACGGTCTATGCTACTGATCGTGGTGTGGTTCCGCTGTCTTCCTTCGTCGAGGTCTACATCGAAGTCCAGGATGTCAACGATAATGCCCCCCAGACCTCCGAACCTGTCTATTATCCATCCGTCATGGAGAACTCACCCAAAGATGTCTCCATCATCCAGATCGAGGCGTTTGACCCAGACACCAAATCTAGTGAAAAGCTTTCCTATAAGATCACTAGCGGGAATCCCCAGGGTTTCTTCAGCATCAACCCCAAGACTGGTAAGTGTTTTGTTTCTCTCTGTTTTCATCTGACTGTCCTTCTAGCAGTTGATTTGAAGGTGCAGAGGTTGACAGGAGTGGACTGAGAGTTTGAATTTATCAAATGTGGGTTCAACTGGACATAAGGCAGATTTATTTTTATTTTAAAAGATTCAGCACACATATTGGGCAACTGCAACACTTCAAACATGTTATATCTTATAAATGTTGTAAAGTACTAATTAATTAATTATATACCAGCATACATTTGGAAAAACCTGAAATTTCATTTTCAGTAGTAACTTTTTTACTTTTATTCAGCAGGGCACTAAAGACATGTATTATGATGATGAATTAACCTTCTATTTCTCAAATAATCTTGAAGAAGTTTCCATAAAATATTAAGCAGATAAAAATATCCAGTCTTATATTAAGGCAGTTGAAAATTCAGTTTTGCCATCTCCGAAATTAAGTACTTAAATGGAAACTTAAATGGAAATTAAGTAATTAAATGGAAACTGTTATTTTAAATTGCAGTAATATTTCACAGTATTTCAGTTTTTACTGTATTTTATATCAAATAAATGCGGCCTTGGTGAAGATTTGAAAGACGGTTGTCCATATTATAACTAACATCAATTCTGCTAATGATTTGTTCAGCTGACACACAACTCAGTGATTCACTTCCTAGTTAAGCATGGTTTGCAGAGCATATTCTGTTCGAAAGAGCCTTTACATGTCACATTGACCTATATAAGTACAGTGAAAATGGTCCATCAGAGAAGACATCCATCTACAGGATGCATACAAATAGTTCGAGATAGGTTAGCTGTGTCCTAATGCTCTTCTGAGATTCTTTGAGTGCCATCAGTCTCAAACCTCAGTTTTTTATGTAAATCTACTGAAGCATAAGGCTCAGTGAGTAAGTGTACGAAGGAGCATTCAGCTGCTCTCGGATCTACTCTGTGTTCTTGTTTTCTCACCATGTCTCTCTATCTCTGTCGCTTTCCTCTCTTTCTCACTCTCTTCATGGATCAGTGTGCACGCATATGGGGTTAGTTAAATGGACCCACACTGAATATTTTATGCAGCTATGGTTCCTCCTTCTTGTCCTATTCTTCTTCATAGTGTAGAACTTGATTTCTCAGGCATACCGAGGAGAATAGGCGTAAAAGGTGCAAACAGCAGATCCAGAGGCCCGGCAGCTGTAGAAAACCTTGAAATGATTCACACTTGAAGTTCAGGACTTTTTCTGAAACATGTTAGGTCAGATTACCTAGCGCCTGCAGTATCTCCACTATTGTTGTCTGAACATGTTTTAGTGCTTAGAACAAATAACTGAGGAAGATGGTGATAGCTAGCAGCTACAGTTCCATTGCTCCCACAATGTTTTAGATAAAAAGACATATACAAGCCAATCATTAAGACACACTACCATTCACACGTTTGTGGTCGGTCCGATTTTTTTAAATGTTTTTGTAGAATACCTTGTATGCGCACCAAAATGAAAACAGTAATATTGTAAAATATTATTACAATCAGTCTCATTACTGCCTAAAAGGAACATTTAAGATTATAAATAGTAGGGCTGCACGTTCTCAAGTTTTTCATTAACCGTTAACCGAGGCCCTTAGCGGTTAATACTCGTTTAACCATAGTGTGCCATAGTAACCATAACCATAGTAATTTCCGGACATTGGCCGAAAAAAAAGGAATGTCCGACAAAATTTAATCTCTCCGGTCAAATTGTCCTATTAAAACTGCCTAATAATTCCGCCCATTAACACAATCTGAATTTGAGAATAAGCCTAAAATGTATAAGGCAAAAGGTAACAAGCAGACTCCGCGGCCGCCTCGCTAAGGCTATGACTATGACTATGTTTGACACGTACAATATTTGAAAATCGATAATTATTTATTTATTTATTTAAATTACATTTATATCTGAATTTATGTCAACCTATAGACTTTCAAATATCAAAATGTCATGAATTAATATGTATTTTTGTACAAAATGACATATAAACATATTTTCCTATTATACTTTGCCTGGAAACGCTTCCAACAAGGCGTCGGTTCTATTTCTAGCATGCACGCGTCGAGCCGCGCCTGAGCCGCGCGTCTCACGCAGGCAGTCGACTCGGCAAGCTCTAACCTGTTAACATGGGAACCGAATTAAAAACAGACACGCCACGCAGCTGAGATGCTTTCGCCACGCATCCAGTGTGTCCTGACCGGCCTAATGATGCCCGGGTGTTGGCTGTTGAGATTATAACAACGAGGTTGTACTTGAATTATATCTAAGTACTGTATTGCAATACTTGCATTTTGCCCCGTCACTCGTATTAGCCCGCTTCATATTAGAAAAATGACTTCTTCTTGTGGACATTACAAATGTCTGGGAGCGCTCTGGCGGTCTCTGGTGGTGCAAAAATGTATTACAACTAAATTCAATGCACGCCATTGACGTCACTTAACCGAGCAAAATGTTTCACTCGGTTACACAATTTTTAACGGTTAATCGGTTAACCGGTTAACCATGGACACCCCTAATAAATAGATTTAATTTGTAATTTTTCTTTCCTGTGGGTACACATCTCTGAAATCCACAAGCTTTATGTGGATGAAGTGAGTATGTGCAAAAAAAAAAATGCCTTCTGAAGCATTGTTCAAATTTGTGAACCTGAAAGCAGTCAGTATGAGAAACTGGCCCTGAAGTTTTATTTGAGTTGAAGGTTTTGGCCAGTCAGTGAAAGCTGGTGGCCAGCCTCTCTCACAGTGTTTTACTGACTTGTGTGGTCTTTTTTCCCCATGCAGTTACATACACCAATGTCAAATAACAAAGTTTATTTTTGCTAGCAGTGACCAATGAGAGTTTTCAGACCACATAAGGGTTTTTCCTCCAGCAGACTGTGTTCTCTCAGTAACGTTTCCACACTTGGATTTGCTCCAGGGAAAGAAAGAAAGGAAAGGGAGGGGGAAAAGAGAGGAAAATTTAGGCTGTCTGGCTTTTTAGTAGAATATTAACCATACCAGGAGTGGCGGATAATGGGTGGGTTGTTAAAGAGCCTATTTGTGTGTGTTACCAAGACTAAGAGATAAGACTCTATTTAAGAAAAAAAAGTGCTTTTGCAACACTTAGTTAGTTTTAAGTCCGGAAGTTCTAAATTCGTAGTGATTAACCGAGATGGTTCACAGAAGTTCCTGAAATATTTTGTCATCTTGCAAGTGCATATCAGATCTCCAGAGGAAGGGCTCTGCAAAGCATAACTGACCTTGTATAACCATATCGGTATGCAATGTAGACAGTACATCTTTTGTCAAAAGCACAGGGTGCTCACCCACCCAAACACTACAGACTCAGACATAATATAATATAACTGGGAGTAATCAGGGATGGGTCCGTCTCTTCCTAGATAACATACAGTTGCACAGCGTACATGTCTGGCAATGAAGACAATTCATTGGAGGAGGTGTTTTCTGTACAGATGTTCCATTTACTTGAGCGATTTCTAAAAAGAAATAATAATAATAATAATAAAAAAACGATAGTGGTTTTCAGTCAGTAAAAAGATTACAATTCAGTCTCAAGGCACTTTTGCTTTTGTGAACTACAACTAAAACTATATTGTCTTTTGCGTTACTTAAGTAAACAAAATAGGATGTCTACAAATAATTAGAATTTTTTAAATAAGAAATGTGGCTTTTGGAACTAATTGAAATAATATTAATAATACTAATAAAAAAGAAAATGATTAAAACAAAAACTGAATGAATTTGTAAAACTAAAATGAAAACTGAAAATGTAAAAATAAAAGCTAATTTAAACTGTCAATAAACACTTGAATAGTATTGAAATACTAAATAGCATTGTCTCAAGGTTGATTGGTTTCGTCTGCTTGAATTTCCTTTAGTGCAGATTTACATTAGCTTATCATGGGTGATGAATGAACAAGATGATGTTCTCCCTGCTTTACTAAGCATTTCACAATAACCAGGAGTATAATCCATTAAATCATAATGACTTGCACTACTGTTTGAGCCCATAGGGGAAATGGGAGATTTCACTTATTAACTCAGAATGAAAATGAGGGGAAAACCACTAAACAGCCTCAGAATGAAAATGAAACATTTCGGTCACTATCTGTTTAGAAATAAGTGAAACATTTAAGTGACTGCCTCTAATAAATGAAAGTTTGGGTTCAGTGAGTGTCGTAAAAACAGTGGGAGATAAATCTAAACTAAACTCTGAGACGTGTCCCTTAGAATGCGTACTAAATCTTGATACATAAGTACTTCTGTGAAAGAGAAAGGGTGTGCAGACATTAACAATATACTACAAGTCATTTTAACAATTCATAACTTCTTTGCAACACTTAAAAGCACTTCATGCGCTTCTACGCAATCAAACAATTAACCCGTAACCTTTATCACAGGTTGTAATAACACCATAGCTACCTGCGTTGATTTTATTTGAACAAAGTTTCGTTGAATCTGGAGTTTAATTGTTATCACCGCTGACCTCTATTATTAGTTTTTCTTTTTTTTTGCCCAAAGCGTCACGCCTGACGATAAAGCAGTTAAATACAGCAGGCCAAACCTCAGTAATTACATGCTCAGAAACAGCAGAGCCCTGTGTTGGCGCGTCTACAAAGCTGCCCTGCAAAAAATAGGACCTGTGGGAAGAAGCAGAATAAACTTGTTTGTTGGTTCGCTGGTAGATCGGCGAAGAGCACATCTGCAGCCTTGGAGTTTGATTGTTTATTTCTCAGCTGACATTTTTGTCTGCTTGGTCACAAAAGCACCTTGGATGATATTGATTGGTTGGTGTAATTGTTTGTGTGTGTGTGTGGTAACTAAAGGCTTTGATGAGAGTTTTTTTTTTTTTTTTTTTTTGAGCAACAGTAAACAGGTCTTAGTGCTGCTTTTGTGTTTCATTGAAGGGAACATGTCATGGAAAACAGGATTTTCCTTGATATTTTGGAAAAAAAGAGTTTATTGTACTGTATAGACATACTCGAATGTGCGCAACACAAAGCCTCCACACCAGTACAATAAGAGCATTTCTAGAAAATAAGCTGCAAACAAAAATCAGACAACTATAACCTCTTTATTTGATATATAAGCACATTTACATAATGTGCACAATGCTATTTAATTTAAATTAGTTAATTTATCCATCCATCTGTTGGTTTATCTTATTTATGCCTGCATGTGTTATAGTATGTTGCTGGCTGGATGCATGGATGGATAGGTGAAAAAATATGATCTATAATAGGTAATTTATTGAAATGTCTATTTAAGTGTTTACCTCTCTCTCTCTATCTTTCATTCTCACACACACACACACATACATACATAGGACTTCAGGTAAAAGACAGTCAGGCAATAAAGAATATGCAGAAAACAGCTGCTTTAAAACCTCATAACATCTGAAGACTGTAATTTTCTCTGACACCTGTGTGCCACAGCCGTCCTCAGCAAAACCCACTAGAATTTTCCTGGGAAGATACCTGGCAGAGAAACAAGGATCCCTACTGAATTACTGTTTTGTCCTAGAGCTGCATTCAGAGATTTGTTCAGTGAGTGTAGCTGAGGATAATGACACGCACTGCAGGTGAACGGATTGTTCCCCTCTTTGAGTCAGCTCATGCAAAAGAGTCTGAGTCTAGTTAACCTGCTCATACTGACCTCAATCCCTGCTGCACAGGTCAGTTAAAGTGATAAAGTGAGTGTGTGGGTGTGAGCCTGCATAAATGTGGTGTGTATGTACGTACACGTGTGTGTTCCTGCATAAGCGTTCATGCATCAGCTTACATGGTTCCTTTGCCACACCATTCTTTCATACCATCATTTTCTCCCTTTCTCTGTATCTTTAAGGTCTTTCCCAGAGGCCTTTGCTTCGTGTGAGGTGTGTGGGTGGTTCGCCAGTCTTTTCCTTTGCCCTCCTGAAATGCTTTCTCTGAATGACTGCACTACGCTTTTGCTCAAGCGAATGTGTAAGAGAGATCCTTTTCATGCTCTACCTGTCGGTGAAGAGAAATTAACCTATCTGCCTGAAAGCTTCTTTCAGCCTGGTTTTCGAAAGCACCCCGCTGAGTTGGACTTCGAATGATGTGATAAAGGAAAAGGTTTTATGTGAGGCTGTGTATTTGCGCAAGTGAACGTGACTTCTCATTTCTCAGAGTGAAAGCGAATGTGTGGAGAGACAGGGATCAAATATCAGTGTATGCTTCACGACAAGAGCATTTTCAGCTTAAAGGGATAGTTCACCCAAATTTAAAAAATCTGTCATCATTTACTCAACCTCACGCTACTTCAAACTGGTGTGACTTTTGCTTTTGTGAAACATAAAATGTATTTTGAGAAATATTTCCATGTTTTTATCCCTACAATGGAAGTCAGTGGGCTGCAATGTTGTTTGGTTTCTAACATTTTGTGTTCTGCAGAAGAAAGTCAGTCATAGAGGTATGGAATGACAGAAGGGTTAATGGATGATTCTAAAATTTTCATTTTTAGCAGAACTATGACTTTAAAAGAACCCGAATATGACAAGTAAAAATTTGACACCTGGTGTATCACATGCTGCTCTTTTGTAGAAATGTTTATTATAATACATATTTATTGTAGTTATATTTGACTGGTTTACATGCCCGATAAAAATAAAAATGTAACCGTGTCAATTTTTTTGTGATATAATTGTAGATAATTTTGTCATTTTAGTCTTTATATTTTAATTTAATTTAATTTTAGTCAGTAAAGCATTTTAATTATACGTAATATGTAAAAAGAAAAAATCTTTTTTCAGTATGTTAAAATTGTTAAACATCATAATGCATTTTTTTTTGTCTTGTCTCACATTAACTATCGTGGACAAAACCTTTTTTGACAAATATTTTTGTCAGTAATTTGGTTGACTAGATTAAAACAGATTCAGTAACTCCATTTAACTTCACGAAAACCATTATTTACTATTATTCGCCATATGGTCACTGTTGTTATTATTACCTAAAACTATTAAAATCATTTTTAGTAATGTGAAATTAACCTGAAATAAAATGTAATAATAAATGGAAAAACTTTAAAAACCTAAAATAATGGATTTTTTTTTTCTTTTTTTTTTTAGTTCAAGTTCTGAAATTGCTAAAAGTAAACTGAAAAAGAAATTAAAGCTGTGTAGAAATATTTATATACATAAAACAACAATTAAAACACTAGAAATAAAATGAATTTGAATAAAAAATTTATAAAAATATAAAATAAACTACATGTGTTATAATAGTATATAAATAATAGTAAAATAACACTGCACATGTGGAGTGTTAATTTTGGATCATGAGTATGCTGGTAGTGTGAGTATGGGAATTATTTCTTTAGCTGGGAGGCACAAGCAGAAAGAATTGTGCTCACTACAATGCAGCCGGCTCTTGTTCTGGTATATAAACCACACACACACACACACACACACACACACACACACACATACACACACACGCACACACATTTCTGGAAATCTCAGATCTCTGGTGTAATACCTGATATCTGCATTAGCTTTCTCTTTGTCCTCTTACCAGAGTAGTTTTAGCTTGCTGTAACTGACAATATCAAGAGCACTGACTGCTGGGAAAGAAATCAGCTCAGGTAATTAGAAGTCTACGAGCCACCTCTGTGCCTTTGAGCTCTACTCTGCTTGTTTAATTGGAGTGAAAGGAGGATATAGCTGCAATGATTCACAAGGCCTCCTTTCCTCTCCTTTCTCCTCCTTTCCACCTTCCTATCAACTTTCAGCATGTTTTTTTTTTTTAAGAGGGGAAAAGTGTGGGTTGTTATTCAACAATGCCACACGCTCTTTTCAAAGGGTTCAACCCAAAGTAGGCAAAGCTTGAAAAGAAATGGATACTATGTCCAACGACTTCCTGTCATTTCCTATATTTTAGGCTCCCACAGTTGGCTCGAGGTACAAAAGGTTATTAAGGATGGAAAACTAAAACGAAGTGCAGGGGAAAAAAAAAACACATAAACACACAAATCACTCCCCCTCCCTCTCACTCATTCCTGTGGATAAAGTTGCAGGCTTTTAGAGGCTTGTGAAGCATATCCCCCAGCACACCTGTCCTGCTTGTTTACTGCTAACCTACGGATTTCACACACCAGAAATTTCCCTGATATTCAACCCAGCCAAGCAAACACGAGTCCATGAAAGCATTTGACCTCTGACAGAATCTTTGAATATGTTACACGAACAAATAATAAACAATGTGATTTGTCATCGTAAGAGAAGCTTATTAGAATATTAGTATGCATTTTACCCCTAAGTGCTAGGGTAATCTCTTCTATTCCAGTTAAACATGCAATTAGAAGTAAGCCATTTAAAGGCTGACTTTCACAATGGCTGTTTGATTGAATGACCAGACATGTCAACTTCTGATTGGTTCTCTTTCCAAAAAGGCAGTAAGATTTTTCCATTGATTTTTGGATTACTATAGAAAAAAAGCTTTTTAGGTTTATGATTCTTAAACATTTTGTTAATCAAGATCATTTTCTTACTTTTGGCTTTTGAAATCCACATATAATCAGAAGTAGTGAAAAGCTGATGCTAGGCTATACACAAACTCCACAATGATCAAATGACTTTAACATCACCCCCACTCAGCTTCCAACAACTCTTTCAGTGAAGTTTAAATAGCTAGCAAATGTGCGAGAACTAATGCAATGATACTGGAAAAACAAGCAAATACTAGTGAGTAGATGAGTTTTCCTGTTTGGCGTGATAATTAATTAGTCATTCATGATTCCCTTAAAACCTCTTTAGTCCCATTTAGCCACTTGTTAGTCACTGCCTTTTTCAAGCTTAAACCTTAAAACACACAAGTGGGATATTGTTGATGTATTTTATGTCATTGAAGAAAGTGTGAAAATATCTTGAAGCTTGTGTTAACCGTATACCGTATTACTGGCATTTAACCAAAATAAATAAATAAATAAATCTCATTCAAACAAAGCTGAACAAAAACTCCTGCAATTCTGTTTTTAGGACTCATTTGGTGCTTTCCACTGTATGGTACGACACGATCACTTTTGTGGGTTTTCCACTGGGTACAGAATCTTGTACTTTTTTCAGTACCACCAGCGATGTGGAATGAAAACGTTTTTCAGGATTCAGGTGGAGCAACTATAACGACATGTGAATAATCAATATTCGCCTACTCTAAAGCGTTATTAAACTGCAGTGGAAATGCAAACTGGGCCGTGCCGAGCCGAGCCGAGTCGTACCATGCCGTGGAAAAGTGCCAATCGATAGTTTTTGCAATTTCTTTTGCTGCCACTAGTAACACAAAAGCACTTCATCCTTAAAGGACAGGACAGATACATTTGTGGCAGTGTGCCATACCTTGTGATGTAGAAAAAAAAATCAATGATGAAGTCTTAATGCCAACATGACCTTGCACACATATGCTCACACAGAGGTTGGGAATGCGGTGATTTAGTGTTAAAAATCCAGGTCGCCCCCATGCATGAGTGAGCATTGAGCTCTGGAATACTCAAATCAAAAATAATGTTTTGAAAGAGACATTATCTGCCAGGGATTTGTCTCTTTATTCTTGTTCATTCTCTCTCTCTCTCTCTCTCTCTCTCTCTCTCTCTCTCTTTGTGACCCACACTCTAAATGGAGTTAATACACCAAATAGAACGAAAGTCTGAAAGCTCAGTGTTAGTAATCTCAGTCACTCTCAGATAGGAATTTCCTACCATCAGCTGCCCCATTTCCAGGGGCCTTTGGCGGCTAAATGTGGAGACTGAGCTGAAGCCACTCAACAAGACTGATGGGATTTATTCAGATTATTTCTGCTTTGTCCGCCGATGAGTTTGAGAGGATGCCTGGAGACATCGTCATTTAACTGACTACATTTGCATAACATATACTGTACACTCACAAAAACACAAAACTTGATTGTTGTTGTTTTATTTTAGTTTTTAACTTATATTTATTTTATTTAGGATTACTTAGCATGACTTAACAATAATGATCTTCAAATTAGCCAGAGTTTTAATACCGGTTTATCCCTAGTAGTTACTGCTGTTGCTTGTGTCATCTCCATTTGTGAACACTGATTAAAAATTAATTACTTTAGGTTACTTTTTAGCTACAGAACGCTGTCAGTGTAGAGGCCTTTTACTGGTAATTTTTACACTATTTAACGTGAATAATTATTGTGGAAAACAAATGAATAATAGACTAACTTGAATTCTTTGAGCATTTGCATGTTTTTGACTTCTCTGAGCACATATTTGTGTGTGCGAGTGTGGCAGTGTCTTTTTGATAGGCTCTATTGAGTGTTCTGCAGGAGGTTAATGGTGTAAGGCTAATGTGAGGCTCTTTCTGAGAGACACAAACCCAGCAAAGACTTCTTTCTCAACCTCAAGTGTTGCCCTTCTCTCTCTGTCTTTCCGCTCTGAAATGGCTGCTATTCACAAACGCAGTCTGTATTAGAATGGGGAGGAGGGTTAGGGTGCATTTGGGAACGTTGCCCAGGTCTGCCTACTGTAGTGCATGTCTTTGTGTGTGCGCTCATTTATCTATGTAGCTGTGGCGTGGACTGTTTTGTGCTTGTTAGTGGGCCTTAAGAGTGTTTTGTATGTACATTCATCTGCGCTGAAGAGAGGTGCATATGCATTTCGGTAAGAGTGTGTGCTTCAACATGTGTGCGAGACCCTTAATGAGGAATGTGGCGTCTCGGTCTCAGATACGAGGTGTTGCATTCCTGCCTGCTAAATGATACCTCTTCTAAAGTACATCAATGGCCTTCCGTCTAAGCGAGGGAGAGTTCATGAGAGCCAGAAAGAGAAAATAGCACTTCTTTTTTTTTCTTTTTCCTAAGCTAAAGTGTTTTAGAGGAAAGGGCAAAGTGTCATTTACCCAGACACTTGGATGCTCTTTTTTTCCACTGGTTTCTTTCTGGTTTTATCCTTTCCTTTTCTCCAGAGGCAGTGTGGCGGTGCTATCATTATATGCTAGATTTCACTATGTGTTTTCACTATGTGTTTCAGAGGCTATTTTAGGCAAACGTCACACGCTTGTGCTCAGCAAAACATGCTTGAGTTGTAAGTACCTCAGACTACGCGGACAGATCAAATAATGAAATCTTTTGGCAAAATTAATTTGCTTTCTCAGAAAAAATTAGGGAAAACATCATCTGATGGCTAATGAAATGAGATTCTTGCAAACAGGAGACGGTTCATCCCAGACCCCACTAGGCTACTTAACTAGCGTTCCTGGGTCGACTAACTTTATCTGGAAAAGTGATGTTGGCTGACCAAGCTATACCATACAGTATTAAAAATAAAGGTTCTTTATGGGCATAGATGGTTCCATGAAGAACCTTCAACATCCACGGACCTTTCTATTGCACTCTATAATTGAGAAATATTTCTAGATAAAAAAAAAAATTAGTGACACTAAGAAAAAAATGGTCCTTTTAAGAAAAGTACAGAAAGTTTCCAAAATGATTATTCTATTGCATCAATGTGCAAAACTTTTTTTTTTTTTTCGTGAAACCTTTTTAGGAGTGTAAACCAGTCTTAACCAGTATGAAAATATATGGTTTGCTTGGTTAATCCATCTTTTATTCCTTAGTTTGATGATTCTTTCTTTCTTTCTTTCTTTCACATTTGCTCTTGCATCTCCAAGCTCCAACGTTCTTGTTTTTCTTTTTCCAAAAATGGCTGAACTGTAATTTTCTTTGGCCATGCTTAGCCCGCAGTTCAGTAGACCACTGTTTTTTTGGCCAGGGAAGAAATGGATTGTGGGTACGAACACAGGCGTCTTTTTAGCAGCATGATCTTAAGGTCCATCCAGCAGCCGTACACCTCAGCATTACACTCACATGCTCGTGTGCAATGATAATTGTCATATCTGCGTATTCTGGACACCAAAACTTCAGGGAAACATTTAAAAGCTGCCTAACTTTGATTAATTTAGAATATCAGCTAAATATTATTACTTTTTAGCTTAACACTGAAAAAAAGTTCTTGTTAATTCCTATAAAACATGTCCCTATTTAAATATCCCTATTTAATGTCTTTTTCCATTCCAGTCAAGTTCTTGGTCTATAAATGTAGCTTTGCCTTTATTATAATGTTTTAACGTGCAGAGTTTTTGATGACTGCCCGCATTCAGAGTTTATTTTCATTCCTATGTATGACTGCAAAAGCATAGGAAAGCGAGAGATGGTTTGCAGCCTAGCACAATTTAGAGCAGGAGCAGGAGGCGAGTTGCGGCTGGGCTATTTCTGCTGCCTGCTTGAGCGCCATTGATGGCTTCTGGTTTCGGAAATCCTTTTTCTGCACGGTCGGCAGGCGTCTCTCGTGTGGCCGGGGCTGGCAACGTCTGCCGTGCTCTCTACCCCATCTAATGTACAATTATACTGACGGAGAAACACAAGTCTGCTTATTATATGCAACCGAGACGCTCTTTACAGAAATGTGTGCTCATTTGCATTGTTGTTCGATCTCTGTCTGCCTGTTTATACTCTCTTCACTGGGTTCGGCATTTAAATTCACTTCTAATTGGATTTCTGTTGTGCTCAGAACTTATTTTCCTGTAATGTAAAGCCCTTGAGAGAAATCTTCTAAAAACCCACCACAGAAGAAGCCACACCCAGAACAGTTTTGGGTAAATGCAGTGACGGTTGCATTGACATTTCCCTCATTATTTCAGTGCTTGAAGGTGTTTATTATCAGCATTGTGTGTTTGGTAGAAGTTAGTTTGTTAGGTGTATGTTGTCTGTTTCCAGGAAGTGTGAGTACATGTTTTAAGTGTGGTTGTTTGTTCAGCTTTAAAACATTTTTGACACAAGCACAACGCCCTTTCTGCAGTTCTTTGCAGCTGAATATGTAGTATTTAACATTTGTGTGTGTGTGTTTACTTGACAATATTGCAGCCAGAGGCTAAATAAATCGGACAAAACCCCTTTTGAGAATGTCTGGGTACAAGATTTTTAAGATGTTAAGTTTTAATGTGGTTACAAATTGTGTTCGTGTTTTTGCAGGCCTGGTCACCACCACGTCTCGGAAGCTGGACAGAGAACAACAGGATGAACATATTCTGGAGGTAAAACCACCTGAATACATCCACTGACCACAACACTCCTTAAAGCAGACAATCCTAGAAACTCATATTTAGAGAAGTCCTAAAAAGTCACCTTTTTCATCTGTTTTTTTTTTTCTTAAGGAATATTCTGGGTTAAAGTTAAGCTATTTGTATAGCTTTGGTGGTACTTTCCTTTCTTTCACCAAAAAAAAAGAGAGAGAAACAGAGGAAATGCATTATATAAAATGTAAAAACAACTGTATATGCTACCATTTAAAAGTTTGGGGTCTGTAAGATTTTTTAATGTTTTTAAAAGAAGCCTCTTATAACAACCAAGGCTGCATTTATTTGATCAAAAATACAGTTGAAAAAGTAATTTTGCAATTTAAAACAACTTTTGTCTGTTTTAATGTAATTTTACATGTAATTTATTCTTGTAATGACAAAGCTGAATATTCAGCAGCCATTACTCCAGTCATCAGTGTCACATGATTCTTCAGAAATCTTTCTAAATATGCTGATTTGGTGCTTGGGAAACATTTATAAATATTATCAGTGTTGAAAACAGTTCTGCTGGTTAATAATATTTGTGGAAACTGTGATATATATATATAAAATATATTTTTTTTGTCATTTTTAATCAGTTTAATGCATCCTTACTGAATAAAAGTGTTATTTCTTAAAACATTCTTACTGACCCCATATTAAAATATAATGTAATTAGAATTTTCTGGTTGAACTTGAGTAAAAGAAAAACTTTTTGCCTTGACTATTTAGACCAAAGGAACAAGCCACCAAACTAAACTGTGCACATGAGTGGACTGCATTCTTCCCCCTCCATTCCTTCTAAAGTGCTTCAGAGGGGATTTAGATATCCGGTGTGTGTGGAGGGTAGGTGTGTGTGTATGCATGTTGGGGTTTTCCTTTGTTCTCTCTCAGTGTACCGTCTCGGGATTAGGCAGGCCAGAACAGGAAGCGTCGCCCTGCCCAGCTAAAGTTTATACTTGTGGATTTTAATTGAGCTGGAAGCTTCTATCACCTTTTCTCTCTCCCTCTCTTTCTCAATAACTCTTTACCACCGGCTCTCTTCCTTTGGCAAAAACCCAACCGCAGTTTGCTGATGCTTTAGGTTGTGCACAGATTGATGCTCTTTTAATTATTTCATAGATTCAAATTCAGTTCAAACCCTGTGGCATCTCATTTAATTTGCACTGGCCTTTATTAGTTCTTTTATGCCCATTTTTGTGACCCTTATTGTATTGTAACTGACAGGAGGGATGCGGACAGGAAATAAAACCAGAGAGGATGGTACACCCTGCAGCATACGCTTAATCCAGTGTCTGTCCTCCCTTTCTCTCTCCATGCCTCAGTGATGTGAGGAGCTCCTCTTGACTTCAAAGCAAAGCCTGCTGACCGATAGAGAGTAGGCTTATAATTAGCTAATGCCAACAATTCAGCTAAATATTAGTAGTGCCAAGATCCCCTCAAGGTTAAATCTGTTCCTCTGGTTTTTAATTAACTAAGGTTTTTTTTTTTTTTACTGTTGAGATTGTAGTTTGGTGGTGCGTGTAGTTTCATTGGACTTGGATGAGCATATATTAGCTGTCTAGAGCTGTAAGGAATGCTTTTTTACCTGACATTGTCTTTTACCCTTTTAATTGCACTTGCAATGGTATCCAGCTCTAACTTTAAACCACATTTATTGTCTCCATGGGTTTAACCTTGCACTTGTCGCTTGAAATTGTCATTCGCTTCCAGTTTTTTTACCTGTACAAATGCAGTCCTTTATGGTGCTTGATAGTTTAATGTTTAAAGGGGTCAAATGACGATGCTAAAAATAACATTATTTGGTGTATTTGGTTTAATGCAATGTGTTTATGTGGTTTAAGGTAAAAAAACACATTGTTTTCTACATAGCGTACTTTCCCCTTCTTTCTGAAATACATTAATTTTATAAAGCTCATCGTTCTGAAAAGCGAGGTGTGCTCTGATTGGCCAGCTATCCAGTGCATTGTCATTGGACGAACACATCAACCATGTAATGGAAATGATATGCCATATTTGGAAACACCAGGTCTCCACGACATGGCAGCAACAGCAACAATACTACAGCAAGAATAAAAGTTATGCCTTCTCTCTTTGTGTTAACATTTGGGCGGTGTTTTGCAAATGTGGGAATCCTTGAACAAGTCATAACTTTTATAAAGAATATCTCTTTATTGTTTGGGACTTTTGTCTTTGTTACTTCATGCATCTTACTGTATATATGCATGAACAACATGTAACACTCCAAAGACAGAGGAAAACTTGAAATCGCGTCATGTGACCCCTTCCTAACCATCTTTCTCTACTAACTCTCAACTAACCATCTTCCAAGAAGTCTGGTGTTTGGGAACTATTCAGTCTTCCTGTTAAGTCAGCTTAGGATTTCAAGAGGTAGATTGAAAGGTAGCCTGATCAAAAAACAAAAAAAATATTTAACATTCACGATATTCACTCTATTTTTCAACGTGAAAGTAAGATATCCCCCAAGAATGCATAGGATTCTGAATCATTAGCTGCTATAGGTAAATAACTATAAAGTTCTGTAAACTCTAAAACTATTTGTGTAACAAACCAGTGCATTCATGAAAATATGATAGAACTTTCCATAGTAAAAGCAAATGACACTGGAAACCTTGATTACTCAAGTTAAAGATTACCCTGTCTGCTCTTAGGTAAAAATTAAAATAGATAGGCTTAGTTATTAGGCTAATCAAAAAAATGGTTAACAATATGCTATGCTAGTGTATTAAGTAACTAGCCTATAAAACATGAGACTGCTAACACAAAGAACATTTGTGAATAGGCCTGTAGCGATAGTCGATAAATCAATCGCGCAATAGAAAAAAAATGTGCTCGATAATATTTTTGGCCGCGATAATTTTTACAATTTTTATTTAAATAATGTAGCATGTCATGATACGATGTGGGGTTTGTCTGGAGCGCAGCCTGTGAGATTGAACAGCTTTGGAAGCACCTTTCATTTTCTTGTGGATGTTTGCGTCGCAAGTGATATTGCATTGTACTTGCACAACTGCTTTATTTTAATACAGTTTGTTTCAGCATATTTTGCAAGTAACTTCGTTGCCCTTTCTGTGAAAATGGCATTTGGCTCGCTCAACTAAATATGTCTGTAGGCGTGTGGTTGCGTGTGTCAACGCACCCAGTGAGTTCACACAGTAAAAATGTGTTTGGGTGCACCCCATTTTTCAAAAACAACGGGGAATTTCACACCGAAGGAAACTGATTGAGTTGGTTCTTGTCACATGACCTGGTGCGCTTGCGTCTTTCTGAAAAGCTGAGATGTTTTTAACTAGATGTGCTGCGGACGCGCCTGGAAAAACGAGCGCATTGTACCTCGTCGCTTCCATTATGAGCGTGCATACCGCATTTGAAATAACGAACTTGAGCACAAAAAAAGACGTGATATGTGAACGGTCCCTTCATCAGTCAAAATGTTTATTTTTGGTTAATGGTTAAACACATAATATAACATAAAAAAATAATTAGTTTTAAGCCACACAAAGTCAACATGTTGGTATTTCTTGCTCTGAAACTGCCATAAAATAAAAGTTTATTGATCTTTGAAAAGGTGTACCTGCGTTATTATTGAATTTATCATTATATTAGTTGAAACTGGTCTTAGAACGAAAATATTATCATTTATCGTGATAATTTCTTGGACAATTTATTGTACAGCAAAATGTGTTATCGTGACAGGCCTATTTGTGAACAAAAAGTTTTGTTTCAAAATCTATAGTTTTGCTTTCTATATTATTGTGTAATAAAACATATTAATGTTCATGATAACAGTTCAGACGGCATGGACCATGAAGTGATTTTGCAGTCATTTTTTTTTTTTGCAGTTTTGCAGAATCGCTTTCTGGTCCAAGGCGAACTCAACAGGCACACTGAATTGTTCATTACAGCGGCCCTAAATTTATCCTTACATCCCTGGCAGTAAAATAATCTGAAAATAAAATTAAAAACTCAGCAGGCTTACTAGAATAGTCGGATATCTAGTCCATAAAAACAGAAAGATCATACTGTGAATTTTGGATACATTTCTCACAACCTGTTTGAAGCAACTGTCTTCTTCTCTGTTTAAACACCTTCTGGGACTGTTATAATCTCATGCTTAATTTGATTACCGTGCCGCTTTAGACCGGCTGAGGGAAAGAATAATAAACAAATGACCATCAATCCAGTCACTGTTCACACGCATTCTTCTGGATCCTGTTTCTCCTTGTTTTTTTTCTCGCACGGCTCCGGTGGCCCACTGTAGTAGTCATGACAACCATAGCAATTTGCGTTTTAGGCCGATGTTTAGTCAAGGGGTCCAGCAGCAGGAAGTTCTTTATTGACATCTTCCCTCCAGGGGTCTTGTCTCACCCAGTCTCACACCCAGGATTCTTGCTGTCTCTCTCCCAGGGGCAGTACAGTCCTGCTGGGCACAGCACCGCATGAGACAGGGGAATGAGCTGGTGCTTGAGGCTCACTGAGGTTAGTTGGAGGTAGCACATGCTTGGGGGCAGGGAGAGGCAGTTTTACTGGGCCAGAGTGGGGGCATTTGAGTGTGTATGTGTATGTGTGAGAGATATATGGGAAAGCGCTCTGCAAACTTTCACACACACTTAAGAGCTGGGAAGGAAGGTGTAAGGTGCAAATGCTCCTAGAAGGGAAAGGGAGGAAAATTCAAGAAAATAAAGAACAGAGAGAGAGAGAGAGATAGAGAGAGAGAGAGAGAGCTACTCTGGAACATGTTGAGGCATGCACAGCACGCCAGAGAGTCTGCCCTGTTGCTCTTTGAACTTATAAAACCAAACAGGAAAATATGTCCACAATTCACTTAAGTTGATTTGCAAAGAAATGAAATTTATTTCTGGGAATACACCCTGAGCTTCTGAAGATGTTGGGCGTTGCTTTCCCTGTTTTCCAGGCATGTGAAATGTGTTACTGCTTTGGCTGCACCAAAAGCTCAAAACAGATTTTTAATGTTTAAAATGCTTGTACCTATTAGTGGTGATTTATTCCACTGACACTTTTGAATCTCACCTAAAGATTTGTTCAGATTTGGTCACTGATTCATTTACAGTACTATCTCCATTTCAGAGACAGACATTTTTTTAATATGCGTTTTATGACTCATTGAAGCATTCAACCAACACGTTTCGTTTTTCGTAACTCTGAACTCTGAACACATCCCCTTCTGTTTGTTCATTCGGTTAGCAGAACCTCTTTAACAAACATGGTTGGCTTGGTTACCAAGTTCATTTAGTTTTTTTAATGAATGACATGGTAAGACATTATCAGTGCATAGAAATCAAAGAGAATAGTTCACCTAAAAGATTTTTTCAAAAGCAAAAATTTGTCATGTAAGACGACAAATCGCTCGCTTTTTGCTGAGAAGAGATGTGCTGTAACTTAAAGCAGTCAAGCTCGATTTTCACCGTGTGGGCAATTTGACTCGAGCAATCACCACAGAAAAAGTAAAAATCTAGTTAAATAATTGATGTTCAAAGCAGACACTGTATTTTTTATTGAACTGGAAATTTAATTTCAACTGTCTGAATTCTTTCCATTTGCTGGAAGTGGTTTTTAAAAAAGCAGTGCATTGCAGGCACACAAACACATGCTCAACTCTGGAGAGTGGACTTTTGGAGCTGACAGAGTCCCTTGTCTTCCTGTTCAATTAAATCTGTTTGGCCAACAGTTGGATGGCACTGGACAGCTTTGAAAAGAAATACACATTATAGGTCTACTTGCTGTTCACACCAAAAGCTGGACTGCTTTTACAGAGTGTTGAACAGATGCGTTTAATGTCTGTGTTGGCCTGTTTTGTTGTTGTTGTTTTTTAGTTTTTCTTTTGCCATTGACTGCAGTAGTTTTGTATTTTGCATTCAATGGTACACAAGTCTGCTGAGTTCATTAGCAGGAAAGAGCGTCCATGTCTGCATCTCTGTGTGTGTTTGCATTCATCACCTTATGCACCAGCGTACCATTAAGCCGCCTCAAACGGGCATTTTCCGAGATTATCTGACGATATCCAGAGGAAATTAATGAGCTGGTTAACGGATACCAGCTGAGATTGGACACGGCGTTCTGAGTATGAGTATATGCTCAACAAACCACCAGCGTCTGCTTAATGCTGCTGTCTTCTGCTTGTTTGGAGCAGCTCCTGTACATATAACTGTTCATATTGTTTACAAAAGTGCTTTTCTATTAAAACTGGTGCGCATTTTTGTGAACTTTTGATCTATTCTTTTTTTAACTGAACTAAACTGATCTACCGTCTTTTTGAGGTAATCATTCCTAGGTCTGCAAACAGCACAGTCATATTAGCCGATTGGACCATATTTGAGAAAAATCTAAATCACATTTATTTTGAGGCTATGTAACCTGTCTGGTTATCGCATTCATGATCATATTTTTCATTAGATGTCATAAAAGAGAAATTATCTAGAAAAAAAAACCTCATTCCGCAATCATACGGAAAAATGCGTAACAGTCTGTTCTCACCCCCGGAAACCCTTCCCGCCTTGCTGCTCGTCTCTGAAAAGATTGCTTGACAGCTAAGCGCATGGGGAATTACTTCAATTTTGTCAGCCAATTGACTTAGATAGGAACACTTGCCCCCGTGTACTGAACAGGAGATTTTTCTTTACCTCTGAACGGCGATTGATTGAAGCTCTCGCTATAATGAAGGTTTTCAATCACTTGTGTCAGATATTCTTGAGTGTGTTCTATTATTGTCCTGTGCACCTCGCTTAGTACCGCTCGTTTTGTCACTCTAATTGAAAATGTTCATTATGACACCGGCTCTCTTGGGTTTTGGGGTTATTCGACATGAAAGGAAAGAAGAAAACTAGAACTGAGTGAATGAATCTTTCCGCCCCCTCGATTACGGGCTTTTCTATCAGCCCCCTGAAGCTTTCTCCCCAGACAAATCAAACTTTTAAGAAGGGCTGTGCAAAGGTACGTATTTTCAAAACCAACTAGTCTGGGGTTGTCTGAACAACTAGGCACCTAATTAGTCTAAAGAGTACGCTCTATAATCTGTCTATCTCTCTGTCTATTCATATCCATCTATCGTTTGATGTGGGATGTAGTTTGTAATATTTTGTGACAGTTTTTGAGTGAAAATAGTTTCAAGGAAACAGCGAGACCGAATTGAGCAATATTTTTAAGTAAAAAGACTAGGAAATAATATTTTGTTTTAAAGTATACTCAAATATTCTTATAATTACTAATTTGGAAAAGTTTTAAAATAATTTGCATTCAATATTCTTATGTTACAGATCACCGTATCTGACCAAGGCATTCCGGTTAAGTCCACCACTGTCCGTGTCATCGTCAAAGTCCTGGATGAGAACGACAACAAACCACAGTTTATGGAGAAAGTCTACAAAATCAAACTGCCCGAGCGTGAAAAGCCAGAGAAAGAGCGTGCACTGAGGAGAGATCCTGTGTACCGCGTTATCGCTTCAGATCGAGATGAAGGGCCAAACGCTGAGATTTCCTACAGCATTGAGGATGGAGACGAACAGGGAAAGTTCTTCATTGAGCCCAAAACTGGCATGGTGTCCTTTAAGAAGTTTTCTTCTGCTGGAGATTATGATATCTTAACGGTGAGGATGTTCACTTTTCTATACCACATACTCTGTAAGTTCGTATTTGCTCTTTTTGAAAGATTAGAAATTGGCAAATAGCAAGAAATGAAAAACTCGATGCTTTTTTATTGCGAATGTATTTGCTTACCAGCTTGAGTTTCAGGAGGCTGCTATTATGAGCTCTCAGATTTGACACACACTACATTTTTCCTGAATGTCCCTTTGATTGAAGTTTTACGAGTGTAAAGTCAACTTCCTGCCGGCCCATGTGGCCAGTGACATTTTTTGCCAGACCTCCCATTGTTTCATTGCCTAACATCTGTTGCCTTCCAAAGTCACAGTGACAGGTGTTCTGGTAACATTCTGTATTTCCCACATTTAGTAGTATCTCTCCCTGATTGGGCTTGAAGTGTGACTTTTGGTATCGCTGACAGATTTGCTCAAATTATTCTTTTCCCCAACCATGAATTCCGAAGCTGTACTGTAATTTACATTGCAGTTGTATTTGATTTAACCTATTCTTTTCAACATTTCTCCACCAGATCAAAGCAGTGGATAATGGTCGACCCCAGAAATCATCCACCTGCCGTCTACACATTGAATGGATCCCCAAACCGAAGCCGAGCGAAGTCCCTCTGGCATTTGACGAGCCATTTTACACCTTTTCTGTCATGGAGAGTGACCCCGTGGCACACATGGTCGGGGTCATCACTATGGAATCTGTGGAAACACCAGTCTGGTTTGAAATAACAGGTACGGTGGAAGTAGATTTTGAAAGTTGTGTTGGCTGGACTTGACATGCTTTACATGCTGTACACATAATTTAATATTTGTCTTTGTTAGTTCATAGATTTTTAACAATCTAAGATGATGAAATCTTCTAATGAATCTCTTTGGAGGAAGTTTCTTTGCATGAAATAACCTCTATCTTTGTGTTTATCTTCTCAATAGAACTGTCATAATACAACTTAATAGTTTGCATCCTCTTCCTGTCCCTTTATCTTTTAACCAAACTTTCACTGACAACTTTTACTTTCTCTCTCTCTCTTCTACTTCTTACTTTTGGAATGGTTTGGTCTCCTCTGCTTCTCTCCTCCCGCTTTCCTCCTCTTTTTTGTCCCTTGTTCCTCTTCTTGGCTTTGGAAGAGGACATGGCGGCTAAAGAGCAGTTTTACATCGTTCAGATGGCTTGCGACCTGAACTGCACTGCAGAAGGTATCTGCCGCAGATCTCCTAATTCTACTGTGCGTGGTCATTATGAGATCTGTCATGTGCTTTTGTACTCATGCTGTTGTGACTGTCTCACATTGGTTGCACCAGGTCCCAAGTGTTGTTTCTCTTTCAAGTGCTTATGAGCTGGCAATGAAAGAGTTACATTTAAGTCATTAAAGCTAAATTATTTGTCTCTGTCCACTCTAAGAGATAAATAAAGACTCACTTGTTTTCCTTGCCAGCCTATGCACTTAGTGTTGTTCACTTTGAAGGCCCAGTGCTCTCATTTTCTTTCATGTATGGTGTTTTTATTATCGTTATATTTGTGTTTGGTCATATAATCAGAAAAAAAGAAAGAAAAAAAACATACTGCTGGTGATTCAGTGGCTGCTGGCAAGATAAAAAAGAATGAAAGATGACTTATACATTTGTATATTACGAATTAATGATAGCAAATGCACACACAATTGCAGAAATCAAATGAACAGTGTTTTCATGGAAAATACAGAAAACACTCATTGGAAATACTGTTGTTGTTTTTAATGCCATGACGTTTCTCTTATCTAAAAAAGCCAAATAAAGATTTTAAATGCTGGTTAAGTCTGTATAGGTCAAAGATGCTGCATATTTATTTGCATATATTACTATATTTAATCTATTACTTTATTCCAGCTTTTACAATATCTTGAGCGCACCTCTATTATTACGATTTTTTTTATTTATTATTATTATTGAATGTATTTTATGTATTTTGGGGGACATGACTATTAGTTGTCTTTATAGAAATAACTTAAGGAAAGCTTTCTAGTTTTAGTCCTAATTTAAAGAAAAAATGAAAAAAAACGTCTGGTTTCTTGAAACGAAAGCTTCAGTAGTCTGACATAGTATTTAAATATTTTTTTCTTAAAATATGTTTAACAAGCCCTCTTCACCACCTACTAATATTGTCTAATAATTGCAAATTGCACAATATATATATATATATATATATATATATATATATATATATATATATATATATATATATATATATATATATTTTTTTTTTTTTTTTTTTTTTTTTTTTTTTACTACATTATTCAAATATTTTTTCTCATTTTTTTATTGTGGACCCTGTATTATCTTTTGGGTTTTCACACACTAAGGCAGCAGTATGGGAGAATGTATGCCAGTCAGCCATTATAGTAGCATAAACAAAAAGTGTGAAACAGTTGCTGCGGAACCACAAACGTGACACTCTGACATTTGCCACCTGTGCCGTTCTCTTTCTCTCTCTCCTGTCTTCAACTGCCTAACTTGTGATGATGGCCGTCTAATTTCCTGTCCATTTTGATTGTGGTGAAAACCTCCTCTCAACAGGTGGTAATTCTGACAGTCGATTTGAGGTGGGGAAGGCGAGTGGGACAGTGATTGTGGCCCAAGCGCTGGACGCAGAGCAGAAATCCCATTATAACCTGACGGTGGACGCAACAGATGGCAACAGATCTGTCAGCACGCAGGTAATTGAATTGCTAATGAAGTGTTTATGGAAGCAGAGCATTGTGTGTTCACCATAGAGGCCTGGGATTCTTTTTTGAGATCACTATGAGGGGCAAAAATGGCTTGGATTTTTTTGTACATGCATATTTCGCTGGTCGCAGGGAAGGAAAAGCAACCCAAGCATTTGCAACTTTCCAATTTGAGTTTCCTTCTATGGCTACACTGGCACTGTAGGTCCCAAAGGTCTTTCCTGAATAAACTTCAGGATTAAAAAAGGAGCACAACATCTTGCTATTCATTTGGATGAGTCAATCAAAAGTCATTAATCCAAATACATGTTTTGCAATGATTTTTTTGAGGTTTATTTGTAGATCCATTGTGCACAAGCTCTGTGTGTGCCAGGTTATAAGCTGTACTAGGAAAAAGGTTCAAACTAGCGAGCTTTAGGCAGTTTTTTCTGGTCAGATTCAGGTTAGCTATTGTAGACATTTTTTGATGTCTGAAGCGTCCCTAAATGTTCTTCAAAAACCTCACGTCACAACATGCTGGCAGACATTCCTTGGCCTGCCGGACGGAGAGTTTTTGGCCGGGGTTCCTGGAATCTTCCATTGTCTCATTCCTGGAGCGTGTGAGGAGGATGAAGCCGTCTGGCTCCCTGCATTTTCATTTAGGCTTTCTCTGACAGTCTGACTCTTTCTTTAATTCAGTTATATTTGTATCCCATGAGAACATTTACCACACCTTTCAATAATTATGAAGTTGATTCTGTAAGGTTTTCAGGCTTACTGTCAGTTTATTTCAAACTTTGCATTTGCTTTACTCAGCATATGGCAGAAAGTGTAAAACACATTGCCCCTGGTCGTCTCTACATCATTTTTTGCCATCTCCAAACAGGCTGCACTGTTTATGTGCTGATTTCCTGTTGGATCATGAATAAATCTTTTCATATGGTCCTAAAGAGGTCACTGAAGAGCAGGCTCTCTGGTTGAGGGCCGTGTTTGTGCCCTCCCTCTCTCGAACAGAGCCTGCATTGTGACCGGCTCCACAACCCTCCTCCCAGTATATGTTTAGGCAACACTGTCGGAACTCTCTTGTGATCAAGCAGACCACTGTGACCAATGATACCACCGCACACATACATTCCTCTATGCAAAATTAACCGCCACGAATATCCTGAGCCGAAGCCCCCACCATCCAACTCTCCCTCCCTCTTATTGACAAAATTTCCAAACACAAAGACAGTGACACGACACTGTGAGTCTTTGCGCTGCAGCTCTTCAAAGCCCCTCTCGATCAGCCCTGCTTAGCTAAAGCCATTGTTGGGCCCTAAAACCTTTCAAGTCAAATCAGTTACAGTTGTCACATTCACAGGGCACAGAGTGCAGATTTCAGTGCCCTGCATCTGGCTTTGGCCATTTTTGTGGTTGTTGACATTTTTGCGTTGGGTTTATCATGTGGATGTGTTAATAACCATTACTGCTTGAGGTTCAGTTGAATTTGTTGACCTTTGAAGACTGAGGCTTTGATGGGAAACATCAGTGTTCTAGATCAGTCAGCTGATCTACTCTTAGTCCCCCACAACAAAAACTGATATAAGATTTTTGTAAACAACAGATGAGCTTTTGGGTGAATATTAAAAAAGTATAGTTTTTGTTTCCCCCATAATCAAAGGGAGAGAATTTATCATTTTTGCACTAAAAAAAAAAAAAAAAAACATTCAGAAAATGTTATTACAGATTTAATTTCTGTGACCAGTTCTCAATATTAACTAACTATTAACTCTTACTTTTGCATTTAAACTCCTAATTGGCTGCTAATTAATAGTAAGTAAGCTAGTTGTTAAGTTTAGGAATGAGATAGGATCTTAAGGGATCTAAAGTATGGTCAATGAGAATAAGGCATTAATGTGTGCTTTGTAAGTGCTAATAAACAGCCAATATGTTAGTAATATGAATGATAATAAGCAACTATTTAATCGAGAGAATTGGTCCTTACAGTGACAGAAAAAGTATTTATTACTATAATGTCTGTAGTTATGTAATAGTATCATTCATAATAAATGAGATATATTTTTGTCAGATTCTTTGACATATCATTTTCTTTTTGTAAAATCTTAAATATTATTATAATACAAATTTAATTCAGAATATATATATATATATATATATATATATATATATATATATATATATATATATATATATATATATATATATATATATATATATAATTTTTTTTTTTTTAATTTGAATTTTATTTTTTGCAGTGAAACATGACCTGATCATTTTGTTCTAACTGATACTATAAATAAAGCTTCTATTACGTTTCAGAATTTATTGATTGTTTTAACATTTTCCAGGTGTCTCAGTACTGGTCTAATTATTCCTATAGACTAGGAAAGGCAGGTTGTTTTTCTTTTGCAGGCATCTTCACTACATTAGACCACCCTGACATGAGTTTTCAGTCTGTTGGCTAATTAGTAATGACAAAAGTCAGTTTATACTCAACACTTTCAAATACCTCTGTAAATGCTAAGGCAGGTGCTAGAAAGAAAACGAGGCAAAACGAACAAATCAGGCAAATATTTGCCCTTAACCCTTTTATATTTAAAAATATTTTAGCTCAGCCCCCAGTGTGAGGTTTGTTTTAGGCAACCGTTATTTTAGATTATAGATTACTGTTTCCATGGCGATGCGTCATGCTTGTATTGTTACAACGCAGCCTGTATAACACATGGATCGCTTTTATTTCATTTTCCTGTTTTATTCAAAATGTTCAGAAACATGCTCACTTTAATATGAAATATCTGATATTCCGATTCTGAAATATGTGCAAGTAAATATATTTGGTATTTTAAACTCTTTTATATCGACCGAGCTGTGGGATTTACAACACGCAAATTCATCCTCTCCCCCTGAAACACGTTACAGTAGGTCACCAGTATACTGGGAGAAGAGCCGTATCAAACTTTATAGTTACCGACACAATCTGTATATGATATCAATAAAAAGATGTCGTCAGATAATATTTGTAAGGATCATTATTGCCGTTTCCATAGACATCAGCATGTATTTTGCAAGCTGTAAATGTATGGTTTTGCTAGTACTTATGTGTATCTACCGTATTTTCCGCACTTTCAGGCGCACTTAAAAGCCTTTAATTTAAAAAAAAAACGACAGTGCACCTTATAATATGAAGCACCTTATATATGGATCAAGGCGCTCTGTCAAAATGTTTACATTCCCTTTAGCACAGCTCCATATAGGTGTGCCCTATATATGAGAACAGTTCTAAAATAGGCCATTCATTGAATGTGCGCCTTATAGTCCAGTGCGGATTATAGTGCGGAAAATACGGTAAATGTCTGAAACCTAAAATAAGCATTATATGGTTGAAAACACTGGATATTTGTTATAATATGACAAGCGCTCAGCGCGTCCGCAAGCAGATAATGCACTGAAAGTTCTAATCATGATCTTATGCTTCAGGAACCAGCCAAGACTGATCACACCAGTGTGATCGTACACGTTAAAGGGTTAAAACGTTAAAGAGATGATTTTAAGCGCACGCCTGCAGGCTTTCATCTGGCCTTACAAAGCAAGAGAAAGATAGATGGGGTAATATAACCTGTTTGAAACTTGTTTCATCTTTAATTTCTTCATTGACCAACTAATGAGTTTGGAACCTTGTTGTATTTTGATGCAGCTGTTCCAAAACAAGTGCTTCTCAAAGCCAAAGTCAATTTTAGCATGCGATCCAACGAGTATATCTGCAACAATGTCATGCGCCAGTTGTGTTTGAAAGAAAACACAGTCTTGAACAGATTATAGCTGACAAGGAGGGGATTTTATTTATTTGTATGAATTTGTTACCCTTGCAACCCGACTAACACACATTTTTAATCACAAATCTGAATTCAGGCTCTGCTTTTGCCTTTGTATGTCTAGTAACCCTCTCCTGAAGCGATTAGCTCTCTCCTCCTCGTGAAGCCGCATATCTTTGTTTAAATCAAAGTCATGTGTATTCCACATGGGCTTGCCAGACCTTCTCCATGCTCTATTTTCATTGTTTTTGCCATTTATCTCCACACTTTTTTTTTGTATCTCTCTTTCACCCCAATCTCAACAAAAGCACCACATTTCAGACAGGCAATGAGGGATTATGATTATTTTGGAAGGGAAGAAAAGAATGCAGAGGGGGAGGAAAATGTATGCTGGGTGTAATCCTATTTTAGGCCTTCTGGGAGAATGTGTGGCAACTCGATGTGTTTGCGACTGTGCCAAAGTCATTTTCCATAAGACATGTCACATACAAAGAAATATGGTGATCTGGGTGAACCGTGCCCATTTCTGCCTGTGATTTCTTTTGAGGGAGCGCGCTTGAGAACAATATCCATCATTTAGTTTTTCCTTAGCCGAAAAAGACTGGATAACTCAAAGCTCTACGTGAAAATCACTGTGCGAATGTGAACTTTTTTTGTTGTTGTTGTAACATTTTCAATTATTTTACTATGACTTTGGTCAATTTAACGCATCCTTGCTGAATAAAAGTATCAGTTTGCTGAAAAAAGTACTGACCCAATAACTGTGTACACCACACGTACCTAAGTCCCTGGCACAATAAAGATGTTAAATCCAATAAATAGTGTGCATGTAATTACATAAGAGAGTTTTCAAGGTATGTGCATGCTTGTGATTCAGTAAAACCCTGCTTGAGACAAACAAGGCATTGAGGCAGCCACGAGGGTCAAGTATTAGAGATCGGCTGAGCAAATTAGATTACAGCTGCAAAACGAAACAATTTTCAAAAAGCCTAAAATGTGACCAATTTGAAAATGCAATTAAAATTACATCTCTTGCTAAAAGTAGCACTTTGGTATGTTCCATGTTGCTGTTGCCCATATATATATATATATATATATATGTAAATATATTATTGCATCTGAGATGTTTTAACTCAGTCTATCGGATGTCCATGTGTGGGAGGTAATGTGTTTGCATGCCTAGTGTAAGTGGTAGGAGTTTATAGCAGGAATTTCTCTTCAATAATAGGCTGCTAGCTTCTGGAATAGCCCCCCTCAGGGATCATCTGATGTATGTGTATATATATATACATATCACCTTCACACATACAGAGCTCATTTTCATATAGTGTTACAGTCCTTTCTGCTTTTCTTGCTCTCTTGCTCTTGCTCCTTGTGCCTCACTTCTGTTCCTCATCTTTCTCCGTTTCTGTCTTTCACACGCGCATCCTTCTTCATCTGTCATTCACACTCTCTGATCTTTTGCTTTAATCACTCCCTCACTCACCACTTCCTCTCGAATCCCTCCATCTGTCCTTCTTCTCTGTGTGTGTTAGACATTAGTGAAGCTCCTTTGAGTTTTTTCCCATACATTTACATTACAGCCATGGAGCCTGTCGTGCTGATTCTAAAGCATCATCGAAAGCAGGCAGGATATAAACAAATACAAGCTACTAGCTTCATCTATATACACCGGTGCTTTCAGTTGACTGTCTGTGCTGGCATGAATTACAAAAAAAAAAAAAAAGCCAGGCTGCCAGGGCCAGGTGGCACGTCTCCAGGGTAAGGTGTGAGAAAGAAGGCAAGAGAAAAGAGAGAAAAAAAGGCAAAGATTTCTCTTCCCTGACCTTTGGCATTCGATAAAACCAAACATGTTCTTCAGGGACAGGGGACGTGCTGATGCTGTCAGGACAAGTGTGAGTGTTGCCCACACTCACACACCCACATGGGCTAATCTTGAGCTGAGAACAAGTGGCAGCTAACAGCTAAGATTTTTAAAAATGTTATTTTTGGCTGTATTTGTCTAACATGGTTGAGAAATATATGTTCCAAAGAGAAATAAGTTTTTGACAGCAATGATGTTTCATGAAGCATTTACAACTGTTATATATAAGACATCAAAAATACATTATTCTAATTTTTTATATATATATTTAAGTTTTTTTATATATATTTATAAGTCGGTCAGATAAAAAAAAAAGGTAAAAAAAAATATATACTTTTATTTCACAAGGATGCATTAAATTGATCAAAAGTGCCAGTCAAGGCTTTTTCATTGTTTAATATGTATATATATATATATATATATATATATATATATATATATATATATATATATATATATATATATATATAAAATAAAAAAAATCAGCACCAAATCATCATATTAAACCAATTTCTGAAGAATCATGTGACACGGAAAAATTCAGATTTGTCATCATAGAAATAAATTGCATTTGAAAACATTAAAACATGTACAACAGAGTGACCGCACTGAGAAATGCCAGAAGACCTGCTTATTTATAAGACCTGCTTTTTCTCTAATTGAGCCCTCAGAAATGTATTGAATATTATCAGTCAGGATTATGTGTACATGTATAATACATTAATAAGGTTTTAATGTTTTATATTTATTTGCATATGACACATAGGTGTAGCACAGTCACTCATCTCAAGTTTAGGGTATATGAGAAACTCGGATGTTTGTAAATAGGATGCAAATGTGATGCAAATAAAGTATAAGGCTTTCTAGATGATGCATATGTTATGGATGCTGCTAGGTAATTCATTCAGTCATAACTCTGTGATATACCAGAACTGTCCCACATATTCTCTCCCCGCCAATCACTTGAAAACATGTGTGACTAGTCTAGTGGGACACATATGTGGCCGATCCATTTGTGAGGATTCTGTTTTCAATCAGTGGATCCACGAAGCTGTAAGCGTTTGTTTGTTTTATATAAAACAGCGCCCCCTGATGGCATGCATGTCTAACTTTAACTATACAATCCATTTCACCCTCTTTGTTCTCTATCCTGGCTTTTTGAAAGCATGTCTGATCGTATGAAGACAGATTATTTAAGCACACACTCATTTTACACATCAATTCTAACTGCTTTGGTTGTGTTGAGTGTGAAGCTTCATGTCCACTCACTAATTCTCACCTAAAATATATATTATAAATGTATGAACAGGTGTTTTTTTTTAATCTCAGAATACAGCTCATAAATGATATTACCGCATCAGCCTATGCACGAGAAGTGTGTGTTTTGAGAATTGCTAAAGAGTCAAAACACTCATAAGTATGCAGTGGAATAACTTTGGCATTTCACTCACTGTAGGACTTATAAAGCACATCTTTGTGCATTCACAATACAATAATTTGTAACCAAAGAAAATGTCAACATGCAGTGTTATCAGAACTCATTTGAATCATGCTGGGTTTTTAACATTCATTGCTGATCATTTGCTGATATTGTCATAAGTAACCAGGCATTTAGATTATTACAGGTTTGATGTGGTTAATATCAAAGCAGCTGTGATACGAGATCTAAACCCCCGAGGTCTAAGATGACAAACATAAGTTCAGTGTCATGAAGTGCATTTTTTTTTTTTTTTTTTATTGACTAGTCTATGTATAGTCTGGTTAACACTTCAGTTAACATTGCACTCAACCATCACAGTCCTCACAAACAAACGGAGACCTGCAGATTATTCATAACCTTACTCACAGCAGGTTATCTGAAGTCAAGGAGTAATTGTCTAGAAATATATTGTTGAAAGCAATTCATTTGTTACAAAAGCAGTGCTTTGATGGCTCTGGCGGCGGAGCTTTAAAGAGAATGAATTTAGACACACAGCTTACCTGTGAGGGTTTACCTGAGCTGACAGGCAGAGAGATGTGAGGTTTTGTCTTTTAATTAATCCTTTTGAAATACTTTGCGGTAACGCATAACTAAATATAGACAAGCTCTCTAGTCAACCTCATTAATCACTAGATGGTTGTTAAACTGGCCTGTCCTTACTGACCTGCTGATCTTTGTAAATTAACAGTTATGTTCCAGAGTTTTACTAAGCAGGTTGTATGTGGGTGTTTTAATGGATCTTTTAAGAGCATTGATACGTTGATTTATTGATTCATTCTCTTGCTCTGTTTTCTTTTCTTTTTATTGTTATTAGCCAGATATTTTATTTGTTAAGTGTATGTTTTTAACCATTCATTATAGAATACCAATCATGTCATCATAGTAATACACTTACAATTTAACCTGAAACGTACTTGCTATAATTATTCATTTACAGAAATTGTCCCACTGTAACTAGATCATTAAACAAGGCCTTATTTGTTTACTTATTGTTGTTTTTACAGGTTCTTATTAAAGTGATAGACACCAACAATCATCGCCCCCAGTTCTCTAAGTCTAAGTATGAAGTGAATGTCCCTGAAGATACCCTGCCTGACACAGAGGTGTTACAGATTACAGCTACAGACCAGGATGAGAAGAACAAGCTAACCTACACCCTCCTCAGTAGCACTGACCCATTCAGTCTACGCAAGTTCAGACTAGATCCTGGAACTGGCGTGTTGTACACTGCAGAGAGACTAGACCATGAAACCATGCACCAACATACGCTAACCGTCATGGTAAGATCATGTGGTCTGCTACCTGCTTTACAGCATCATTGGTCCAATTGATTTTTATATCTGATTTGAAAATGTTAGCCATTCAGCCACCCTTCACCATAAACTATCCTGCCAGTTTGTTTTCTCTTTAATTCAATCGACACAGAGGTGAATCTCCTGAATGTAAAGTGTTTTATTTGTTTCATATAAGCTCATAACTAAAGTGTTGAAATTACTGGAGAATTGCTCTTTATATACCCCTTCCTCTGCCCTCCACACTGCAGGTACGAGATCAGGACATTCCTGTGAAGCGGAACCTGGTGCGTGTGATTGTAAATGTGCAAGACACCAATGACAATGCACCGTGGTTCTCCGGTTCACCGTATGTGGGTCGTGTGTTTGAGTCTGCTGCAATTGGCTCTGCAGTGCTTCAGGTCTCTGCTCTTGACAAAGACAAAGGGCAGAATGCTGAGATCATCTATAGCATCGAGTCAGGTAATCCATCTGATTGATTTGACTGCTCTCGACTTTTATCAGATTTGTCCAGGAAACTACATATTGCAGACATATGATGTATGAAATGTCTGAACATGGGAAAGCCAATAGTAATTAGAAACAGACAAAGTATATAAGCTTATCCTGTCTTTAGCTATTTCTTTTAACACGGGATATTGCTAAGAGTTCCACAAGAGTGGCAAATGCTGGCCACTTAGAGTTAAAAACGTGGGAGATATTGAATGTGGCAGCCAAGGGTCCTGCAGTCCACCAAACTGCGAGTTTTGAAAGCAGAATATAGCACAGATATGACGCCAAGTGGCCTTTTGAGAATGCACATATTTGAAATGTCTGAGATTACAGAAGCTAATTGAAATGTACAGTACTATGTGTGTGTGTGAGAGCGAGAGAGAGACAGCAAACATTGTTCAAGTCATACTGACTTGCACTTGAGCATCTGATTAGATGCTTACTGTCTTTGACAAACTCAAATGTTCATTATAGATAAAGCAAAACAAACAAAATGAATGTAATTTTTAACTTTAAGTAAATGCATCCATGATTTTCTTAAATTAAATTTATTCTTTAAAGCAGTTTGACACCAAATATTTAAATTAACAAGTTCTAAAGAGTTCTGAAATATAAAATCTAATCCTTTTAGCAAGTGTTTGATGTATATTTGTCATATTCCTTCCTAGGAAATGTGGCCAATACATTTGCTATTGATCCTATCCTGGGCACCATCACTGTGGCAAAGGAGCTGGACCGTAGCAGCAAGAACCGATTTGAGCTAACTGTGAAAGCCTCTGACAAAGGCACACCACCACTTAGTGCTACTGCTGCTGTGGACATAACTGTCACTATTTCTGACAATGCCATCCCTAAATTTGAAGAGAATGAGTTTTCTGCTGAAGTCAGCGAAACCGCTCTGCCTGGAGCCTTTGTGAGTCTAGTTAATGCCAACAGCCAATCATCTGTGTTCTATCAGATCAAAGACGGAAATCTGAATGGAGCATTTGACATTAACCCCAACTCTGGAGTGGTTGTGACCCATTCAGTTCTGGATTACGAGACTATTCCATCTTACAAACTAACCATTCAGGGAACCAACATGGCAGGTCTGGCTAGTAACACTACTCTACTGATTCACTTGAAGGATGAGAATGATAATGCACCTATATTTATTCAAGATGAGTTCACTGGAATGGTCAGCGAGTCTTCTCCAGTGAACAGTGTAGTCCTCACCAAAGACAGCACACCACTTGTCATCCGTGCTTTAGACACTGACCATGATGCTAACTCTAGACTGGTCTATCAGATTGTTGAGCCATTTGCCCATAATTACTTTGCCATAGACTCTAGTACTGGTGCAATCCGAACCATCAGTGAATTAGATTACGAGCAAAGATCTGTGTTTCGCTTTTCTGTCCAAGTCCACGACATGGGAATCCCCCGTCATTTTGCAGAGAAGGCTGCTAACGTGACTATTGAGATCCTGGACGTCAATGACTGCCCGCCTCAGTTCAACCAAGATCTATATGAAACCACAGTCTTAGTGCCAACTTACAAAGGAGTGGAAGTGATCACAGTCAATGCCACAGATGCAGACTCAGGGCCAAATTCAAGGCTCTTTTACTCTATTGTCGAAGGCAATATTGGAGAGAAGTTTCAAATGGACCCAGTCACAGGGGTTATCACTATTCAAAATGTCACTCAGCTTAGAAGCAGGTATGAGCTCAGAGTAAGGGTGTCTGATGGCAGGTTTTCTAAAACAGCTTTGGTAAAAATAAATGTCAGAGAGAATAAGGATAGTACTTTGAGGTTCACCCAAGAAACATACAAGGCCTCTGTACCAGAAAATTCCCTAGAGAAGAAGACTTTAGCTGTAATAGTTGCAGTGGGAAACCAAGTCAGTGAACCTTTGTTTTATACCATTCTGAACCCTGATAAGAGGTTCACAATAAGCCGTACTTCAGGAGTACTCTCCTCCACAGGCATACCCTTTGATCGAGAAGAGCAAGGCATATTTAACATTGTGGTGGAGGTGACCAGAGAGGACAAGTCAACTGACATATCCCATGTCATTGTAACAGTGGTAATCGAGGATGTCAATGACAACCCGCCGGTGTTTGTCAATTTACCCTATCAGGCACTGGTGCAGGTTGACACAGAAGTGGGTCACATCATCACAAAAGTGACTGCGGTTGATGCAGATGTTGACAGAAATGCTGAGATCAGCTACCATCTGCAGGAGCTAAATGAGTTTGTTCAGATCAGCATGGACGGTGAAATCTCACTAACAAAGAAGCTTGAGAGAGACTCCCTTGACACTGAATTTGTAATCACCATTGTAGCCAGAGATGGAGGTGAACCAGCACTTTCCTCATCTGTTGAAGTGCCAATAATGGTTGTAAACAAAGCAATGCCTGTGTTTGAGAAAGCCTTCTACAGTCTGGAGATCCCAGAGAACATACCATTACTGACACCTGTTGTACATATCCAGGCTAATGACTCTGAAGGCCCTAGAATAGTGTACACAATCACAGAGGGGGACCCTCTCAATCAGTTCTCCATCAACTTCAATACTGGCGTCATTCAGGTTGTAAAGCCTTTGGATTTCGAGACCCACCCAGCCTATAAACTCAGTGTAAGGGCCACCGACTCACTAACCGGTGCCAAAGCTGAAGTCTTTGTTGATGTAATCTTGGAAGACGTTAATGACAACCCACCTGTGTTCCACTGCAAACTGTACAATGCAAGTCTTTCAGAAGCATCAGTGATCGGCACGTCCGTATTACAACTATCAGCTACAGATGCTGATACTGGTAACAACCAAGTGCTCTTTTATCAGATTGTTGAAGATAAAGATAAGAGCTCTAATTACTTTAGCATTGATCGTGACACGGGCACGATCTGGACTACTCAGATGCTTGACCATGAAGAAAAACCTTCACATAAGCTGATAATTAGAGCAGTTGATGGTGGAGTACCTGCCCTTTCCACTGAGGTCATTGTGTTAATTGATGTAACAGATCTTAACGACAACACTCCAGTGTTCTCACAGAATGTCTATGAAGCTACGGTTAGTGAACTGGCACTTCGTGGCCACTTAGTCACCCAGGTTCAGGCTTCTGATGCTGACAACTCAGATAGTGGTAAACTTGAATTCTCAATTATATCTGGAAATGAGGGGCAAAACTTTGCAATGGATCCAAACACTGGGGCTATAGTCATATCAAACCACCGGAAACCCCATATGGAGTCCCTCTACAACTTCAATGTGTCTGTATCAGATGGTGTATTCAGAAGTTCAGCTATTGTCAAGGTCAATGTTATTAGTGCCAACTTCCACAATCCTACATTCAACCAGGTGGATTATGTGGTTGAGCTTCTGGAGAACTCACCAGTTGGAACTTTGGTAGCTGACGCTCAAGCAACAGATGAGGACTCTGGTGCATATGGAAGACTCACTTATCATATAGTCAATGACATTGCAAAAGACAAGTTCTCAGTCTCTGAAAATGGAGAGATCTTCACTTTGGAGAGTCTTGACCGAGAGAATGCACTGGAAAAAGTAATTCCAATTTCTTTGATTGCTAAAGATGGTGGTGGCAAAGTTGGCTTCTGCACTGTAAATGTGATCTTAACGGATATCAATGATAATGCCCCGCAGTTCAGAGCTGCTGATTATAGAGTTAATGTTGCTTCTGACCTGCCAAGAGGAACAGCCATTCTTAAGATTGCAGCTTCCGACATGGATGAAGGTAGTAATGCAGACATCACCTATTCTATTGAAGGAGATGCAGACAATGTTGAGGAGAATTTCGAAATCCACCAGTTTAGTGGTGTCATTGTAACAAAGGAAAGCCTCATTGGATTGGAGAACCAGCTCTACACATTTATTGTACGAGCAAAAGATGGCGGAAATCCTGCCAAGTCCTCTGTTGTTCCCGTTTATGTCAGAATTCTAGTTCCCGAGGTCCCGGTGCCAAAGTTCATAGAGTCCCACTACAGGTTTGCCATTGATGAAGATCTTCCTATTGGTTCAGAAATAGATGTAATTCAGGCCGAAAGTGATCAGCCAGTCTTTTACAGCCTGGTGAAAGGGAATACTCTTGAGAGCAACCAAGATGAGGTATTTGTGGTTGACCCCAGCTCAGGATCTTTGAAGCTAGAGAAGAAGCTTGACCATGAGAGCACCAAATGGTATCAGCTAACCCTACAAGCACAAAGCGAATATGATGGTAACAAAGTTGTCTCTGCTGTGGACATCAGTATCCAAGTCAAGGATGTCAATGATAATCGACCGCTCTTTGAGTCAAACCCTTATGAAGCCTTCGTTGTGGAGAATCTCCCAGGTGGCACCTCTGTTATACAGGTAAAGGCCACAGACTTGGACTCGGGCACTAATGGCCATGTGGTTTACAATCTTGATCCCAATCAAGAGACAAGAGACATTTCAGAATTGTTTGCCATTAACAGTGAAACTGGATGGATTACCACATTAAAGGAACTTGACCGTGAGAAGAAAAACAAGTATGCGGTTTCAGTCTTAGCCACTGACCGTGGAGACAAAGTCCAGCTGATTGCTAGTACCAAGGTGGATGTCACAGTGGTAGATGTGAATGACAACCCACCAAGGTTCACAGCAGAGATCTATAAGGGCACAGTAAGCGAAGATGACCCACCTGGCGGAGTCATTGCCATTCTTAGCACTACAGACCTGGACACAGAGGAAAGTAACAAGCAAATCAACTACTTTATCACAGGTAAGTCTTATGCTGATTTTGTACTTCTAGTTTAACTTCAGCTGTTACATGCCACCATTGTCATTTCAGTTGTATTTGATGGAATAGTTCAACTTCACATATTTATGATAGAATAATTTATAGTACCAACAATGAATATTTTTTTTGGGAAACCACTGACAGCTAAAGCAAAATATCCTATGATGTGCTATAAAATTGTCAAGAGATTATAAATAGGAAACTGGATAATTTTTCCAATGACACTTTTGAAACAAAGCAAGAATGTTTCAGCTCTGGTGATAATTAATTAACATGAACATTGATGCCAAGCGTGAGATGAGATGAGCACTTTCTGGCAGAGAACGGTCTCATTACATCCACTCGTCTTCGCCTGATCGTAGAGTGATGACAGAAATTGGCATAACAAGTCACACAGCCATTTATTTACATAGACGCTTTATGTTAATATTGTGTAGTCCAAGCAAACAAGAAGTAAAGCTTCATGAATGCCGTGGAGTATATATGGCACAGATATCTCACAATAACTTGTCAAATTTAAGCAGTTTTAAATTGAGCCGTTACTGTAGCTACTGCACTTACAACAGGAAACCACACAGATGAATTGTAATTTTCATCTGCCATTCACATTAGTTTGACTGACGTTTCTCATGTGTGCTTTCTTAAAGGTGGAGACCCGTTGGGGCAGTTTGGCATTGAGCATACTCAAGGCGAGTGGAAGGTCTCGGTGCGGAAGCCTCTCGACAGGGAGGAGAAGGACAATTACTTGCTGAACATTACGGCCACTGACGGGACCTTCACAGCCAAGGCTGTTGTTGAAGTCAAGGTCTTGGATGCCAATGACAACAGCCCAATTTGTGAGAAGGTATGAATGTTAGTTTTGTGTGTATGTGTGTGTGGGAAGTGCATTGCAGCAAAATGTCATGTAGTCTGATTCTGTCAGTTAAGGGGAAGGTGCAGCCTACCCGCTGTGCATGCTAAATGGGACGAGACTTGGAGAGAAAGAGAGAATGTCAGGAGGGATTTGAAAAGGTCCTTATGTGAAATGCAGCATTTAAGAAACAAAGAGAGTGATTTTGCGCTGTGAAGGGGTTTTGTGAGGGCTAATGTGCTTCTTTTACATATTGTGTTCCTTTTTGAATAATGTTAATTTAATAGAACTCCTGCGCTCCATGCACTTTTTTTCAATTTGGGGTCACAATTACCAACAATCTCCTTTCTCTTTACTTTCATTTCTCTCTTTTTTTTGGCCCTGTCATTGCATTTGTGAAGTCACTTCTACTTTTCACATGCCTCCCTTTCTGGTCTTTACAGACATTCTATATGGAAAGCATTCCAGAGGATTCCCCTGCTGGTAGGCTTATCCTGCAGGTCTCTGCCACAGATGCTGACATCCGTTCCAATGCACAGATCTCCTATGAGCTGCTCGGGGCCCGATCAGAGCACTTTAGCATCGACTCTGAGACAGGTACGCATTAGTATTTAGTATTTGTAAAGATATATATATTTTATATTAGTATATAGTATATAAAATAAAAGTTTCTGTTTACATAATATATGTGTGTAGTGTCTACATATATTATGTGTGTATATATATATATATATATATATATATATATATATATATATAATTCCAAAAATATTTGCTTGTATATTTATATTCATATAATACAATTTACATTATATAAATTTAAAATATAAACTTTTTTCTGAGATATATACATGCATGTGTGTGCATTTATATATACGTAATAAATATACACAGTACACACACATGTATTATGTAAACAAAACCTTTATTTTGGATGCAATGAATCGTTTGACAGCATTAATGCACACACAAACACTAATGTTGAACAGTTTGCAGTCAGAAAGATTAATTTATGCTGTTCAACACGAAATCATTAAATTGATCAAAACTGACAGTAAAAGCATTTATAATGTTTCAACTGATTTCTATTTAAAATAAATCATTTTCTTTTGAATTTTACATTCATTAAAGAATCCTGAAAGAAGATGTATCACTGTTTCCACAAAATATTGAAAGTATCTATCTACACTGATAATAAGAATTTTTTCTCAGTAATGGCTACTGAACAATTCGGCTTTGCCATTACATTTTAAAATGTATTAAAATAGAAAATCATTATTTCAATGTTTTAATAATATTTTGCTTTATTCACATTAATATTGCTGTTTCTACTAAATATTTTATGAAATAAATGCAAGCTTGATGATCATTCTTTCTAAAACATTGAACGGGCTAAGACCATTGTCTCAACAGCCAGACAAAAATATGCTTCATACAAACAGAACATTTTCAACATCATTTACTTTTGCCCGCAGTCAAACACACATCCCATTTAAAACCATAATGATTTTTAATTCAGTTACTTGTATAATTCCAGGGAAGCGTGTACAGCCTTGGGCTTTTATTACAGTTTTTACAGTGAATACCGTGGAATTCTGTTCCCAGTATTGTTCGTCTCATTTTTTTTTACTTGCCTGTTTTATTCACACAAAATATTTAATAAAGCATTTCAAGTGTTGCCCCACTTCAGCTATTAACTCAGATCATCTGTCTCTCAACTGTGTGAATTAAACATCAGTTCCAGGCGGAAAGAGAGCAGAAATCAATAGTGGGTTTGTGACAGCATCACACAGCTACAACACAAAAGCTATTGTAAAGGCGCTACTCACAAGTGTGACGGCAGGGAATTCTGGCTCGCAATCTGAAGGAGCACTACTGTTCTTCTGTGTGGGTTTAATGTGCACAGAGAATTTTTTCGCTTTGCTTTTTTTCCCTTTCGTTCCGTCATGGAAAAGAAGAGTTCCATTATTGCAAGTTAGCAATGCCAAGTGTGCTCTCGTGCGAGCCAGCCAGACCCCTGAAAGCTGGCGGCTGCTTTTCTTAGGGTGACTTTCCCTTTGCTTCTTTTCTCAGCTCACTCTCCATGCAGCCCACATGCCGACTGCATTTTATTCTCCTTTGCTATTTCTCTCATTTCTCACTAACCCTCTCCTCTTTAATCTTTTCAAAAAAATTTTAAAGCCGCTCAGCACAAGGATGAATTTAGATTCCCACGAGGGGGAAATTTTGGACACTCTGCATTCATTCCTCCTTGAGATGCGCTTCAGCTAAGAGGTCGACACCAAACAGCTGGCACACAAAATGGCAGTTTTAAATCAGTTACTGCTCCAATGAAACTTAGCTTATGCTTGCTGAAATTATTATTAGGTCAGATCATTTACAAGATGACTTTCTCGTTCTCTCGCTGTGCTTTTTTTTTTATTTTTTTTGAGGGCATATTTAGTGTCCTGTTGACTTGACTTGACTAGACTTGACAGATGAGATTGATTAAAGCGGAATTGGATTGTGTCTTGCTCATTAGTGCAGTGCCAGCTGATGTTCAAAGTGATTGATGGGGAGTGAATTTGGGACTTTTTAGAAAGCGACAACTGTAATAAATATACATAAAGAAGCTTTTCAGAAATGAAGAATGAGAGAGCAATAAACTGATTGTGTGTGCGGAAGAAGCATCAGGGATCCTTTGAAGTAGAGTTTACATACAATCACAGAAATTGCTAATTAATTAATGGGTTAGGCCTGGTTCACACGGGACGATTTTAAAATTGTCGGCCGATTTTCCAAACCTGAGAGACCCCACACACGACGATAAAAAATCACGGGTCTAACAGTTTTGGTCGTTCAGTGTGTGGTGTGCAGCCACACGGCAATATCAACACATCACACACGAACCGATTTGACTCCCGAGCATTCCCAGGTCAGACGGGAAATCTCGCGAAATCCCTTGAGATCAAACGTGACTTCAGAGTAAACAATCATGGTGGACGAAGAGGATGCAATGGCCATAGTTTGTGCTTTGTTTTTAACGGAAATAAAACATAAGAAAAACAAGAAAAGCGATGGTCAAAGAGATCATGGACTATACTCGAGCATGGACTATACTTGCTACATCATGATATGGAGTTAGTTGTTGTTTTATCTCATAGAAATGTTAATACGTACTACACAGATTAATATCCGTTGAAATAAACGTTCATATATTCGTTTCCATGTACTCTGGTGGTATGCAGTTGTGGATGTAGTTATGCCCATCGACTTTATTTGTATTTGTTATATTATATACGCCGGCTGTTTTGATTTTATTTCCCGGTACTTCCTCACCGCCTCGTCACCTCGCTTTCTGATTGGCTACACGCCACAGTCCACAGGCTGCGTGATTGTTTGTCCTCGGGGGACACCACACACGAGAAGATATCGGGCCAAATAAATCCAACATGTTGGATATCCCCGATTTGAGATCGGAGCGGTCCCAACGTTCTTCCGAGCAGAGGAGAGCGGTCTTAACACACCACACACGGCAGGAATATTTGATCAGATTATTTTTCGCTAATCGGAGCATCCTAAGATTGTCGTAAGGGGTGAATCGGGGCTAAAATCGGCCTAATTATCCTGCCGTGTGAACCAGCCTTTAGTTCACCTAAAATGGAAATTCTGCAAATTTTTCCAAGCCAGTTTTTACATATATTTCTAATAGAACCTGAGAGATTTTTTTGTCCATACAACCAAAATTTGGGATTTTAAAACTTTGAAAAAACTGTTTATTTAAATAAAAACATTGATCAATGCACATAGATAGTTCACATTAAGTTTAGTAAATCCTAAATAAAAATCTGAAATCTCTTGGGTTTCATAAAAAATATCTTAATTTATATTTCAAAGATGAATGTTTGTTTGTTTGTTTGTTGAATCATTGTTTGATGAAAATGGTTGCAAAGACACACACAAAAAACAAAGTTTTGTGAAGGTGACATTGTGTTGTGTGACCAAAAGTTTAGAAGGTTTTACCTTTAAATGCAAAGTGAAATACTTTTCACAATGGACAGGGCAACTCAGCATGTTACCATGGTCATAGCTTGTTTGAACAAAATCTCATTATTTACATGGAATAGCTGTTATCTCTTATGACATTCTTGTTAGGACGCAGTGTAAAGTGTTTTTTTTTTTTTTTATCAGGTGAATTAAAAACTCTGCTCCCTCTTGACCGTGAAGAAGAGGAGGCGCACAAGATGAAGGTGCGTGCTCTGGATGGAGGTGGACGCTATTGTGAAGCAGAAGTTGAAATCACAGTCGAAGATGTCAATGACAACGCTCCACAGTTCACCTCTGACCCATACACCTTCACTGTGTTCGAAAACACAGAGATGAACACACCTGTGGCTCGCCTGTATGCCTCAGACCTGGACACAGGTGAGATCTTCAGTATCCAGATAAATTATATATTTATTTAAAAATATATCAAAATAGAAATTGTGTTTGTATATAGGCCTATAGGTTTCCCTAGATATTTTGCAACACTATGGCCTGTAAAAATCCACTATGATTTTCATTTTCATGGATTCCTCTCTTATCATCCTTTGTTCTGCACTCCATATCCTCAAGCAGAAACATTTTGTGCTCTGTGTACGTTCCTATTTCACTTACTTTAAGTCTTGCCTTTCTTTTATTCTTACCTCACACAACCTTCGGATCACCAGTTACTTTTTGAAAGCTCCTAAAGTTGTGAAATACCAGTTCAACTCTATTGGCCGCTACTATGACATGCTTTTACCTGCAATTATAGTGGAGGTCTATGAGACTAGCCTACAACTAGCCAGCTGCATCATAGACTTGAAATGAAGTTGCCTTTAAATTGATCGGTAGACTTACACACATACTGAACTGCCATAAAACAGCTGCATTCCAGTAATTTGGTCTGACCGAAACTTTGTAGAACACAAGAGATTGTGTTAACTGGCTATAATGAGAGAGTGTGTCTTGATAGATAGGATTGTACTAGCAAGCCACAAATGAGGCTTACTCAAAAATGCATTAGAGGGATTAGTGTACTCTATCTTCGTCTTGTTTGTTGTGTGTGTGTTTTCCCCAATATAATAAGTGGGAGTTACTCACTTCTTAATATGCAGCTCAGGACCAGAGGTTTAACAACTGAATCTTTTGTGGGATGAATTTATAAGTCATTATAGTTAAGCAAATGAGACAAAGACACAGACACACTATAGGTTCTTGCAAATGATTATAACTGCTGGAGGCTTTGCCATTGATTCGAGAGCGTCTTAATCTGCAAATTGTATTGATTTGTTGGCAGTCTCTATGAATTGTTTGTCCTTTCTTATTAAAAAAAGATGACAACAGCAATAGAAGGTGAAAAAATTGCGAGTTTCAGTTGTGCATTAAATGAAGGAAATAATTAACAAATATTACTGATAGAGCAAGTGTTACTGTGAAGTTGTTCAGAAGTTTGGAGTTTGGTGTCTATATTAATGTCATTGTGCTTTGTGTGTGTGTGTTTAGGTTCTAACGCAGAGGTCCTCTATTCCCTGCTGGACTCTGCTGATGGTGTGTTCTCCATCGAGGAGGAGACGGGCGTCGTGCGTCTGGATCGTCCTCTGGACCGTGAGCTGCAGTCACTCTACACCCTCCGTGCTCGCGTCACTGACCGGGGGAGCCCGCGCCCTCTCTCCTCCCTCACCACTGTCAGTGTTTCCATCCTGGACATCAACGACAACCCTCCGGTGTTTGAGCGGCGCGAGTACACTGCCACCATCGCAGAAGACATTCCGGTGGGCACCCAGGTGCTGCAGGTACACGCAGCCAGCCGAGACACAGAAGCAGGCGCTGAGATCACATACTCCATTATCAATGGAAACGAGAGAGGAGCGTTCCGCGTCGACCCACATACAGGTAAACACAACAGCCTCGACAAACCTGTGGAGATCTCTGCAGTACTGACTCTCAGTTAAATTTCGAAGGTCTTATGCTTACATGAATGGCATTTTATAGCCTGGCTCCGGAATATTGGTCTCATCTTTTTCTACGTATGCACCTAAGATGTGGAACCTACTTTCAGATGAAATTGTGAAGCAAAACAATTTATATTTAAATATTTGTCAGTGCCAATAGCCTTGTGGGCCACACGCTGACATGGGTGTCCCTAGTTTGAATCCCAACTTGAGGACCTTTCCTGATCCCGCTCCCCCACCAACCTTATCTCTCTCTCTCTCAATTTACTTCCTGTCAGCTCTGATCTGTCCTATCATAACAAAGGTTTATTTGGTTATTTTATTCATTTCTTTACTTAAATGGGAAATAAATGCTTTATTATTTAGATATTTTCATGTTCCTTGACATCTCACTGATGTTTTCTTCCCAGGCGGTGTCTTCGTGATCGAGCCTTTGGACTATGAAACGGCACACGAGTTTTATCTAACAGTGGAGGCTACAGATGGAGGAACGCCACCGCTCAGCGACATGGCCACAGTGAACATTAACCTGACTGATGTGAACGACAACAGCCCCATCTTCAACCAAGATATTTACTCTGCTGTGATCAGCGAAGACGCAGAACTGGGAAAGACCGTGCTCACTGTGAGTCATCGGCTTCTCTCTCTTATTGTGTCCTGCTCGGGTCTCTGTGTTACATCATCTCCTAAAATCAACACAGCCCAATGTCAAACTAAAGCTCGGCGACCCACACCAGTCTTTAATCTGCAGTCTTCTATCTCGCTCTCACTCTGGTCATTTATTAGAGGTATTCTTGCCTTATCATGCTGAATATAAATTGTCAGTTTGAAGGTGAGGCTTTGATACCCAGCTCTGTTTCACTTGCGTGTCTTCTGATTTCCCTCGAGAGTCTCAGCCAATAGTTACTGACTCGCGAGGCAAGAAGGGCGAAAGGCGGGGGGTGTTGCATACCTGAGTCTGTGGTAATCTTTATCTTAACCAGGTGTGTGTGTGTGTCTCTGTGTGTCTAGGTCATGGCTGATGATGCAGATGGTCCATCCAGTAATCAGGTGCGCTTCTCCATCATTGATGGCAATCAAGGCAGTCCTTTCACCATCGACCCCATTAGAGGAGAGGTCAAGGTGGCCCGCCAGCTCGATAGAGAGAAGGTACAGAACACTCAGGTGTCTCGGCAGCAGGTACGTTGGCAGTCTGTTCCTGAAACCTAATGATGACGTTTTGTTTTGTTTGTTTTTTAGACTTCAGGTTACACTCTGACTATGATGGCCTCTGACAATGGAAGCCCGGCTCGTTCCAGCAGCGCTACAGTCAACATAGATGTCTCGGACATAAACGATAACCCACCTCTGTTCTCTCAGGCAAACTACAGCATCATTATACAGGTCTGATTCCTCAGAGGAGATGATACAGTGATTAATAGTCTCTCTCCAATGTTCTGGTTTAGAGTCTCTAGACACAAATGCATTGGCGTGTTCACATAGAATATGTTTTTGTATTCAAAATCAACTGCAAAAAGTAACAATTCTTAATATTGATGTGGCCTAACATGTGCCTTGTTATTGTTAAATATTGTATTAGCGTAATATTGTAAAATAGTTTTTCATAAAAAATTTATTAAACACCTAAGCTTTCAAATCTTTAGCTATTTTGTTTGTTGAAATAGTAAAAAAAACAAAAAAAAAAACATATATATATATATATATATATATATATACAACATTTTTAATTAGCTTTAATTTTTTTAGATCTTGAGTTTTCATTTTCATTTTAGTTTAAGTAATTTCACATGCTTATATATATATATATATATATATATATAAGCATGTGAAATTACTTAAACTAAAATGAAAATGAAAACTCAAGATCTAAAAAAATTAAAGCTAATTAAAAATGTATTTAATAAAATCACAGAAATAAGTAAAAAAATATATAAATAAACATTATAAAAATGTACATGAATTCACTAATTAATTTATCCTAATTTAAAAACATCAAGCAATAATCTATTCTACTTTTTATGATGCAAAAAATATAAGTAGATAATAAATGATAAAAAAAAGTCCTAGAAAATAGGAATAAATGACACCCTACATTATTTCCGACAGATTATTGTGTTTCACGCTGAAATTCATCATGAAATTTAAAAGCATTTTGATAACTGTTCCCACATGCCTTTTGAAACATTGCTCTAAGGAAAAATCATTATTAGTCACCATAAATGTCTGTGCTTGCTGGCTCATATTAAATATAATCATAGCTTCTCAATGTGAGCTGTAAAAATTGTTACATGCCAAATTCGCCTTAAGATGTAAAAAGAAAAAGTGTGAATGTTGTAGATCTAAATTATAAAACCTTTAACACGTTCTGCATATGTTGTATAGGAGAACCAGCCAGTCGGTACCAGTGTTCTCCAGCTGACCGTGTCTGACCGTGATGCCTCCCACAATGGACCTCCTTTCACATTTTCTATCATCAGTGGGAACGAGGGCGATGCCTTCCAAATCACTTCTCAGGGCATGCTGGTCTCTGCAGCAACTCTGAGCCGCCAGACCCAAGACTTCTACCTTCTGCAAGCCCAGGTGAGACCTCAATCTCCCCCTCTGATTCTCCAACTCCCACTGAAGCTGGTCAATAGAGTATGATGAAGGAGCAGCCAAGAAAATCATTACAGCTGTCTTATTCCCAGTCTCCTCTTCTATGCAATGGGCCACTTTTCAATTTTGATAGTAAATTCAATATCTTTAAGTCTTAAGGCATTTGACTTTTTTAAAGGACAGATGCCGTTATGTATATTTTTGATATATAAAACAGTTTATTATGGTAACAGGGGTCGATGTACTAAATTAGACCTCTAGTCATTGAATTAATACATTATCACAAATGTATATGTATATATCATACATTTTTTTACTTTGTCATTAATGTTTTATTAGGGCTACAGATTGCACCCATTTTGTAATTTTTTTTAAATTAATAGGGATTGTGAAATGGGAGGCAAAGTAATAGGTACAAGAGGAAGGAACAGAAGTAGATAACAAGAGCAGGCTCAAACTTGTGCAGCTGTCCATTGTTTCAAGAGTAAATCCAGGCCCGAGTGCTCCCTCTACTGACTCTGACTGGACGTTTTGCATGGAAAGGCTGAAAATAATTGCCAAAGTCGTTCTGCCCTCAATACTCAATTACACTTCAAACAGCTGACTTGATAATTTGGCACCATATGTTAGAAGACTTATAATCTATTGTTTTATTTAACAACATTTATGGTGCTTGCTGTTCCATGCTGTGAAGTGAAATATATCATAGGAGGTATGAAAACAAAACTGTGACTCCTTTATGAGTTCTGTCTTAGTTTACTACTCACATACCACGTGACAGCTGCTTTCTTTGCATGTGCTTTGAATGTGTGCGCTCATAAAAAACACATGAGAACTTTAAACTAATATGGTTTAAATCGCATAATAGACTTCAGAATCAAACTGTTTTTTTTTTTTAGCAGAGTATCTGAGTTCCTAGCTGCAAAGGCAACAGTCCTATTCTGGAAAAGGTGGCGGGGAGCTGCAGCTCATTTGCATTTAAAGAAACAAGCACAAAGACATGTTTCAGAATGATATAATAAATTATCTGTGGGGTATTTTGAACTGAAACTTCACAGATATATTCATTGGATACATGAGACTTATATTAAGTATTGTAAAAAGTAGGGATGCAACGATCATGATTTTTCATGGCCGATTCCCATTTTTTTACACGCAAACTGACCGATTCCGATTTCCTTTTTTTTTCTTTAAGCAACAAATAAGAATTTTGGAATTTGGTTTTAAATTAAAAAAACGTCTTTACCAGTGAGTCTAAATAAAAGTATGCTATATAAATAAATTATTCCAAAATGTTAAAATTAAATAGTGTTGGTGCGAATAAAACAAGACTCAAAGTGTTTCATTCGTCCAATTAAAAAAAAAAAAAAAAGCTAATGATTCACATCTGTATTTTTTACTTGACCCAATGAAAAATAATTAACTATTGTCTCGAATTAAAAAATATAGATGTGAATCATTGCCCTAAAATGATTTAATTGGATGAATGAAACACTTTTTTTCAGTGTGCTACAGTAGGTGATTTTTAAATCAAATTAAGTCTATGTAATTTTAAGGTAAAATAAAAAATAATCCTAAACAGAACTGATGTTTACTTCTGGCATTTCAAATGTGTATGCAAGTTCTAATTTACAAAAAAAAAAAAAAAAAAAAAACATTTCCGAGTTTAGTCCGTTTCATTTCTCATCCAACACGAGAGAAGTTGAGCTGAACATCCCTTCACTGTCTACACCTGTGTAGGGCGCGAACAGTTACAGTACGCTCGCACAACTTCAGTGAGCGCAGGAAAGGCTCTTATTTTGTGCAGTAGGCTGTTTGCTTCCTGCTATCATTTTATGACATGTAGCTCTGCACGTTCAGTGCTGAACGGCTGCCCGTGTCCTGCGCACAGATTGTCATGATAGCGAATGATTATACATTGTAATATGTGCATGTGGGCACACTTCTGGAAAAACCAGTGAATTTAAGCAAAAACGATTTATGGCCGGTCAACCGGTGCATCCCTAGTAAAAAGGTGCATAATAAGTCTTCTTGAAATCATAACACCTAAGTATAAAACTAGTGATTTCTAATTGTTGCATTTTTGTATCCCAAATCTCTTGGCTCTTTTGCTCTAGGTAACAGACAGCGGTCGGCCACCATTGGTCTCCACAGCATTTGTCAGTGTACGTTTGATTGAGGAGAGCATCTACCCTCCTGTCATTCTCCCCCTGGACATCTTTATCACCACGGCAACCGACGAATATTCAGGCGGGGTCTTGGGTAAAATCCATGCCACAGATCAGGATGTTTACGACACTCTTACCTACAGCCTCACACCCGATAGTTCCTCTACCTCCGAAAGCTCTGGCCTCTTCTCGGTCTCTCCTGCTGATGGGAAACTTGTAGCCCGTGGGAATCTGGATGCTGGTCAATACGTCCTTAACGTTACAGTGACAGATGGCCGTTTTGCTGCAGCTGCCCGAGTCAATATTCACGTTCGGCAGGCAACAGCACAAGCGCTCGATAACTCCATCGGCGTGCGATTCTCTGCAATAGCGCCCGAGGAGTTTATCGGAGATTATTGGCGTAACTTTTTACGGGCTTTACGGAACATCGCCGGTGTCAGACGCGGAGACGTGCAGTTAGTCAGCTTGCAACCTGCTGCCGATGCCTCCGGCGACCTTGAAGTACTTCTAGCTCTAGAAAGGTCAGGAGGTCCTTTCCAGCCCCAGGAGGTGGTGTACAGGAAGCTGAACGCCTCCGTTGGGGTAATCGAAGAGATGACTGGAGTCCGTATTGTACGAGTTGTGAAGAAACTCTGTGCTGGTTTGGACTGTCCTCTTAGTTACTGCCACGAAACCGTTTCACTGGAGACGGGAGCAGTGTCGGCCTACAGCACGGCTAGGATTAGTTTTGTCACGCCACGTCACATGCGCACTTCCAAATGTCTCTGTGAAGGTAACACGGATATACAGACACCCAAGTATTTTTAATATATATTTCATTTCCACTCTAGACTGATGATAACCCTTCTATATGTGATTATAGGAGCTGAGTGTCCTGTCCTGAGTAAACTCTGTGATGGAAGCCCCTGTCCTGATGGCATGGAGTGTGTAGAAGACCCCACACACACCAAATACAAATGCATCTGTCCTGAGGGGAAACAGGAAGAGTGCTCAGGTATGAACACACATATTAGTGCAACTCACACTCTATTAAAACACCATATTGACGTCCCATTCTTTTATTAGTGCTACTTGCTTAAAGTATCCATATTACTTGAGTTAAACTTGTCTTGCTGTATTTATAGTACAAAACAATAGATGTATATTAAATAAAGAGACAGTGAGATCAGTGTTCTTTTTGTATTGTTCATGAAATGGACATTTAGTTTTGCTGCATTAGAAATGTAGTGTTGGGTGTGAACATTATGATAACAGCACTTATACGTTTGCCCTCTGTTTTAGAGCGTCTGTCACTGACATTCAGCGGAAATGGATATGCACGGTACAGGCTGATGGAGAACGAGAATAAGGAAGAAATGAAGCTGTCCCTCAGACTGAGAACATTTTCCACCCACGCTACTGTCATGTATGCCAAAGGCACAGACTACAGCATACTGGAGGTGAGTGTGTACTCTTAACCCCCTCAATCCTTCCAAAAAAAAGAAGAGAAAACAGAATGAGAGTTATTCTGAGAGGGGAGCTCTTTATCACACCTTGCACTTTGCTGAGGGAAACCACACAGCTGACAAAAAGAGCAAAGGAGTCTGGGACTGAAATGCATGCATCTCTCTGCTCAGAATACTTTAATATCACACCTGAAGTACTTCACAGAGTCATCTTTTTGGCTGTTTAAAAATAACTAATAAACTGCATACTTAGACATAAATTCTTATAGGAACACATATTTGGCCGTCATAAGTTGACAGTAGTTGACACAGAATATGCCTGCGATGCCCAAAATGTGAAAAAATAAATAAAAATAGCATGCCCAAAAAACATTGTATTGGAGAGACCCTCCTTTATATATTTATGCATAAAACATACAACTTAATGGACATGTTTGCGTGAGCTGATATTTTATTTTAGAAATAGAAATATATAATGTCAATTGGCTAAATGTGGATTTGAGATACTAAATATTTGAATGGACTCCACGTGACAGGATGAAAAACTAAACTGTGAAAAAATCTGTGTGTGTTTCAGATTGTGAACGGCCGCCTGCAGTACAAGTTTGACTGCGGCAGTGGTCCTGGTGTGGTGTCTGTGCACAGTACCCAGGTCAGTGACGGACAGTGGCACACTGTCTCTCTTGAGGTAGACGGTAACTACGCTAGACTGGTTCTAGATCAGGTCCACGCTGCGTCTGGCACAGCTCCGGGGACTCTCCGCACCCTCAACCTGGACACCAGCATGTACTTCGGGGGTCATGCGCGGCCAGCATCTGGCTCAGGAAGACTTGTGGTAAATGGGCTGCGGGGTTGTCTGGAGGGGATTGTGTTTAATGGGAGGGAGCTGCCGTTATCTCAGGTTCGAGGAGTTCATTCAGTCTTGGAGGAGCTGGTTGAGGCGGCTCCCGGTTGCAGCTTGGCTCCTCCACTCCAGGGCTGCTCCAGTAACCCCTGTACCAACGGAGGCACATGTTCATCACTGCTTAATGGAGGTATGTGTGGCCATTTTTGTTAGGTTTTTGACTGGAGTCATTGCAGTTCAGTCAGATATAAGACTGACTAATATGCTGTATTGTGTGTTGTAGGGTATTTCTGTAAGTGCACCGCTGGATTCATGGGCACACACTGTGAAGTCACTATCAGCCCCTGCGCCTCTAATCCCTGCCTCTATGGAGGCACATGTATCCCACAAGGAGGAGACTTCTACTGCCAGTGCAGAGGACAGTACTCTGGCCAACGGTGAGAACATGTGCACCTGTGACCACAGAAGTTATTCTGACACTGAGCAATATTTCCATTATACCTGTAATCAGATGATGTGAAGTCTCTGTCATTTTTAGTATATGTAGGTACAAATTCAATCCATTATCTTTAGACATGCTTTTTTTTTTAGATATGTCTATAGATTTTTTTTAACCTTCAGGTACTTTTATATTATTTTTGAACATTAATATTTCATCTTTTTTGATAACTTGTGCTATCTTTGTTAAAAAAAAAAAAAAAAAAAAAAAATCATAGTTTATGCAATGACAATCAAACATTTTTAAGAGTGGTTTAAGTGTCCAGGTATTTTTAGGATAACTTTACACTGTCTGAATAAAGAAATATTTAATCATATCCATTATATGACATTTGTTCCTAATACTTTTAATTCAAATGTAAATTTTACACCGGCCTTATAGCATTACACCACATTCCTCTCTGTCTCATTATTTTAAAAGTTTGATATTTCATTAATTCAGTTCTTTTTCCATTTTAATGTCATTTTGTACACTCCATGTGTAGGCCAAATAAAAGTAAGCTCTGTCAATATTTTCATAAATTAAACTTCATTAATATGCATGGTGTGACTCAAACTAAAAAAGAAAACTTCAGAAGTCCATGTGGCATTCTCAGTAATTCCTATTAAATTGGAAATTTAATCAGAAGCTTTGGGAGGCGATGTGATTAATAATCAGATTTAATTCAGTAAGACAGAATCAATTTTCTCTTTGAGAAATTTCTACTGCAATTAAAAACTATCCAAACACAGTTCTTCCTATTTAAAGTTTATCTAAAGCTGTGCATGTGTGAAGTTTCTGAATGACATTTTGGCTCTTTGTAATTCTCTACCAGGTGTCAGCTGGGTCCATATTGCACAGATAACCCGTGTAAGAACAGTGGCAAGTGCATCGATAGCCTGGATGGTCCTGTGTGCGAATGTGAGCTGGGTTTCCAAGGAGACAGGTACATCTTTTGACCCATCGAATAATCCTTGATTGAATAAGTCAAACATATATTAAATTGGCACAATGAAAAGTTTCTTTATGAGATGCTACATCTGTTGAGATGATACCTAGATGAAACTTTTTAAATGAAAAAAATATATATTTTCTATTCAGCAAGTATACATTAAATTGATTAAAAGTGACAGATTTCCATTTGAAGTAAATTCTGTTCTGTTGAACTTTCTATTCATTGAAGAATCCTGAAAATCCTTTTTTTTTTTTTTGTAGAATTAGCATAGAGTGATTTCTCAACTTTCATGGGATAATAGCTGCTAAAAAATCTCCTTTGCATTACAGATGTAAATTAAATTTTAAAATATATTCAAATAGAAAACAGTTATTTAAAATTGTTATAATACTTCATAATAGTCCCATTTTTACTGTTTTTTAGTTAAAATAAACAGCCTTGGCAAGTATAAGAGATGTCTTTCAGAAACGTTACATAAATCTTACTTCAAACTTTTGAAAGTGTGGACTGAATATGCAGCTTTGTATTTATAGTGCGTGCTTTTATGTGTGTTAAGGTGTCTCAGTGATGTAGATGAGTGTCTGAAGAACCCTTGTGGCAATGGTGGTCAGTGCCAGAACACGTACGGCTCCTTCAACTGTAACTGCTCTGTGGGCTACAGTGGGCATCATTGTGAACTCCGTTCTGAGATCCGCAACGAATTTGTCTCCACCTCTTGGAACATCGGCTTGGAGGAAGTCATTGGAATTGTCGTCTTCGTTGCCAGCATCTTCATTCTGGTCCTACTCTTCGTTGTGGTTCGCAAGCGTATTTGCCGGCGCTCAAAGTCCAAATCTGATGATGACGACAAGCTTGGCGTAGGCACAGGAGCCTCGCATGCCTTCCTCCATCGGCCGTACTTTGACTCCAAACTAAACAAGACGTTTTACTCCGACATCCCGCCGCAGGTCCCTGTACGGCCCATCTCCTACACTCCCAGCATTCCAAGCGACTCCCGTAACAATCTGGACCGCAATTCGTTTGAGGGCTCAGCCATACCAGAGCACCCCGAATTCAGCACATTCAACCCCGATTCAGTGCACGGGCACAGGAAGACGGTGGCTGTCTGTAGTGTAGCACCTAACCTGCCTCCTCCACCACCCTCCAACTCCGTGTCTGACAGTGACTCCATACAGAAGCCCAGCTGGGATTACGACTACGATGGTATGTACAAAGACCCATCCGGAATCGAAATGTCATGCTTGTGACTTGAAAGACAATTGATTTTATGGGCTCCGAAAGTGAGGGAAAGTTTGTGTGACCGTTTTCTTCTCCTCACAGCTAAAGTAGTGGACTTGGATCCGTGTCTAAGTAAGAAACCGGTAGAGGACAGCGCCTGTCATCCTTACAACACCAGAGGTAGCATGTCTGAGGTCCACTCTCTCAGCTCCTTCCAGTCCGAGTCATGTGACGACAATGGTATGTATGGAATAGAATGCATTTGCTTTTACTCATCTTATAGATGAGCATAACCAACCAGTCAAACTACAGAATATTTGTGAAATACTTCGACATTTATACTGTGTGTTTCTCTGTAAACAAGATAAGAAAGAATAAGAAAAAATATTATTGAAAGAATACTTCTTTAGAAGACAAAAAAGGCTATGTTTGGAATGGAAACACCTAATGTACCTTATACTGTGATATATCCTGACATTATACAACAAATGGCGTATATTAATTTAAATAAAAAAAAATTGCGAAGAAACAGTTACTTCAGCTGCACCTACAAACACAAAAATTCAAAAGGATATTTATATTTCTACTACAGTTTGTTCTGGTTCTCAAATCTGATTTTGTACTGGTATCGCTACAGGAATACCCTCCTTCGCAATTTGTATCACTCCTCTTGCCATATTTCTCACAGTAAATGTCATGGCGGACATTCACGGAAGGTTTTTTAGGCGATAATGTACTTGTTTAGGCTTCATATATGTGGTTTGTTAATAATAATAGCATCTGTTTGAAAATTCGCTTCGACATTTTCTGAGAGTTGAGCTCCAGGGCGTCAGCGGCCATTTAGCGTTCATGAACCCAGTCAAGAGCATCCTCAAGTTGGCCAGATCTTCTGTAATTTGCCGCTGGCTCTGATGTCTCTTTAGTAGTTAAACATTAGATATAATTAGTTCTGGGTTATTCTAATGGGCAGTCATTGGTCTCATTTATCTATAATGTGTTCCAGAGCAAATAGTTTTGGCTGAGGGCAAAATCTCATCACGTTATATTTTATGTAAATTTAATGCTGTATATTAGAGCGCTTGATTTGTACTTTTGACTGAATTGGCTAGAAACTTAAGATGATGGCTGTTGTTATTGTTTGTTATTTAATAAATAATTTTTTATATACATAAGTAGTATTTAGTTTTGGGAAACAGTGTGTGTTCCTGACAGTGATTTTAGTGACATTGTTCTACAAGAGACTGTTTTACGAGTGAGCGGTAAAGACTTCAGACTGAAAGAGACTGAAATGGAAGTTATTTTAACTTTTAATAACAGCTTGTAAGACAGAGTTAACAAATGTGGTGAGTAGTGCTGTCAACAGAACTGCTTGTTCTAAAGTGACGTTTTTTTGAAAGACGCAATTTTTCGAATTTTTACACAGTCGTGTTGTCAAGCTGTTGTATAAACACAATATCACACTCTTAGACGTGAGATATGACTGTAAATCATATAAAAAGCCATATCGATATACAGCCAAATTTCTTGTATCAATCATATATTTCTGAAATGTAAAGCATATCATTTTATGAAAATATTAGTTTTTGTCAAAACGTTATTCTTATGAGGATAACATAGACATTACAGTTGTATTTTCCACCAGTACTATTCTGCACACTATTACATAATCTTCCTCAAGCTTGATTGATGTTTAGTTATCATCTCATAAATAAACCTGTATCTGGTAATATTTGTTTACCGTATTTTTCGGACTATAAGTCGCACCTGAGTATAAGTCGCATCAGTCCAAAATTACGTCATGATGAGGAAAAAAACATATATAAGTCGCATCGGACTATTAGTCACATTTATTTAGAACCAAGAACCAAGAGAGAACATTACAGTCTACAGCCACGAGAGGGCGCTCTATGTCTTCAGTGTAGACTACAGGAGCACTGAGCAGCATAGAGCGCCCTCTCGTGGCTGGAAAAGGCAATGTTTTCTCTTGGTTCATTTCTCTCGGTTCATGTCAAATTAATTTTGATAAATAAGTCACAGGACCAGACAAATTATGAAAAAAAGTGTAACTTATAGTCCGGAAAATACGGTATTCAACATTCTACACACTACTGCACAGTACTTACACAGTGTAGAAACTTCACCAGTATTCTATTCCAAACATAATCTTAATCTCTTGCTTATTCTTTTAGTTGACAGACCCCTGTACGTTTTTTCTTTTTTTCCTTTTTTTTTTTTTTTTGAACATCTGCTAACCCTGTCTGTCTTTATTTTACTGATGTAACCGAGTGTAAAGGGTGATATGTTTTTGGGTCATGTGTTATGTCATTTCTCTCTCTCTTCCTTATCGCTGCACTGGGGCTTCAGCTCCCATTTGGATCAAATCGCACCACAGACACCGAGCAAGGTTTTAAATAAAGGCCTGCTCGTAAGTGAACACTCGCCCACGGTGGAAGGAAGTGATCACTAAAGGCCCTGCAAAATTCTCAATGCATAAAAAGAAGAAAGCTTGTCTTCCCTCTAAGCCCCCTCGTCTTTTTCTTTTGCCATTGCCCAGAGCAACTTCTCATAAGTTTTTCATCATTTCAAGGCAACATCTGAGAATGTGCCATATATTATCTTTATTAATTCTCTGTGTGAAATTCATATTTTGGATTTTTTTCTCTTCTTTTTTTCCTCTTCCTTTCTTTGTGTCTCTTAATGAAGCCAATGGATGGTTGAAGACATCAGCACAGAGTGTAAAAGCAGGGTATGAAAAGTACACATGATGGGTCTCCAGCACACACAAAACAAGGTTTCGGTTGACCCTGATTACTGTGTCTGAAGGCCTTGTCACATGACTTATGACAGAACTGTGTGGAACAAACCGTCAAGCTATAGCATATCCATGCATGCACTATTTTGCGGTCATGTCAAACCTTGTAAGTTTCAGATTTTATTGGCTGATCAAAGCAACAAACGATAGTTGTGTTGAGAAATGTATTGAAACTAGGGATGGGTCAGGATGTTTTATTTTAGCATTATTTATGTTATTTATTAATATCATGAATTAGCTTTTACTTAATTTAAGCAGCATTAGTTTAATCTCTTGGTTTGTCCCATTTAAGCATCAACACTATAACCATTAAAAAAGACTACTTTTTATAAAAAAATTAACTTTTTAAACCTCATCTCAAATCATGTTGTTGCTCTCCAAACAATGAATGCATCAGCACCACTGAACAATCATGTCTGAACCTGCTAGATAATTTTTCAAAGGTCATTTGACCTTACATGAGTCATGTGAAGGGGACTGCAGTCATCTAACCATTGACTCTTGACCCTCATTTGACCTTTTCAACCCCTGACCTTGACCTAACAACTCCCCCACTGAATCTCTGATAAACACATTGAATAAATTATTAATATTTTCCAATATTTTCAGGCCATGTACCCGTTTTTCCCCTAAAGCTTGAACCCTGCTTCTTTCATTTTTCTCCTTCTGCTGGTTTTGGTTTGGGGCCAGAGAGTGTCTTTGTTCTCTTTTATCTTTGAGAATTTTCCTGATCTTTCCTTTCATCACTCTGTTAATGTGTGTAATCATGAGCACAGCATCAGCCGTCACTCCCACTGTCTTCACCAGAGCTCGACCCAGACGTGTGCCTTACCGACACAACCGAATCCCTCTGCCATTAACCCATCTCTTAGATCACCCCTTGGCAGAAGCCAAAATCCCATAAATCCTTTAGTGTCTGTTGTTCTGACAGTGCCAGTCAATCAGCTCAAATCCATCATCTTTGTCAGATGTCAGAATGCAGTGTCTCATCGTGAGAAACACTTTTGTCTCTGTTTCCTCTCTCCCTTGCAATCTTGTGTTCCAGTGTTTCTTTCCTGTCATGTTTACTTCTGAAAAATTAATGTTAGATTTCTCTTATCTGCCCTTTTACAAGCCTCCCTAGTGACAGTAATCCACCTTGTCAGCTCTGTTGTTGACTCGGTGGAGAAAGAAGGTAGTATTTTGCTGCTTCAGTGCTGATTATTGGGTATCTGTGTCGTTAGTGTTCGGTGGGTCTCCAAAATGCCATTTTCTTCACCTAAATTACATCTCCAAAACAAAAAATGTACAATTACTAATCACATCTTAAGAAATTCGATCAAATGCCTCATTAGCCAATGAGGTGCCTCATTTGATTTCAGTGGCACATGATTGTTCAGCTAATTTGAGGTGGAAAACTGCAATCTTACCAAGGCTGATTTCACCTTCCCACCACGTTTCTGTGCAAGCAAATGGCATGAAGATCATGTCATACTTTCATGGTTCCTACATTTGTATCCACCTTGGCCTGCACTCTTTTTTTCCCCACAGTGTTTTTTGATCTTGTAGTATTTGACATTTTCTCTAACTCTCTTTTCTCTGCAATTCTGTTTGCCTTTTATCTAAAGAATCTTTCTCGGCTCATGAACACAAGAACCCAAGAGGTGATTTATTTTTATTTTGTATAATTTGCCTGAAGCCTTTCAATTCGATTTTTTGGTTTAATTTTGGCTTGCTTACACCCTTCAGTATAACACAACTCTGCATGTCCACAAAATCTGTGACAAAAATAGTGTCAAATTAACTCTCCTTTTCAAATCAACTCACTACTTATGGTGTTTAGAAATTAATGGAGTTAGTGCAATTTTTGTCACAGCTTCATGTCATAAAGTTTTTGTGTGTGTGCTTGTGTGTGAGTGTGTTTCCAGTCTAACTTGGTGTCGTTTCCCAAAAATTCCCTCAAAATGGACAAATGGATCTTTGAAAGCATTGACTAACTGATATTGTGAATGTTGTCTTGTAAATCCACAAACAATAGACATATTCAGAGTTAAAAGTACATGTGTGAGGTGTATATTTGTGTGCACTCCTGTAATATTTGCTGTGCTGAATGATCTGTATTGTGTTGGTGTGATACTGACGTTGCATGCTGTTGGTTTTAAATGATTTGGCTGGTATTAACTGAGTGGTTTGAATTCAATACAACTTCAGTTCACAGAATAAATTGCAATTATAATTGTTTAGTATATAAACAAATGCATATTATTCTAAATAAAAACATCTTTATGATGTAACTTAACATTAGTGTAATAAAAGTTATGGCAGAAGCGTTAAAACAGTGGGTTGGTCGCTAGCATAATTTTACCAATTTCTTGCTCAACCTCTGTTTTTTTTTATACTACTAAATATTAGGTTGAAATAGGTTATGAATGCCATTCTCAAAATTAAAACTGACCTCTCTGAAGTTGAATTGACCCCAGCCTTTTTTTCAATGTGTATAACCTAATCTGATCTAATCATAATATATATATATATATATATATATATATATATATATATATATATATATATATATATATATATATATATTTTTTTTTTTTTTTTTTTTTTTTTTTTTTTTTTTTTTTTGTGGCACTGTGATATTTATTATTATTTTTGTCTGACAGGCTATCATTGGGACACATCTGACTGGATGCCGAGCGTTCAACTTCCTGGAATCCAGGAGTTTCCTCAGTATGAGGTAGTGGAAGCCCCACCCACCCTTTACACTGACCCCGCCCTGCTGGACACAGACTACTATCCCGGCGGATACGACATCGAAAACGACTTCCCTCCCCCACCCAATGACTTTCCTTCCCACGATGACCTGCCTCTTCCTCCACCCGTGCCGGAGTACGGCGAGCGCTACGACACATTGCAGCCCGGCACGCAAGCGTTAAACAGCGCCCCCTCTAGTCCTGGAGGGTCTGGAGTACGCCAACGCCCGCCCTTACCCCAGCTCTACAGCCTCACCCAATTCCTTCCCCACCACCATTACTCGTCAGACCCCGAACCCCAGACCAACCCCACCGACACCATCACATCGTCCTCCACTGGAGGATACCGACGCAGAGGATTCCCGCTGGGCTACGGCTGTGACTTCGATCCCCCTGCTGCCGATAACATGTCGCTGTCGCTCTACACGTCCACAGCGTCCTGCTCGGACATGTCTGCCTGCTGCGAGGAGTCAGAAGTGATGATGAGCGATTACGAGAGCGGTGGAGAGGAGGAGGGAGCGCAGTTTCAGAGGCTCGTCATACCGCCGCTGGACTCTCAACATCAACAGCATACTGAAGTCTGACACTGGATCCACAAAATCAAAAGTGCCTAAAAGAAACCCTGCTAGAGGAGACTTGACTGTGTGTTCAAACCATAACCACACCACATACACGGTACACTAACGTAGTCTTACACTTAAGGTTAATGCCAAACATCCAAACGCACACATTGTATACATCTGTATCTCACTCGAGAGAGAGGATTTGAAAAGACTTGCTTAAACATGACTTCTCTTCGCTAGCTCTTGTGGGCTGTTATTAATAATATTATTATTTAACAGTATTGGGGAGAGCATTAGACTTGGCTGTGCCAAATAATACGTTGATCATCATGCACAAGATCATGTTGAGATGTACAATTTACACAGAAAACATAACTGATATATTGTCATGGATATTGGGAGAAAAGCATCATTTCAAGCATCAAGGGGATATCTGTATTTGTATAGATATAACCATGCAAATTGATTTTTTTATACAAATCCTCATTCATTTGTAATGTAAATGTTCATGTACAGTTTTGATTTCAAGGTTTATTAGGTTTTTGTAGATATGTTATGCTTTTTTTTTTCAAAAAAGAAAGACAGGAAAAAGTAGTGTGCCAACTCAAATGGTGTGTCATTATCAGCCTTACTGTATGTTCATTGACAAGCAAAGAAAAAAACACGAGAATCTTAAAAAAATAATAATAATAAAAAAATGTCAAAGTTGTGAATGTGTGATCGTCACAACACGTTCATTTCTGAAAGGATGTCTACATATTCTTGTGATGTGTTATGTTTTCTTTTTTTTTTTTCTTTTTTTTGTTGTTGTTGTTGTTTGTAAATTGTGACTTTGAAACATCTTTATTTTTTGACCATGAAAATGGGACCCAGTATATTTATAGTGCGAGATTATTCACAGACATGTGACTTTTTCAGGGTCTGCGTGTGCGTGAGCAATGCTATGGTCTTGTTTTGTGATTTTTAATAAATACTGCCACTAGCTTAACTGCTTTACTACTGGCAATAAATTATTCTCTAAAATGGGTGATTGTCTCGCATGCATTTATTTACTTTTATACTTGTATACTTCACATTTATAAAGGGAGATCAATGAATCAATGTGTTGATCTGTGATTAGAGCATGCTGTGTTGATTACAATTTAGATGTATTATTCTTGTCAGCAACTGTGACAGCAACAAGAAGGGAAACACACCTCTTTAGAAACCCTTAGTTGTAGTGTATTTAATTTTCTACGGATTTTAACAGCTCCATTATGGCATGAAAATAATTCAATAAAAGCTGTTTAATGTTTTTGAAAGACATTTCTAATGCTCACCACATTTATTTGATCAAAATAATTTACCAAGATTTCCATTTCAAATAAATACTTGTCTTTCCAGAAAATATAACAAATATTAAACAGCAACAACCTTTTTCAAATTTTATAATGATAACCATTATGTAAAATTATTTCTAAAAAAAACCCACAGAAAACCAGAGTAGAACTGTTGCAAAACCAAACAACACAATGCTTCGTTTTCCTAGTTGATTCAATGACTGTTCATAAAGTCAATTGCTCATAAAGTCATAAATACTTTTCTAAGGAATTGGTAAAGTGATTCAAATATGATTCGTGCATAAAGATGGTCACTTGTCGCCACCATGTTTTCCATCACTTTGATGCCTTAAAAAAATAAATAATGAATGCCCACAGAGCAAAGCTGTTGAATAACACCCGATCTAAAGTTGTTCTGAAACGATTGCATGCAAATTCTCATTTATTGATTTAATTCATAATGCTTTTATCATAGAAGTCTAAACATTTCCTTAAAAGTCTGAAATGTGCATTGTTTTGGGGGGTCATTCTGACAAATACGTTCTGACAAACTGGTCTTCCTGTATTTTTTTTTTCTCTCTCTCTCTTGTGTATAATACTAACATCTATAAAAAGCCTACTGCTTGTTTTGATATACACTTTTGCCTGTTTGAAATAATAATAATGTGCTTTATTGCGCTATCAGTTGACAGACTCGTTGAGTTTGTTGTGCTTAATGACACAAATAGGCTAATAGTAGCTTATGACACTATGATCCTTCAGTATTTTTGGGGGGATTGTGGCAGCTTTACTTGGTCCTGCATGCACATTTATTGATTAGTCATCAACAAGTTTGAAGGGGGAAATGTGGTATTTTTCTTAGTTTTAATCGAATAAAACAGACCAGGACACAAATTCCATGGCCATATGTCATCATGATACAATGATATGTTCTAAGTCATTATGTTGCAAATCAGTTTAAAATTTCTGTTTAAGATTTTGTCTCAGTGTCTGTATTTAGACAAATGTGGCTGTCTGTGAGGAATTTTCAGGAAGGCTGATACATAAATCCCGAATTAATTATTATGATTTTTTAAAAATACTTGCGCACACAAATTATATTCTTCTTTATCTTAAAATACTCTTGATAATTATTAACGCGTAATAATCCTGCCGATCAATTCGACAAGTGTAAAGTGTTACCGATTTAACCGTTTACCTGTGCTCTAGTCTTACTTTAGTATTTTTACAAATAAAAGTAGCCTATAATAATTCCAACAATAAACTAAAAAGAAACTAAATAGAATACACTGTTAGCAATTGATATCATTTTTACAATAAATTTTACAACAATTCATTGTATTCATGTTTTTACTGTAAAAGCAAATGCATGATGGGAAATTGATGGACAGTCCTGTAATATTATTGAAACTACACCGTAGAAGCATTATTTTACAGCCACTGCATATGATAGCATTAAAATTGGTACACAGAATTGTGTTATAAGGACGTCCTCCAAACATTGAGTGTTGGTTCTGGGAACCTACATTTTTTTCCAGTTTTCTTGATGTTAGAGGAACGTTTTTAAAAGGTATGATGTTCCCCAAACATTCTTTCAACTTCATGTTAATTTAAAATTTAACAAATCTAGGAACGTTGATTCGTTACATTCCAAGAACATACAAATATCCAGTTTCCTTAATGTTAATAGAATGTTATTTAAAGGTTAGTATGATGTTTCTGAGAGATTCCTTCACTCATTCAAACACCTGCTGTGAACAAGCACTGAAAGAAAGAGAAATAAGAACACAAACTTCAGCCACAGCCTTAGATGAACTGAAGATAAAAGACATTAAATCTCTCAAGATCTTATCAATCAACTCCTAAATAAAAAAATTACCAGCTTCAGTTATTACTAAGCAAATTGACTTTCTTTGTGTCACACATCTACAGAAGTTCTAGTTGAGAATTCACAAAGGATTATATGTTGACGTCTTATTCTAAAATGTTTCGTTTGAGGTCACCATCATGGTGATAAGTATTTGCATTAGTTGGGCTCTTGAAGCTCGACTTTTCTTAAGTTGTTTCTTCTTGCAGTTGCTTTCAGAAAACATTTCTGCATTGATAAAGCAGTTGAACATACCTGGTTTAATAACAGTCTAATGACTGCATTAAATTGGTTTATATAACTCAGCTGACGTAAAATGAAATCTGAATGTTGATGTTTAGGAGTGTATAAATATTGTTATTGTTAATTTTATGTTTTAGACATCTTTTGTGTCATTAATACACTCACAGACATCAATATTCAGCATATGTAACAAAACAATGATGACATGCTTCATGCCAGCATACAAAACATTCATGGCTCCCAGCATGCATCGCTGCATTTTTCTTTCTTTCATTTTTTTTTTTATGTCACCATTGTTGAGAATTGAATGACAACAATACAAATACAGCATTTTACTGTGATAATGCTACTATAATCACAGTAACTGCTGTATAAATCAATAAATATATGCATTTAGCAGATGCTTTTATCAAAAGCAACTTACAGTGCATTCAGTCTAACATTTTTTACCTATCATGTGTTCCTCTGGGAATCAAACCCACAACCTTGTGCTGCTAATGCAATGCTCTACTACTTGAGCCACAGGAACAATATCAACACAGTGCTTTATTGTATTAATATTACAAAAAAAAATTACTTGAAAAGCCATAGCAATTAGTTCCCAGGAATTTCCTTTAAGATTACAGTAAATTTTTAACAGTGTTAACTAGACAACTATAAGTAAAAATTATATATATATATATATATATATATATATATATATATATATATATATATATATATATATATATATATATATATATATATATATGACGTGATATTCAGCCAAGTATGGTGACCCATACTCAGAATTTGTGCTCTGCATTTAACCCATCCGAAGTGCACACACACAGAGCAGTGAACAAACACACACACTGTGAACACACACCCAGAGCAGTGGGCAGCCATTTATGCTGCGGCGCCCGGGGAGCAGTTGGGGGTTCAGTGCCTTGCTCAAGGGCACCTAAGTCGTGATACTGAAGGTGGAGAGAGATCTGTACATCCACTCCCCCCACCCACAAATCCTGCCAGCCCGGGACTCAAACTCACAACCTTTCGATTGGGAGTCTGACTCTCTAACCATTAGGCCATGACTTCCTTTATACACACACACACACACACATACACATATACATATACATATACATATACATATACATATGCATATAAACATATATACACACACACACACACACATACATATACATATATACACACACATATATACAGTATTGTTCAAAATAATAGCAGTACAATGTGACTAACCAGAATAATCAAGGTTTTTCGTATATTTTTTTATTGCTACGTGGCAAACAAGTTACCAGTAGGTTCAGTAGATTCTCAGAAAACAAACGAGACCCAGCATTCATGATATGCACGCTCTTAAGGCTGTGCAATTGGGCAATTAGTTGAATTAGTTGAAAGGGGTGTGTTCAAAAAAATAGCAGTGTGGCATTCAATCACTGAGGTCATCAATTTTGTGAAGAAACAGGTGTGAATCAGGTGGCCCCTATTTAAGGATGAAGCCAACACTTGTTGAACATGCATTTGAAAGCTGAGGAAAATGGGTCGTTCAAGACATTGTTCAGAAGAACAGCGTACTTTGATTAAAAAGTTGATTAGAGAGGGGAAAACCTATAAAGAGGTGCAAAAAATGATAGGCTGTTCAGCTAAAATGATCTCCAATGCCTTAAAACGGAGAGCAAAACCAGAGAGACGTGGAAGAAAACGGAAGACAACCATCAAAATGGATAGAAGAATAACCAGATTGGCAAAGGCTCAGCCAATGATCACCTCCAGGATGATCAAAGACAGTCTGGAGTTACCTGTAAGTACTGTGACAGTTAGAAGACGTCTGTGTGAAGCTAATCTATTTTCAAGAATCCCCCGCAAAGTCCCTCTGTTAAAAAAAAGGCATGTGCAGAAGAGGTTACAATTTGCCAAAGAACACATCAACTGGCCTAAAGAGAAATGGAGGAACATTTTGTGGACTGATGAGAGTAAAATTGTTCTTTTTGGGTCCAAGGGCCACAGGCAGTTTGTGAGACGACCCCCAAACTCTGAATTCAAGCCACAGTACACAGTGAAGACAGTGAAGCATGGAGGTGCAAGCATCATGAGATGGGCATGTTTCTCCTACTATGGTGTTGGGCCTATTTATCGCATACCAGGGATCATGGATCAGTTTGCATATGTTAAAATACTTGAAGAGGTCATGTTGCCCTATGCTGAAGAGGACATGCCCTTGAAATGGTTGTTTCAACAAGACAATGACCCAAAACACACTAGTAAACGGGCAAAGTCTTGGTTCCAAACCAACAAAATTAATGTTATGGAGTGGCCAGCCCAATCTCCAGACCTTAATCCAATTGAGAACTTGTGGGGTGATATCAAAAATGCTGTTTCTGAAGCAAAACCAAGAAATGTGAATGAATTGTGGAATGTTGTTAAAGAATCATGGAGTGGAATAACAGCTGAGAGGTGCCACAAGTTGGTTGACTCCATGCCACACAGATGTCAAGCAGTTTTAAAAAACTGTGGTCATACAACTAAATATTAGTTTAGTGATTCACAGGATTGCTAAATCCCAGAAAAAAAAAAATGTTTGTACAAAATAGTTTTGAGTTTGTACAGTCAAAGGTAGACACTGCTATTTTTTTGAACACACCCCTTTCAACTAATTGCCCAATTGCACAGCCTTAAGAGCGTGCATATCATGAATGCTGGGTCTTGTTTGTTTTCTGACAATCTACTGAACCTACTGGTAACTTGTTTGCCACGTAGCAATAAAAAATATACTAAAAACCTTGATTATTCTGGTTAGTCACATTGTACTGCTATTATTTTGAACAATACTGTATATATATATATATATTATGTAGCTATTCTCACATTGTAGCCTACTTATACTCTAGGCATCAATGTTATGCACAAAGCCTATTTATATTTTATAGTTATGCATTTGTCAGACAATATTTTTATCCAAAGCAACATCAAATTCAAGGTAGCCTTTAGCCTACATTTTATTAGTTCATGCATTCCCTGGGAATCAAAGAAAGTGGCATTGTTAATGCCATTAACTACAACAATGCATTTATGCTTTTACAACTAAATTGATTACAATGTGTCAAATTAATATGAACTAAATATAAATCTTGTATAATGTGAATAATATAATATTTATTCCACTGTGTTTTATAAACAGCTAATTGCTGCACACTAATTGTTGCCTTTCAGAGATTTTTTTTTTCTGGATAACCTGTCTTACCACCACCAACCCTCTACACTCTACACAATAATGGAAGTGGAAGAAATGTTGTGCTCATCATCTAAGAAGAAAGAGTATGTAGACCTCACTCCAGTCATGGGGAATAGTGGAGGCCCCGCAAGGAGCACCTGTTACTCCTCAGTACCAACAGGGAGAGCTTGTGCCTGCCAGGACCCCTGAGGAAGACCAAGAGGAAGTACCTCTGCCAGGCTCATTCCCTGAAGCGGCACTAGTGTCCACCTTGGGCCAAGAGGAAGCACCAGTGCCTATCTTGTCCCCTGAGGAAGTGCTGGTGGCAGATGGGTCCCTGCATGGAGCACCGGTGCCTGCCAGGCAGCAACTGAAGGGAAAACTAAAAATGAGAAAACATGAGACTTTATCTAACAAGGGATGCCATCTTGACACCCTTGCCACTAAGGCCCCCAAAGGGACCACCAACAAGGCCTTACAATCTCCGAAAGGAGCACCAATCCCTGCTTAATCCCCTGGAGAAGCACCTGTTCCCATCAGGTCCCCAGAGGAAGCCCCGGTGCTCGCCTCAGCCCAAGTGGAAGCCACAGTGCCAAAAGAAACACCAGTGGCCTCCTCGCCTCTAGAGGAAGAATCTGTTTCCACCTCATCCCTTGAAAAAGCCCTCATAGCAGATGGGTGCCCACAGGGAGCACCTGTGCCTGCCAGACACCGATTTAGGGGGAAATGAACGTCTCAGAAAATATGAGACTTTTCTAAAAAGCGATGTCATCTTGACACCCTTGCCCCTAAGGCCCCCAAAGGGACCACCACCAAAGCCTGCTAAGACTCCAAAAGGAGCAGCAGTGCCTGCCTCATCCATGGGGGAAGTACCTGTGCTCTCCTTATCCCCAAAGAAAGGGCCTGTGCCTCATGCCAAGGGAACCACAAGTTGTCCACTGCAACTGCTGAAGAAGTACTTGTTCCTGCCAGGTCCTCAGAGAAAGCAGCGGTGCCTGCCTCGTCCCAGGAGGGAGCATCTCTGACCACTGCATCCTCAAAGGAAGCACCAATGCCTGCCATATCCCTCTAGAGATCACCAGGACTCTCTGTGTCTCTACAGGGAGCAACCAAATCCACTCTAAAGAGACCATGCCCATGGAGCACTGGAGATTTGGTAAGTTCCTCCCGTCTTTCATTTTTACTTTTCAGATACATTAAATAAATAAAGAACATCTCTATTTCAAATCCTTCTTATTAATTTTCATTAGAAATTGTGTTTCGATTTTGTCTCTCATTTCACCAACCCATTACAAGATGTTCTCCGTTCTTTCAACGGGACAATGCAGATGTTGCTCCGTACAAGAAAATCTAAAATAAATAAATAAATAATTTATATATATATATATATATATATATATATATATATATATATATATATATATATATATATATATATATATATATATATATACATACAGTACAGACCAAAAGTTTGGACACACCTTCTCATTCAAAGAGTTTTCTTTATTTTCATGACTATGAAGATTGTAGATTCACACTGAAGGCATCAAAACTATGAATTAACACATGTGGAATCATATATGGAATTATATACATAGAAAAAAGTGTGAAACAACTGAAAATATGTCATATTCTAGGTTCTTCAAAGTAGCCATCTTTTGCTTTGATTACTGCTTTGCACACTCTTGGCATTCTCTTGATGAGCTTCAAGAGGTGGTCACCTGAAATGGTCTTCCAACAGTCTTGAAGGAGTTCCCCGAGAGATGCTTAGCACTTGTTGGCCCTTTTGCCTTCAGTCTGCGGTCCAGCTCACCCCTAAACCATCTCGATTGGGTTCATTGACCCCATCTCTCTCCTTCTTGGTCAAATAGCCCTTGATGCCTTCAGTGTGTCTCTACAATTTTCATAGTCATGAAAATAAAGAACACTTTTTGAATGAGAAGGTGTGTCCAAACTTTTGGTCTGTACTGTATATATATATATATATATATATATATATATATATATATATATATATATATATATATATATATATATATATATATATATATATATATACATATATTAGGGGTGGCACGGTTCAACTTTTTCACGATTCGGTTTGTTTCACGGTTTTGGAGTCACGGTTTTCGGTACAGTTCGGTATGTGCTATGTTTATGGAAAAACTATACTTTAATAAGTACTATACTTTAATAAAAATAGAAGAAGAATATTCTATCCAACTACAAGCAACAGCACACATAAATACAATAGAGTAAAGAAACAAACAATAAACAGTGATTTTCAGTTTTGTTTTTTTTTTGGCAGGTCTAGCATAAGTTTTTAGGTACAGAAATTTAATAAAGTAGTCAAATGTAAAACAGCATTGCATTTTGGACTATATAAATTAAAGATAATTCTTTATTAAAGTTATAAAAGCTTTTTAATCAAGAGTGAATGGTTTGTCCAGGGTATTTTTTATTTATTTTTATTATTTATTTTTATCGCTATTGTTGTAATGTCTGGGAATCCAGAATGCGCATCCATCAGCAGAAACGTATATTAACTGCTATTTGTAGCAAACCACATTACAGATGCTTTGGATTTAAGTTGAACCGCGGTCCCAGCGCGTACCGAGTCGTTTGTGGTGAACCGAACCGTACGGTTTTTTTTTTCAGCGAACCATGCCACCCCCAATATATATATATATATATATATATATATATATATATATATATATATATATATATATATATATATATATATATATACACAGTTTTTGTGGTTCAGGGTCAAATTTCTAAAATGACAATGACGTGTTTCCAGAGCCATTGTCTTTTTTTTTAATGCAAACATCAAATGTTTGTTTGCCTTAGTGGGTAAATGAGTAAAAACTCTATTTCAAAGGCTCCTGTTGTTCATGTGTAGGAAGCCATTTATCCAGCAGAGGGCGATATTGTAGCGCAATAGACTAAAGGATTCGAGTTAATGTTTAGCCTGTTTAGTAACGTTACACTTCCTGGATGCTTAGTTACCGCTGTGTCATCGGAATCCTTTACATTGCAAGCTTCCACTAACAGGATATTTTTCACGAATTTGGTAAGCTTCGACTTTATTGTTTTCAAACGTTTAAGTTTTAAGTGTTGTGTTTTGTCAATCTTTACTTGTTGTCCGTTTTAAAAATTCATAAGCATACAAAGAAACGCCATGAAGACGGATGCATAGCTTTAATATTTTTTACAGATATTAAATTGACACTTTGCATTGCAATAAACACTTTAATTCACTTGTGCACTCGAGTAATTAATTAGATAAACATTCAGAGTTCTCAAATGTGTTACTGTGTTAATCCAGCATTAGCAGGGCACGTTAGAACTTGACCTTCCTTTACAGTGGCTGTGTTCTAAAACCTCTAGAGTCCACACCTAGAGTAGAGCGCGTGGCTGAGCGCTGTGTGTACTCGCTTGTTTGGAACACTATCTAGAAAGACTGCTCACGAGGTTTTGACACACAGCCATTATGTGAGTTATCTACAGCTGTAAGATGTCTTGCTGGTTCTCATTTTGCTCAACCAAGTCTTTTTTTTTTTCACAGCACAGCTGTTAAAGGGTGGCTATGACATAGTAATGTGTGGTGTGTTTTTCTCTTCTCGTGCAGCTTCTCATTGGCTCATCGACAACAACAGCAGAATCATCCATCCGGCGTGCGGGCGTGGTTATCATTCTGCCGCGAGCCTGTTATAACGCGCTATACGTCTCCAGTTACACTTCGAACAGCTCCCAAGAGAGACGATTTTCTTATCTTAAAAAGAGTCATCGTTAAACGTTTGGAGATGAACGGAGACTGTGTGGACGCGCGGCGCCAGGACACAACAGAGTAAGATGATCTTGACGACTGTTGCTATGCATCTTTCCAAAGTGATTGACAGTTCAGAACAGTATTCAGTTCACTATCACTTGCTTTTCTTTTTTTACCATGTTGTTAACATATGTAAACGCACTTGTTCCTGCTTGTTTATAGCATTTAAGCCTAATGACGTGAATTTAACCTTTATTATTTATATTAACATGTGTGACCTCGGACCACAAAGCCAGTCATGAAGGTCTTTTTTAATTATACATAATGTGAAAGCTGAATAAATAACTTTTCCGTTGATGTATAGTTTGTTTGGATAGGATACAATATTTGGCCAAATTAAGTCCTTAGCAATGCATATTACAGAACAAAAATAGTTTTGATACATTTTATATTCTAATGATTTTTGGCATTAAAAAAAAAAAAAAAAAATTACATTTAGACCCATAATTTGTTGGCTATTTCTACAAATATACTCATGCTTTTTTACACTGGTTTTGTGGTCCAGGGTCACACATTATATTTAGTCCATAAACTTCCATAAACATTACAGTCCAAAATTTAAAAATTAAAGAACAGGCCCACACAAATCGGTCTACCTATTAATCTGTCATATTAAATAGAGCTTAACCCTTTGATGCACAATATGGGTCTAAAATTACCCGACTAAGTTTATATTTTCTATATCTTCGCAAGAAATGTATTTCATCATTCAAAATTCCTCAATTAACTGTTATTTGGGCATCACAAATCATTATTTTTTTGATTTTTCACAAGGATTTTCATAACTTGTGAATCAAAGGGTTAATATTCCTGAATGTAATCTGTTTGTCCAGTCCTGGTAAGGATGGGGCATCAGGAGCACAGGCCATGGAGGTTGATGCTAAAGCCCAGTCACATGCCTTCAGATACAGTCTGAACTACCCCAGCATTGGACACTGCATCATCATCAATAACAAGAACTTTGATCACAGGACAGGTAACTCTTGTTTTGTGCTGTTGAAGGTGTTGTTTTTTTTAAAGTTGTCAGTTTGAATGCTCATCAAACTCAGATGATTGTTTAAATGCATTTACCTTATGAAACGAATGGTGATCAGAATAGACTCAGGGATGGCAGGGATGTACCAATATCAAAATTCTTGCTGATACAGATGATTGTTATTTTGATCATGGATTATAATTCTTAAATGGCCAGTATTAAATATTGTTGATTGAATCCAATAATAGCCTATAGCATAATAAATTCATAAGCATTTTTTTTGTAGGATAGTCATTTTTAACTGGAAGCACCACACATGTAACAAGGATGGTAAAAAAAGTACCATAATTCTCAAACATTTTGTATTTACACCCTTGGTGAGCAAAGTTTTAGAAAATGCAATAACATTATATAGCATTTGTGGGATTTAGAAAATACAGTCTGGGTTAAAAATGACCAGATCACAACAATATGATATAAAATAAATATTAATACATGATCCTGGTGAAGTGAAGTAACAGCATTATAATTGGAAGTATAAAAGACAGATATTAGTTTGGGGTCCTGCTATATCTATCTATTTTTTCACTAGTATCATTATGTCATGAAAATATTATGCAGTATTGTGCATATTTGTCATGCACATTTTTTAATGTGCTTTTTTTTCGTAGTCATGTAGTAACCTGTTCTTAACTTCTTTCAGGCATGAACCAACGGAACGGTACTGATGTAGATGCAGGAAATGTAATGAATGTGTTTCGGAAGCTGGGATACACTGTGAAAGTCTACAATGATCAGACAGTTGCACAGATTATGCAGGTTTTAACTGCAGGTATGGTGCTTTCAAATAAATTCTTGTATTTTGTTTCTTAGCACTTTGACGCCGTATCAGTCTATGAATCTTAAAGTGCCCCTATTATGGGTAATGAAAGGTTAAAATTTTGGTTTTGGGTGTCAATAAGAACAGTATTACTTGCTTGTAAGGTCAAAAAATATTTTTATAGTCTTATAATATGCATTTATGTTTACCTTACTTGCTCAATCACTCCCAAATGAATAACTAAATGGTTCATTTTTCCAACCCCCTTCTTTGCGTGACGCTACTCTGTGGTGATTGGTCCGATTGGTCTTATTTTCATTTCATCATCAGGGCTCGGCATTAATGTTTGTCCACTTGCCCGGGACAAGTGGATTTTGTGAAGGGGCAAGTGAAAGAGAATTTTATTTGCCCGACCGGACAAGTAACCTAATCAAAATGTTAATAACAAACAATAACTGGGGCAGCACCAAAACTTGGGCGAGAATGATTCTGATTTGATTACTTTCAGTGTAAACGGTCACTAATAACAGATAATGAATTGCCAGTATCGAGGTCGCGTCAGTTGAGGCTCATGCAGCCGGTCTGACTCGCGGAGAAATCAAATATTCTGTATAATATAGACAACATCACATGACCAGGAGTGACGGTTTCCCGACATTCAGCTTGATTGCAAATGTGATATTGATTTTATACAATTTTAGTTAAATAAACAAGTAATATTAACTGAATTATATTTTAGACACATTATGGATCATTTTTGCTTCATTTCAAACTAAATTTGTTTCTAAGCAAAGCCACAGCAGAACAGTTGCGCATCTCCGAGCAACACGCAACAGTCTTTCGTTACTAAATTATTCATTTTTGAATGAGTCAATGAATCAGTGAGCCATTTACTTGCTTTATTTATTGAATGAATCAGCCGTTTGAACGAATTGGTTGAACCAATGATTCACTCATTAAGACAGTAACTTGCCACCACTTACTGGTGGTTTAATTTAATATTTAAAAGTATCACTGCATTTTTCCAACATTTCAAATATCTGTCAAAAAGCAAAACATTAATCTAATAACATTATTTATGCATTTGGACAGACAAAATTTTGTTGATACTGATTTCATTTGAATAGTAACAACCATATAGTGTCTTATTATTCTAAGTTAATGTATTGATAAAATTTAAGAATTTGACGTAAATGGAGACATGTACATTTAATCAGTTTAGGTAAATATTGTCCTTCATAAAGTTAAAAAAGTGTAACAGCAGTCAATTTAAGTTAAATATCAAAAATATAATACCTGATAGAGCTCTGATGAGACCGCTTCAGAATAAATAAAATTTTTGCCAAAAAAAAAAAAATGTTCCCCCCTGGACAAGTAACTGTTTTACTCGGACAAGTGAAGGACTGATTTACTTGTCCGAAGGACAAGCTCCTGTCAAAGCATAATGTTGTGCCCTGATCATGTCTGTAATGCCTGATAAAGCTGTTTTTTGTGCAGGGCTGTATTGTGTACAGCTCGAGATTCATTTGAAAAATGACTCATTTCAATGATTCAGAATTGACTCTTTCTTTTGAGAGACAAAAACTTTATACAAATGCACTTTTTCAGATTTAAAACTTTGCAGGATGTTTTCATTGACTTAGAGCTGTGTTACACACTGCATGAAAGGAAATTTTCAAAAATCCATAATAGAGGCACTTTGAAATCCCCAAAATGCCTGTTGTTGAGATGAGGCCTTAAGTATGGGATAATGCACGGCTAGCTGTCTATTAAACAGTTTAATGCACAGCTAGCTGTGCATTATTCTGCTTATACCATGGTCATTATCCAGCATTGACAATTTAAAGCTGTTAATTATATTTTCAGCGCAATGTTTGACCAGAAAGGTAAAAATTACAGTTTTTTTTATATCTCGTTAGCTCTAGCATTCTGTCCACTTCAAATCAGACTGAGAGATGAATTAGTGCAGTAAGATCACGGTTATTTGAATTAATTATAGCATTTAATCTGTAATTATCAATCGATTGATTGAGAGAGAGTGTGTGTTACTTGCATCTATGCATCTTTCTACAAAAAAAGCTGTGTTTAGTCACTTCAGAAACAGTCATTTTACCTCCTTGTTGCTGAGGAGGTAGGATATAATGTAGCAATGTATTATCAAGGCTATTTTATTAAAGCCGTGAGGCAGTGTTGACAACAAGTGTGCGGCACGCAATCTGTGATCTCCCTCCAACCTCTCTTTCATTTAAAAAGGTCTTAAAAAGTCTTAAATTTAACTTCTCACATCTGTAGAAACCCTGCACTCTGTTTTTGTGTGGGTTTGGGTGCATCAATTAAAGCCACGCAATAATATAGAATGATGAATAAACTAACTTGGAACTACCTGTGCATTAAACGTTTTAATGCATACCTGCCAGCCAATCAGAATTTATTCAGACAGACCGTGGTATAAATAATTATTAAAGTTTAACTATGCCTGTTGATAATTAAAAACGGTCTGTTGGTTATAAATGAAATATTACCAAATTACACTGAATCAGTTGCCTGTACCCAGGTGTTATGGTAGTTCTTAATTATACTTTTTTTTTGTATACATGGCTGTTTGTTTTTCTATCCCAGTTGCCCATGATGACCACAGACGCTGTGCTTCGTTAGTGTGTGTAATGCTCAGTCATGGAGATGAGGGAGTGTTTTACGGCACTGATACTTCTGTGGAGCTCAAGACCTTAACCAGCCTTTTCAGAGGAGACCGCTGCCCATCACTAGTGGGAAAACCGAAACTTTTCTTCATACAGGTACATCCAGATTATCTGCTGCTGTTATATGTTTGTGCATTAAAATGAGTGAGTTTTTTTCTGGGTTGATGTTTATAACAAGCTGGCTTGGAGTGCTTGTTTCCACTCTTGAGATGTATGATGGTTTTGTTTATTTAGGCTTGTAGAGGTACAGAACTTGATCCTGGTGTGGAGGCTGACAGCTCCGATAGTTCTATGAGGATTCCTGTGGAGGCAGACTTCCTCTATGCCTACTCTACGGCACCAGGTACAGAACCATGCAAACCACACAAACACTTCCTGTGAATATCAAATAAAATAATCACGAAAAGTTTGAAGTCGTTAAGATAAAAAAAAAAAAAAAAGTCTGATACACTTATTCAGAAAGGACATTTTCAATTCACCAAAAGCAATAGTAAAAACTATTATAATGTTATAAAACTTTTCTTTTCCAAATAAAAGCTGTCTTGTTGAACTTTGTATCAATTAAAGAATCTGGAAAAAATGCATCACAGTTTCCACTAGGAGTGTGTGATATATATCGTCTTTGATAATAGCGTAATTTAGGGCATGCACGATTCTGGATGAATTGAGAATCACAATTTTTTTTTGGTCTCATATAGAGATGTGTGTTATTTACTGAGAAAATCCTAATGAAGATTATTTTAATACTTCACATGTCAAGTGAGGTTTTTTCTTAATGGGTTTCTTTCCTCTTTCAGGTTACTACTCCTGGAGAAACACCATGACTGGTTCTTGGTTCATTCAGTCCCTTTGTGAAATGATGACTAAGTATGGCAGAGAACTAGAGCTCATGCAGATCATGACCAGGGTCAACCATAAAGTGGCACTCGAATTTGAGTCAACCTCCAACCAGCCTGTCTTTGATGCTAAGAAACAAATCCCCTGCATTGTCTCGATGCTCACCAAAGAGATGTACTTCACTGCTTGAAGGGACAAGGGAACTATAAGCGATTCTTGTATTTCAGTTATTCTGTAAACGCAGCTATAGGATATAGATTTAGGGATGAGTTTAAGACTCTTTTTTTCACAGTAGCATTTGCTGGTCATGCTCACTTAGGAATTTCTCTGTCTCAGGAGTGGTGTTATGGTTCTTATTGGGATTTACAATACTGTATGTGAAAGCAGGTACTCAGGTTTTTATTTACCTTGTGACTAAATACCATTTTGCCTCTGGGTTTCTAATTAAAATATAATAATGAACGATCACCAGTGGCAGGAGAGGTTGGGATTTTTAAAAATTACATTAATCAGGGACTTTTATAGGCTATTGCACTAGTCTGACTGTTGAAATGGGAATCATAATTTGGCATTCAATTGTTGAGATTATCTTAATCGAAGCAAAGACAGTGTGCTAATTTAATGTGAAAAAGCAAAGAACAACAATCAGAACTATTCCCAAGTGCCTGTCAGTGAACCATGTGAACAGATTTTGGTGCTACTTCTGAAATGTCATGTGTAGGTTTCCATTAGGACACGAAGCATTTTTTTTTTTTTTTTTTTTTACTGTATTGGTGACATCTAGTCCATACCTAAAGAAAGAGAAAAAAGGAAAAAAAAATTGACAGCTATGGATTTACACTGAAGTCTAGGGGCTAAACAACAACAACAAAAAAAAAAAACACTTTTTTTTTTTTGTATTAGACATTAAATTATATTTAATCTGGACTGTCTCTTCAAGATGATTATGTAAAGCATGATAGCATTAGTCACCTGAGAAAAGTCACATAGAATTCTTTCGGTTAAGGTCATGCATGCATTGTGTGTTTAAGATGTTCCTAATGTACGCATAAAAAACAACAACAACATTGTTCACGTTTATTGTACAATCACGTTTACTATACATATATGCTTTTTTTGTGTATAAGCCAGTGCTCTTGTACGTATTTTAACAGCTCTGTAGTATTCTGTATGATAATACATATTTCACTGAGATTCTGAGTAGTTGTTTCATTAAGACTGAATATTGAGTATATATTTAACACACATTTAAGAACATTTTCTATTAATCGACTGATGATTGGAGACTATAAAAATGTATTTCCAGCGGATAGTTGCATCTATAATGGGTGTTTGTTGGTTACTATTATCATTAATATATTTAGGTAGGTTGGGAAATGTTTTCTATGACAAAAAAAAAAAAAAAGCGTTTAGAACACTGACTGCCAGTGAGACTAGTTTCTTGAATTTCAAGATGGGTGTTTGTATTTAGAAAGCTTGTTCAGGTGTATCAATATAGCCGTGGGGTGTATTCCAGAAAGTAGGGTTGACTTACCGTGAACTGAACCCTGAAGTCTCGGTTGATTAACCCCAAACCTTGCTTACTCGAGGTATGTGGTTCCAAAAACACGTCCGTGAGTAACTTAAGTTCATTTAACTCAGAGTATGTTCCTGGTTAAAATTCAAGACATTCTCAACAGACCGACGAGTCACTAATATAGAAACGGACACGAAGAAAAAACGCCCTAAGCTGTTTCTTTCTTCTTCTTTTGTTCATTAGTTGTTTACATACTTAGTGCATATCGCCACCTAATGGCTGTGCAATAATTTTTATTTTTTTTCCATTTAAAGCTGCAGTAGGTAACTTTTGTAAAAATATATTTTTTACATATTTGTTAAACCTGTCATTATGTCCTGACAGTAGAATATGAGACAGATAATCTGTGAAAAAATCAAGCTCATCTGGCTCCTCCCAGTGGTCCTATTGCCATTTGCAGAAAGCCATCCGCTCCCGGTAAGAAATCAACCAATCAGAGCTGCGGTCCGTAACTTTGTGTGTGTTCAAAATTGAGAAAAATTTTTATAATAAGCGAGTACACCATGAATCCATTTTCCAAACCGTGTTTTTAGCTTGTCCTGAATCACTAGGGTGCACCTATAATATAAGTGTTTATATTCGGACTATTTTAGATTGCTTCGGGGGTACCGCGGCGGAGTAACCCAGTACCTTTATAATTCTTCATAGACATAAACAGAGAGAAGTTGTTCCGGCCACGATGTTCTTCCACAAGATGCAAGCAGTTCTGTTTATTAACCGCTAGAGCGTCAAAAGTTACCTACCACAGCTTATTTTGACAACTTTCTGTTAAAGCTCTAATTGGTTTTCTTTTGGAAATATGATTCAAATTCATACTGAGTGCATTTATGGCTGTAAAGCATGTGTGTGTGTGTGTGTGTGTGAAAATCGTGCTTAAATTCGAAATCGCAAAATTGATCAAAGAAATCGCGATAGGTTTCTATTTCTACAAAATATAAACCAGAAATACTGCAAATCAGTTATGCAGTGCTCTTTTTTTTTAAATACAGGCACTGGGATCATTACCAAAGTTAATGAACAGGAACCCAAACACTATTAAGAGAATGCCATCGGTTTATTTCTCTCTTCAACAACTACATGCTACAAATAACTGTTTGCACAATTTACATGAACCAGAATACAATAAAGATGTACAAATATAAATAGATAACCTATATACACGTGTTAATCTTCAGAAGAGAGGCACATTTGAGATTTCAAAGTGCTGTTAGTGGAATCGGAGTATGACAGGAACTAATTTGTGTGAACCAATGTCATTTCACTGTCAATTTAAATGGAAATGATTAATTCAGATATGAAAAAAAAAATTATATATATATATATATGTATTTTTTTTTTATTTTTTATACACATGGTTAGGTTTACAATAACAAAAGCATTGTGACTTACAATCAAAAGCATACATTTAAATAGTAAACACTGATACATATCCATTACAGAAGTTTAATAGAAATAACTATATTTTAAATAAGTTTTAAGGAAATTATCTGCAATTGGATTAACAAATCAGAAACATGTCAGCACTTTGTGGCATATCAATATCAGCTGTCTCAGTCTGTTCTGTTGTATATGATCTTGCAGGTGTGCTCTCGGTTATTAGCATTCACTGACCTAAGGCATTGAGGTGGTTCACTTCCAGTTTTCTTGAACTGTCATTGCAGGTGAATAGCAGGGCTCATGACATGTTTGGTATGTGCATCGCTGGCAGGACTATACTTCACCTCTTTTGAGATGACTGTGGCACATGACAAAAGAACCAGATACAATGGTCCTTCTCCTTCTCTCCCCCTCACAACAACACGACAGAACTGGAGCACCCCTTTCATTATCATCACCACACCTCAAGTATGTTCTAGTTCAGCGACTCTCGGTGTAGATGGCGTCTCTCTACCGGTTCACATTTTGATTTTAGCATAGAGCTGGTCAATCTGCTGTCTGAAGTGGTTTCTCAGCTCGGCTCTCTTTGCTTTCAGTGTTGGTGTGAGAAGTCCATTCTGAACAGAGAACATTTCCATGTGCAGGACAATGTCTCTCACCTACACACACACACACAGAGATTTTAATAAAAAAAAAAAAAATACAATAATTTGTAGTATGTTAATACTATATAACATAGCTTAAATATTATAAGTATAATAATATAATATTGTTCTAAAATAATTGTAATATTTATTAATATATTATTTTTATAAGGTTATAGAACATATCAACAAATATATATATATATATATATATATATATATATATATATATATATATATATATATAAATTGAAATATCATGAACATTCCTGGTGTTATTTATGAGTTAACGGACCCCCTACTGTAAATTTAACGGACTCCCAGGGGTCCACAGACCCTGGTTGAAAAAAGACCCTTGCTCTAGTACTTCTGTATTTTGACATGTGGATCAGTATTCACAACAGATAAAACCAAATAAGAAGTTAACAGATAAATCGTGTAAAACATTTTTTTTTTTTTTTTTGATTGAAGGTTTGTGATTTGTGGTAGAGTTGTCAAGAAGTAAAAGAGTTGGTTTTGTACATGAACCTGTTCAAAGGACTTCAGTCCAGCTTCTTTCCCTAGCCGAATCATATCTTCCAGGATGGCATTTTTGAGTTCCTGGTTAAAACAATATCAGAAGTCAGGGATGGTACAAGTCCTCATATTTCATCAAATATGAATCCAAATCCAAAGTGTTGTACCTTGCTTTTGCACATTTCAATATAGGAGCCCTCAATGCCTCTTTTCTTTGCCCATCCGGGCAGAGAATCTGGATCAGGAACCACAATTCCCACTAAACAAGCCTACAAAGACACACAGGACGGGTTTACTCCAATGATCTATAATAGCACACACACACACACACACATATATATGTCAAACCAGACAGCAACATAGTGTTGGCCCAGATCCGGCCCGCATGAAATCCAGATGTGGGCCTGCTCTGGGCCGACACTGGCTGGTGTCTGGGAAAGCACATCCACACTCTGATTCACTGCTATGACGAAGCCACAGTCATTCAGTCCCGTCTCTCACCTGCAGACTGTCTCCATGTACAAAGACCTGAGCCACAGGGTCACTGCGGATGTAGATGTTCTCAATCTTCTCTGGAGCGATGTATTCACCCTGAGCCAGCTTAAAGATGTGTTTCTTCCTGTCTATAATCTTCAGAGTCCCATTCTAAAACAATAAATACTCAACTTCACTAACTAATTCAAAGAAGGGGGAAGGGTTCTGTTCTCTTAAAAGAGAATAAAGTATTAGTTTGAAAATATGTTCAAAATGTACAAAACTTAGATGCTTCACTTATCTACAGTTGTACTGACAGGAGCTTGTGAGGTTTCAAGTATGAGTTTCAGTGGACTCAAAAGCATTAATATGCACATTTTTAAAAATAATTCTAAAACAAATATCTTGGACATAATTTTTTTAGAATACATGGTAAGCACAAAATACAAGTAATACAATACAATACAAATAAGGCCCTTTCACTGAAAGAATGATAACCATAAAGGTAACTATAACAATAACTATATTAGCGTGTGTTTATGCTGCAGTTAGGAGAGCATAAGAGGCTTTTCGAAAGAAAACTGTAAAGGGTAAAATGAATACAAAATATGGTTAGTGAGTCAGTCACTGGGTTGATGTCAGTTCATTTTAAAATCTGATTCACTGAATCAAGTAGAAGACTTGCAGAAATAAGGACAATGATTAAATTGGTACTGAACTGGGAGACAAAAAAAAAAAAGTTACAAATGAGACTAAATAAGCAGCAGAACTGCTGAGAAGATGTGAAATTTACCGGAAGCCATTTGCCAACATCTCCAGTGTGCAGCCAGCCGTCTTTATCTATGGCTTCTGAGGTTCGCTCTGGGTCCTTCAGGTAACCTTGAAACACATTTGATCCTTTCACACACACCTGTGGAAAACACCAAAGAGCTTAACTTGTATTGAACCCAGAATATTCCTTTAAAATTCAATGTTTTAACTGTTGACAAACCTCTCCCTCTCCATTTGCTGCAAAATAATTCATCTCAGCCACATCCACAAGCTTGACGAAGTTACAGGGCAGTGGTGCTCCCACATGACCTGAGAGCAGAGACCAGGAAAGTGTGTGTTACTGCCCAGGTTGTTTATACTGTAGTGTACATCATCCAAGGTGTGTCTGTTTGGTTTTGTGTGTTAATATGTGTACAGTAAACTGACACTGTATTACCTGCTGTCCAATCTCCAGGAAGTGACATAGTGCAGCCTGCAGTACACTCTGTCTGCCCAAAACCCTCATAAAACTAAAAAAAGAATAATAATAAATAAAAAAAAACAATAACCTTAAAACCAGTTGTGTGAATCCTGATTAGCAGGAGAACAGAGATGTGTGTGTGTGTGTGTGTGTGTGTGTGTGTGTGTACCTGGCAGCCCAGCGCTGCTCGCAGGAAGGTGAGGACGGTGGGAGAGACCGGAGCGGATCCTGTGATCATAAGCCTCACACGTCCACCCAGACTGGCCTGCAGGGTCACAGGAGACAGATTTATGTATACAAAGTAGCAGAAAATAGTTGTCACAGTTCAGTTTGGAGTGTTATGTTAATAAAAGGTTGGTTCAATTACTAAAAGGTTAGTTCAATTAATTAACAATCGCATTTTATATCTGGGTGAGTGATCTGGACAAGCTATTGTAGATTCGACATAAGCAGAAAAACTCTGTAAGCTTCTTATATATATATTTTTTTAATCTATTTATAGCATGGCTTAATATTGTGGTATTTGGGTGGAAAAAAAAAAAACCTTCACATAAATGCTGTTCTTTTGAACTTTCTATAAATCAAAGAATCCAGAAGAACAATGAATCACCTCCCACAAAAATAATACACAATAGTACAATGGTTTTCATGAGAAAAAAATGTTTCCTGAGCTGAGCAGCAAATCAGCATGTTAGATTTCTGAAGGAGTGTGTGATTCTGAAGACTGGAGTAACAATGCTGAAAATTCAGCTCTGAATTTTATTATTTGAATAAATGACATTTTATGTGATCATTTATTATGTGAATAAATTACATTTTAAAATGTGTTCAAATAGAAAACAGTGATTTCAGTTATGATAATATTTCATAATCTAACTTTATTACTGATTAAACAAAAGCAGACTTGGTGAGCATTGGAACATTTTTCTTGACAAAATACCAAGAATGCTAACTGACAACTATGAATGTTACTATAAACAATATAATTTCCATTCCCACCAACACACTCTGCAGTTATGTCATCTGCCACTTTGAGTGCTTGGGTGAATTCTGATCATTCATCAGCTAAAAAGCTCATTCTGAAAAGGATTCCAACAATATTGTTCCTTTGCATCCATATTGTTATAGTTGTGGTGAGGACTTACACATATAGAGAAAAAAAGACTCATACGTCAGAATGCTTCATACAGTATTGTTCAAAATAATAGCAGTACAATGTGACTAACCAGAATAATCAAGGTTTTTAGTATATTTTTTATTGCTACGTGGCAAACAAGTTACCAGTAGGTTCAGTAGATTGTCAGAAAACAAATGAGACCCAGCATTCATGATATGCACGCTCTTAAGGCTGTGCGATTGGGCAATTACTTGAAAGGGGTGTGTTCAAAAAAATAGCAGTGTCTACCTTTGACTGTACAAACTCAAAACTATTTTGTACAAACATTTTTTTTTTCTGGGATTTAGCAATCCTGTGAATCACTAAACTAATATTTAGTTGTATGACCACAGTTTTTTAAAACTGCTTGACATCTGTGTGGCATGGAGTCAACCAACTTGTGGCACCTCTCAGCTGTTATTCCACTCCATGATTCTTTAACAACATTCCACAATTCATTCACATTTCTTGGTTTTGCTTCAGAAACAGCATTTTTGATATCACCCCACAAGTTCTCAATTGGATTAAGGTCTGGAGATTGGGCTGGCCACTCCATAACATTAATTTTGTTGGTTTGGAACCAAGACTTTGCCCGTTTACTAGTGTGTTTTGGGTCATTGTCTTGTTGAAACAACCATTTCAAGGGCATGTCCTCTTCAGCATAGGGCAACATGACCTCTTCAAGTATTTTAACATATGCAAACTGATCCATGATCCCTGGTATGCGATAAATAGGCCCAACACCATAGTAGGAGAAACATGCCCATATCATGATGCTTGCACCTCCATGCTTCACTGTCTTCACTGTGTACTGTGGCTTGAATTCAGAGTTTGGGGGTCGTCTCACAAACTGCCTGTGGCCCTTGGACCCAAAAAGAACAATTTTACTCTCATCAGTCCACAAAATGTTCCTCCATTTCTCTTTAGGCCAGTTGATGTGTTCTTTGGCAAATTGTAACCTCTTCTGCACATGCCTTTTTTTTAACAGAGGGACTTTGCGGAGGATTCTTGAAAATAGATTAGCTTCACACAGACGTCTTCTAACTGTCACAGTACTTACAGGTAACTCCAGACTGTCTTTGATCATCCTGGAGGTGATCATTGGCTGAGCCTTTGCCATTCTGGTTATTCTTCTATCCATTTTGATGGTTGTCTTCCATTTTCTTCCACGTCTCTCTGGTTTTGCTCTCCATTATAAGGCATTGGAGATAATTTTAGCTGAACAGCCTATCATTTTTTGCACCTCTTTATAGGTTTTCCCCTCTCTAATCAACTTTTTAATCAAAGTACGCTGTTCTTCTGAACAATGTCTTGAACGACCCATTTTCCTCAGCTTTCAAATGCATGTTCAACAAGTGTTGGCTTCATCCTTAAATAGGGGCCACCTGATTCACACCTGTTTCTTCACAAAATTGATGACCTCAGTGATTGAATGCCACACTGCTATTTTTTTGAACACATCCCTTTCAACTAATTCAACTAATTGCCCAATTGCACAGCCTTAAGAGCGTGCATATCATGAATGCTGGGTCTCATTTGTTTTCTGAAAATCTACTGAACCTACTGGTAACTTGTTTGCCACATAGCAATAAAAAAAATATACGAAAAACCTTGATTATTCTGGTTAGTCACATTGTACTGCTATTATTTTGAACAAAACTGTATATGTTCATAGACTTCAGTTCAGCTTTCAACACAATCATCCCTCAACAGCTCATTTACAAACTGATCCAGCTGGGGCTCAACACTTCGCTGTGCATCTGGCTGTTGGACTTTCTGACTGGAAGACCTCAGGCAGTACGGGTCGGCAACAACACATCCACCACCATCACACTCTCCTGTTCACTCTGCTGACCCACGACTGCACACCGTCACACAACTCCAACCTCTTCATTAAGTTTGTGGATGACACGACTGTGGTGGGTTTCATTAGCAACAAAGATGAGAAACTACAGGAGCGAGGTCAGCCGCCTGGCCGGATGGTGCAGTGACAACAATCTCTCTCTGAACGTGGAGAAGATGAAGGAGATTGTTGTTGACTTCAGGAGAGCGCACACTCAGCACGTTCCTCTGACCATCAACGGTGCGACTGTGGAGAGAGTGAGCAGCACCAAGTTCCTGGGTGTGCATATTACAGAGGACCTCTCCCTTTACTTCCTCCGCAAACTGAGAATAGCCAGAGGCCCACCCCCCATCATGTACACCTTCTACAGAGACACCATCGAGAGCATCCTGACGAGCTGCATCACTGTGGTATGGCGCCTGCAAGGCGTCCTGTCGAAACACTCTGCAACGCATAGTGAGAGCAGCTGAGAAGATCATTGGTGTCTCTCTCCCCTCCCTCCATGACATTTATGGAACCCGTCTCACACGTAAAGCCCTCTGCATCACAGTTCAGGACCAGCAGACTGAAGGACAGCTTCATCCATCAGGCTGAAGCTGAACTCGTTCCCGAACTTGCCCCCCACCTCTGCCCCAGGCACCACTGAACTATGAACCCCCCCCAGATCACACGTCCACAGGTCCTTACACTCCCCACCCCCTACATACGATTACATGCACCAGTCACTTTGTTCAGCATTGGTCTGCTCACTACCTCATTCACCACGGAACTGATGTCATTCAACTACCTCATCAGTCAGTTAAATAAAATAACTGCTGTTGAGCCCTTTGTCCATTCATCAGACTGAATAAGTTTCTTTCTTTGCACCAAAAATCTTTTATCTGCACTGTTTGTTCACTTCACTGATTTGCACTCTATCTGCCATGTGCCTTGCGCTGCTTTATTTAACTTTATTTTTAATTTTATTATGTCTTTTTTTTATATCCCTTATTCTTATATTTTATATTTGATCTAGATTTTTAGGCTCTACTGTTAATGTTATCTGTATGCACCAGGGGTCTGAGAGTAACACAATTTCGATTCTCTGTATGTATGTACTGTGGAAGAACTGACAATAAAGCAGACTTGACTTGACTTCCATGTTCTTATAGAATTAGAATGAGCTTTAAACTTCACATTCATAGTTATTGACCTTGATGTGAACGAGCCTTTGGATGAGACGTGATTTCTCTTGATTTGCTTTTGTTTGTTTTGTTTTTTTCTCCATAAATGTCAGACATTTGGATGCTGAGTATTTTGGAATTTGTGTGCTGCTAGGCAACAGAGTCTTTATAAGCGCTCTATGGTTTCATCTGATTGTTCTGTTCTTGGGCTCTACACACTCTTTCTCCATTTCATCTGGTTACCTGCACTTTGCTGAAGATCAGTTTGTCCCACATGCTATCCTTCCTGACAACTCCACTTTTAAGCTCCGCCTCTTTCCTGCTGGTGGCAAAATCCAGAAGCCATCTTTTAAGAGGAGTGTTCGCCTGTCCGAAGATCTTAATGCAAACACACAAATGTATAATGAGCAAAGATCATGGGTGTATTTAAGTACAGACTTCAATGCAAACAGTTTATGTGTGTAAACTTAACACAAATACCTTATCGAACATGCGGTTGAGTAGTCTGGGCACTACAGGGAATATAGTGGGCTTAAGAGTCTTCAAATCATCCATCAACAGACGGATATCACCCTGAAAATATCCAATCCTGGCCCCGTGGACCAGAAGCACACCCTACATACACAAAAATAAATTAAGCAACAAGAATATAATGCCAGTTCATTTCTATGTAGGCAGTCAAGAAATTACAATAACAGCTCTGTTTGTAAGAAACAAATCCATTTTCTGGCCAGAAGACAAGTACATAATACATAACACATCCTCCAGTGAAAAAGTTCATGTCTTCTCACATCAAATTCAACAAACATATTTGTTTAGAACTATTTTGGACAGTTTTTGACTGTAAATGCTGCATGATCTGTGCATGTTCTCCCCTGATTTAGAGGAGTTGACTCTTTCGCTGGAGGAAGCATTATGGATGGAAGACTCTGCCGGAGGCTTTTAAAAACTTCTTACAAACACACCACTTTTCACTTTACAGGACATTAATTGATGGATTGGAGTCATGTGGGTTACTTTTGGATTATTATGATGTTTTTTTTAGCTGTATGGGCTCTGAATCTGACGGCACTCATTTACTGAAGAGGATCCACTTGTGAGTAAGTTTTAGGTGAACTATCCCTTTAAGTACACTGCAAACTAAGTTTGTTACAAACTGTATAGAAAATATCGAAACAATTGTTTAATGACAGTGTGCATGCATAATACATACCTCGACCACTCTCTCAAACATGTGTGCTAGTGGCAGGTAAGAAATGTGAATGTCTGTCTGGTTGAGCATGCAGTGAACCTGTAAAACACACACACATGTGCAGTGTGAAATGCAGCGTACCTCTACTACTCTTTCAAACATATGCGCTAGCGGTAAGAAGGAGACAAGAACATCTTGAGGACTAGGTTTCAACAACCCCTAACCACACACACATACACAAATACATCAACACAAGACAGGAAACAGATAATTAAATTAGGAAATGAGGCACAAGAAGAGGTGAACATAACAGGAAGACAGAACTTGATTTGAAGAAAACATTTACTAACATGTCTTAAGTGATAAACAAAATTGAGGGAAGATGCTCCTAAAAACTTCCCAGATATGATCTGTCCCAGAAATCTCACTGGTTGTCATTTTTGCTCATTTTCCCAAAAATGTTTCACTACAATTTAGTTTTCGAATTTATAGCGCACGCCTTAAAAAAACTCTTGGCTTACCGCTGTAACTTTAATGAAAGCAGAACAATTGGAAACAACGTTTCCATGTGTGATCATTGCTCCCTTTGGACTTCCTGTTGGAAAAAAAAAAACACATTATTATTATTCTTCAGGTTGGAGCACTAAAATGACAAAATATTGCAAAATTCTTTCTTTTCCTGTGAATTTTTGAAGAAATGTATTAGTTTTTCTTTTTAAATTAATTAAAATGAATTTGGACTAGGGTTGTCAAACTCCAAAATGAAAAGCAAAACAAAAACATTGTCCTCTAAAGCCTTCTACAGGAATAGTAGTTATTCACTGAAAATCTTGAAATTATCAAAATAATTATGTCGATTTAATTACAATTAAATGCATATATAAATACATATATAAACCCTTTTACCTGTAGTTCCACTTGTGAAGCAAATCAGTGCAAGGTCCTCTGATTTAGGGGGCTAGAAATAAAATCAAAACTAAGATGCATTAAATTACCATTAAGCAAAACAGCAATAATAAAGCAAACAAATAATAAATTCACTATTCACATATAAAGTTACAAGTCTGTAAATGAATACAGCGCTCAGTTTTACTCACAATGGGTGTCTTGTAGTTCACTTTGCCAATAGCCTGCCAAAAGAAAGACTTCATTTAGTGAAGCACAAATACAAGATTAATGGGATCACTGCTTACCAAGGGCGTCTAAGTGTGTGTGTGTGTGTGTATGTGTGTTTAATCAAACCTCAAGCTCCTCGAGGCTCAGGATCTCAATGCCTTTCTGTTGTGCTTGTTCTGTCAGTTCACTGTCATAGTTTTCCATGACCACTATGGTTGTGATGCTGTGTTTCCGGCCAGACACACAGTCCAGGATCAGACGAGCCTTATCCGCGATGTCACAGATCACAGTGGAGATGGTGGCTACAACACAGGCTCTGTTACAAATCTCTCACATTTTCAACAACATGTCACAATGTCAACACAATTTCCAACTTCTTTCAAATCTCCAAATTAAATTAAAATGAGTTCTGGTGATTAATTAAATACTTCAATGGGATTAAATAGGAAGCATTTTAAAATTATTTATATAATATCAAGTTCAGGCTGAATGGCGCAAGGCTGATAGATTCTTTAGAAGCAATCTAATCCCATCAAGATTGTACATGTTTGGACTGACCTCTGCCGATTCAAACAGATTCGATTACCCAATCAGGTCGCTTGCTGAACTTTTAAATAGCCTGGTTCAGTGTTTGCTGTAAGCTGGCCCTGCAGCGTTCCTATCAGAGTTCCTCTAAACCCTCCACCTCCCCCAGCTCCACCTGTCTAGATCTGCTATAAGATGTATGCTCTGCAGTAGCAGCGTGAATAGTTGCTCTAGCCATCCAAGACCTAGTATATTCATTTTGTCATATTCATTATCATGGTAAAACTATTCCAAGAGTTCATTTGATTGAAATAGGATTACTAATGCTCTAATTAATAGGATTTTCTATTACAGTGAACAAAACACTTTTTTCTAAAGTGGGACACAGAATCGGCGCTACATACTATTTTGACTAAAATATTTTATTTTTTTCTAGTGTTTATTTGCAGAATTAAAAATGTATATAAGGGAAATTTTAAACTACTGCACAGAATTGGGACAAAAATGCTGTGTGCTGGCTTACCTTTGTCAATGATATAGCTGATGGCCTCTGTACCAAGTGTGTCATACAGTGGCACTGCCACCAGTGAATATGTGTAACATGCCAGCTCTGAAATCGTCCACTGCAGAAATGTGCAGAAAACTTAATCAGTTGTGGGATGTACATACTTGGTAATCTTATATTGAATTAAACAGACTTGCAAACTTGTATAAGCAAAGCAATCAATGTAGCAATCAAGCCTGTCCATCAATGTGTAATCGAGTAATTAATTACATGATATTTTGATCATCAAAACCATCATGTTAGAGGTTGACAACTTCAGAAATCTGTGTCTGTGTGCATGTGATTACCTCTGGCCTGTTCTGGGCAAAGATGCCAATGTATTTGTCTCCTGTTTGACTGTGACCTCTGTGGAGTAATGCTGAACCTGCGAACTCTGCCCTGTCTGCTACCTACACACATGAACAGCATACGAAAATACATAACTTACTCAAATGCACAGCCATATATGATAAATTGCAAACCAGACAGGGTTCAATAAACATCCACAGAAAAAAGGCTAAACTAGTTTTGGAATAAGGTTTCAAATCAATTTTGCTTTATAGAAATCTTACCTCTTTATATGAAAGCCATTTATATGGCTTGCCCGGTTTACGAGATCCCAAACAAGGACCATTATCTATAAAAATAGAACACAAAAGTGTAAAAGATTTTAAACATGATGACAAAAAAAGAGCTTCTTTTTTGGGTGAACTACTGATTTTTAAGGACTTGAGGCAAACAGCTTTTTGACTTACTTGACACTCGTAGTCCTCGTAAGAAAAATTCATACATCGTCTGAGCGTCTTTGTAGTAGTATGTCATGTATGTGTCACTGTCCTGTAGAATAGACCGACGAGCATATCCACTCCCCTGAAAAACAAAGCCAAAAATCTATGGTATTATGAACCAAACAATCAAATAACTCCTTACTCCGGGGAAAACCACTCCTGCTCGCTTCCCACCAGACAGCTAATCTGGAAAAGCATGAACAGAAACAGTGCAGCAAACAGTGGTTTTAAAATGTACATCAGAAATCTTGTAATGCCATAATGCCCATTAAATTTGAGGACCAGAACTAAACATTAATATCATTTATGCATAAACAATGCTTTCAGCAGAATTAGGTTTAGAATTTGTAAAAAAGAAAAAATTAACATCAGAGGGGGAAGGAAGACTTCATGCTAAAGGAATTTACAGATGATAGCTGTCCAGTGGATCTGACTGGCTTTATAGCTGCTGCCAACATGCTTCAGTGTGTTACCATAGCAAACATACAAGAAATGGTGAGAATACACAACTCTTTCAGGCAAAGACAGAGACAGAGATCAAGGACATGCATCTACAATTATACTTTTCTGGGTGAAAGAAGCTGTTATTATTTGTATCCAAAGCAAGGTTACAGTCTGTTCACTTAAACATATACACAAAAAACTGCTATACACTTAAAAAGTATGTGATGACAGAACATGACGTAGAGAAATGTGATACAAAAAAGACCACTCTAAAAATAACTGTACCTGGCTGTCCCAGTGTTTTCAACATGCATACACTACCATTCAACTGTTTTTAGCAAGTTAGCTTTTATGTTTTTTATAGTCTCTTTTGCTCACCAAGTCTGCATTTATTTGATGAAAATACAGTAACAACTGTAATATTACAAAATATTATTGTAATTTATTTTATTTTATTCCTGTGGCTCAAACAAGTATAGCATGGCACTAAACATGAGTTTGATTCCAAGAGAAAACAAGAACTGATAAAATGCAAACTAAAGTGATGTGACATTCAGCCAAGTATGGTGACACATACTCAGAATTCATGCTCTGCATTTAACCCATCCAAAGTGCACACACACAGCAGTGAACACACACACCATGAACACACACACCTGGAGCAGTGGGCAGCCATTTATACTGAGGTACCTGGGGAGCAGTTGGGGGTTCAGTACCTTGCTCAAGGGCACGTCAGTCGTGGTACTGCCGACCCAAGACTCGAACCCACAACCTGTAGGCCACAACTTCCCCATAACTATACCTTCAATGCAATGTCGCTTTGGATAAAAGTGTTGGCCAAAGGCATGAATATATATATATATATATATATATATATATATATATATATATATATATATATATATATATATATATATATATATATATTTATTAACAGTGTCACATGATGATTTAATGGTTAATCATCATCCGTTTTAAGAATGTTAAAAATAGTTGTGCTGCTTAATGTTTTTGTGGAAACCATTAAAACATATTTTGTATTATTATTATTATTATTAATTTAGTTATTTATTAGGGATTCTTTGATTTTGAAAGAAAGCTCAAAATAACAGCTTTTATAGAAATCTCTTTTTTTTTCTCCCCATAAATGTGCCTGCTGAATTAAAGTATTATTTTCAAATGGTAGTGTATACACTTTTTCAAGCTTTTCTAGTTGTTTCTATTGTTTTCATCAAGTCATTTTGGATAAAGGTGTCTGCTAAATGATTAAATGTAAAAATAAATGATAAAAAAAAACACAAAATGTCCTTGGTGGATTTGCAAGCCATGGCTGCTAAGTAACTGTTGGAAACCAGAATGCACTAGTTTTTTAATCAATCTTCAGGGAATCCATTTTTTTATTTTATTTTATTTTTTGTTTAATTTTTTTTAACCAGGTGGTCACAATGAGAATTTCCAGTGAAGAATTAGTCATTTGATTTCCAAAAGTTTCAATTTTGCGTCAAAACACATTCAACGGGTTAGTAACACTGAAACAAGATATCCTAAAGTGCAATGTGTATTTTGCTATTTTTGCCAAATGAAGGCATAATTAATGGTCAGTAATCTCAAAATAAAACAGTGACCACTTCATTGCATGTCAGAGTATTAATGTTATCATCTAAATGGTGTTTTTTTTTGTTTTACATGTAGATCATATGGGTCCTTCCGGTTTATGTGGCCTGGAAAAAGAAAAGTAAAATGTATTTTATACACATTTATAATTTTATACTATTCTACTATTTAGACTATTCCTACCCTGGATCATTTCACCTCACCATTGATTTTCATTGGTTTTGCGGTGTAAAACTTTTGAGAAAGCATTCTGACACTTACCTGTACCTCCACGGACTGCATGGCGAGGTCACAGGGTGGTTTAAGTGCTTTGGGACGGGTGGCCAGCCAGTATGTGGTGATGGCAGCGAAAACGCCCATGCCCATGAGGGTGTTGGTGGGTAAACTGCGCACATACTGCCTCAAATCGTCCAGCTCAGGTATCCGCAGGTGCCGGATCAGATCCTGGGCCTGCATGGCTCTGCCAATTCAGCTTACTCACGTCTGAAAGAAGAAAACACAGAAGGAGACTGTAGTTGAAGAATAATTGAATGAACATTTATTTTTTGATACAGTAGACTTCAAATTCACAATTATATATATGGTCGTGTTTCATTTTATCCTTGATTTCTCTGCCTTGATAGTGACAGCTCTATATGAGCAGAAAATGGGGCTATAATAAAAAAGGCAATAAATATTTCAGCTGCATCGGCCCATAGCCTCTAGCTGTGTTTCTCTGTACAGTCTCTCCTCATGGAAGTGGACCAATTACAGACAGGAAGAGGGTCCTTCATTCAGCTGAGACCTTAGAGACTTCTGCAGCTTGACCTCACTGCTCTAACAACAAAGTAGAAAATCTCCTCTAAAGGGTGGCAGCTTCTTTGTATCAGTGAAGTGTTTGCTGATAAGATATCTGAAACCACTTGTTCTTCACACTGAGGGTGAAATTAAGTGATAAATCCTGTGAGGAAAATTGTTAATGTGATGCAGATAACACCTTCAACTCAGAGGTCTGTGTGACATTGATGCACTGTTTCATATTCAGACCTCTCACATTTACACTTCAAGAAATATAGTAAAACAGTAATATTGTGAAATATTATTACAAATTATTTAACTCAAGTCTTTTTGAAAAGTAGTATATTACGGTTTACATCAACATTAAAACATTTGTACCAATATTGTTCTATTTGGCATTATATAATAGAGTCACGGTTGGTAAACCGTAGCCTCGGGTTTTGCACTATGTTGGTGGAGTGAGTGTGTGTCTTGCGTCAACACTGATTGTTTCCTGTGGGCGTCTCCATTTATTCTTCATTATCACCAGCTGCAACTCATTACCCATTCCCTACTTATTGCCCCGTCTTTCGTCTTGTGTTTGTCAGAGCGTTGCATGCAGTCCCAAGTGTTACTTCCTGATTCTCTAGTTCTCTCGTTCAACCGCATGGATCAGCAGCTGGAGAGCATAGTCAACACCGGATGCACGGTCCAAGCGCTGGTGACACAGGTGTCTGAGCTCACCCAGCAAATCCATCAGTTGACCACTTCCGCTGCGCCACCCGCACCGTCCGTTCCCCGGGACATCCCCGAGAACCACTCATTCCACTCCCTCTCTGAGGGATGAAGAGGGTGTTCGACCGGGCCGTGGCCGGCAAGGAAGCGGCCTGTGAGCTCGCGGATCTCAAGCAAGGAAATGACTCTGTGGCTGACTATTCCATCAAGTTTCGCACCTTGGCATCTGCATGCAAGTGGAACGAGGAGGTTCAGAGGAATATATTCCTGCATGGGTTGGCTGACCGTGTTCACAAGGAGATCTACCTCTTCGAGTTGCCAACCAGCTTCAACGGATTCATCAACTTGGCACTCCATGTGGACGCTCGGATTGACCGTCTGGGGGCAAAGACCAGTCACACACGACTTCTCAGTCACACACGCCTTCTAAGTACCCCGGAGGGTGGCAACTCGAGCCAAGAGAACATGGTCAGTCCCGTTGTCGATCACGAACCCATGCAGGTGGGTAGAGCTCAACTGTCCCGGAAGGAGAGAGAGAGGCGGAGGTGCCGAGGACTGTGTCTCTACTGCGGTGGCTCTGGACATCTTCTGCTCACATGTCCGGTAAAAGAGTCCGCCCGTTTGAGGCTACTATCGGGTGGGATCTCTGTCGGGAAGTCCTCAACATCTTCAACTCTCCTTCCGGTGAAATTGCGGTGGGCCAAAAACACTCACACCTGTCACGCCCTTCTGGATTCAGGAGCCGAAGGTAATTTAATTGACACTAGCCTTACACATCACCTGAAACTTCCTATCCTTCCCCGGTCACGTCAGATACGCATTGTCCCTATGACTGTGCCATAGAGTTAGTCCCTGGTAAGTCCCCGCCTTAAGGCAAACTCTACTCTCTTTCCATTCTGGACAGGGAGGCCATGGAGAAATATATTTCTGATTCTCTGGCATCGAGGTTCATCCACCCTTCCTCTTCTCCAGCGGGGGCGGGATTCTTTTTTTGTTGGTAAGAAGGATGGTTCCCTGCAACCTTGTATTGATTACCGATTGCTGAACAACATCACGGTAAAGAATACCTATCCTTTGCCATTGATGTTTTCAGCATTCGAGAGGTTACAGGGAGCATCCGTCTTCACAAAACTGGATTTACGTAACGCTTATTATTTAGTCCACATCAGGAAGGGGGATGAGTGGAAAACCACCTTTAACACCCCTAGAGGGCACTTTGAATTCTTGGTGATGAAGTTTGGGCTCTCCAACTCACCAGGGGTTTTCCAAGCACTCATGAATGACATGTTGAGAGACATGGTAGATCAGTTTATATATGTTTACCTGGATGAAATACAGATTTTTTTCCTCATCTATCCAGGAACACCTGCAACAGGTCTGACAATTGATCCAGAGATTACTAGAGAATGGGCTTTTGTCAAGGCGGGAGAAATGCGTATTCCATGCAGTCTGTTCCCTTCCTAGGGTACATCGTCTTGTCTGAGGGAATACCTATGGATCCTGACAAGATTAAGGCTGTAATAGATTGGCCAAGTCCAGATTCCCGTAAAGCCCTACAGCGGTTTCTGGGGTTTGCCAATATTTATCGGCGTTATATTCACAATTCCAGCCAACTAGTCTCACCTCTGACTGCCTTGACCTCCCCCAGTACTGTGTACTAGGGCTGTTTATTGTTCAAAATCTTTTGATCCGGTGCCAATTTTGATACCTCAGTTTCGATACCGGTTCCTAACGATACTTTTTTCGATACCATATGTTTTAAAATCCATTTCAACATCAGCACAAATACATTAAACACAAAACTTTTATTTTTCACCTTAATTAAAACAAATTCTGGTAACACTTCACACTCAGGATAACATTATTAATACAACTGGGTGTTTTTTTGGATAGGGGTGTGCCATTCAGCAGCGGACTGGGACCAAAAAGTTGCCCAGGCTTTCTGGCCCACAGCAGCCCACCACATCATAACACAAACGCCCCTGTTTTTATGTCATTTATTAATTTTATATTTAAGTAAACAGTTTGGGGATTTTAACCAATAGGGCAACTGATCCTCCGTTGAAAAAAAAAAAGGAAAAACAGCTGTTCATTTAGCGACTCCTAGTGAGCAATACATGCTCATCAAGGCACAAACATTCTTCTAGAACTCACACTTTGCATTCAGTTAGCAGATCCATACGAGTCATGCAAGAAATAGAAGTTTATAAACTCAAATGATAGCTTTATGTGCTTTACAGATGAACTTGAAGTCTTTATTCAATCGAGATGTTCAATAATAGATAATCGGCTCGGTAATACAAGTTCATGATCCGATTAGTGAACAGATTATTCTTTTGAGTCAATCTTTTAAAATAATAATTTATTATTTTAGAAACCAGTGTGGAAACCAGTGTTTCACAAACTGGATAGATCTGAGGTGCAGGGCTCGCAAAATCGCTATCCTGACGTCCCGGGGCTATGTGTTTTCCAGTCCGATGGGCTACCGTGAATAGTGATGTAAAATTCCTAACTTCACTTGCTTCACGTTGTTCACTCGCTTGAAGGGGTGAAACGGATCATAGCCGATCGTTTGCATTTGTTTCTAAATATTGCTGATTCAAGCTTTTTAAACAATTCCTGTGCGTTCGGAGCTTGTGCTCACTCAATCAAAGCATGCGCTGTGAGCAGCATTTCAGACAATGCGCGTACAGAGAATGAATTCATCTTTCGAGTATCATAACTTTTGAATGAACACACACACACAATTATATCAAAATAATTGTCTCTGCAAGTGTACTCATAAACACAGTCGGTTATGTTTTAAGTGAACGTATACAGTGGACTACTGCTTAAAGAAATTCGCTGTACCGGATAAATCTTTCTCTCTCTGTTTTTTAGACGACGTGAAAGGGGGCGTGTTTCAAGATACGCAATAGAGTCCCGTCACGACACGTGGTGGTGGACAGCCAATCACGGCGAATTTGGGTCCTTACATGCACGTAATATGCTACAAGCTCACACAGACACAGCCGTTTGGCAAAAAAAAAAAAACGTTGAAAAAAAAGAGAACGTTGCGATGTTTAGTCTCCAAGAATCCTTCTTCCTGGTGCCAACAACTCTCTATGATTGAGTACGCTCATAACTCGTTACCAGTGTCAGCCACAGGCCTCTCTCCATTTCAGTGTAGCGTTGGTTACCAGCCACCTGTTTTTCCTAGTCTGGAATCTGAAGTCGCGGTGAGAAAGAAGACCTAAGACAGTTGAGCAACTAGAAGCCTGTATTAGATAAGAATGGGGCAACATTCCTATTCCTAAACTTGAGGAACTTGTCTCCTCAGTCCCCAGATTTGTGCAGACTGTTATAAAAAGAAGAGGGGATGCCACACAGTGGTAAACATGGCCTTGTCCCAATTTTTTGAGATGTGTTGATGCCATGAAATTTTAAATCAACTTATTTTCCCCTTAAAATTATAAATTTTCTCAGTTTAAACATTTGATATGTCACCTATGTTGTATTGTGAATAAATATTGAAATTTGAAACTTCCAAATCATAGCATTCAGTTTTTATTCACAATTTGTACAGTGTCCCAACTTTTTAATAATCGGGTTTGTATTTACAACACTGTTCCTGAACAGTTCAACCCAAATATTTGAGTGTTTGCAGCACATTTTATGGAGGATTTTTTTCCTGATCCTGGGAGTGTAGACTACAATGCCAGCTGTTCTGACTCACAGTCTGAAAGTATGTTTAAAGGAGTTGTGCTTGTTGTTTGTCGTTTCTTCAATCAAAAATGCAGACATGGTTTTATGTTTACGCGGTGTGATGCAACGTAACGCATAAAAAGACAAGTCATTATAATCTGTAATTATTCCCCCACTGGAAGCAATAAATGGCTTGTTTGTAATGGGTTTTATTGTTTTTGTCTTGCCCTTACGAAAATTAACCATGGTTTTACTACAAATAAAACCAAAAAACCATGGTTACTATAGTTAATCCATGGTAACCACAAATTAACCATGGTTTTGCTAAATTAACCATAGTATAACCATGGTATTTGTAGTATATCTGTGGTTATACAAATGGTAGTCAACATGCCAAAAAAAACATGGGTTACTTCAGTTTTACTATAATAAAACCATGGTTATTTTTCGTGAGGATGTCGCACTGGTGTTCTGACCAGGACACACATCACAGTATGGTAAGGGACGTAACATTTCGGTCACATGCTTGAGACATTCGGTCAATCACAACGAACTGGATAGCTGGCCAATCAGAGCTCACATCGCTTTTCAAACCGATGAGCTTTGTAAGAAAAAATTATGCATTTCAACAAACCGGGGCATAGGGGAGAAACAATTAAGTACAGTATGTGGAAAATAATGTTTTTTTAAACCTTAAACCACATAAACATTTCATTATACCAAATTCACAAAATAATGTTCTTTTTAGCTACATCATATGACCCCTTTAAACCCTGTAGTCTGTTTTAGCAGATGCAATCGTGTGTATGTGTGTGCGTGTGTGTATGAAGTGGGTCTTTTGAAATGCATCAAAACACATGGAGTTGCTGGCATGCCACACGTCAATACAAAGCGTACTGTTGCTTTTCTTGTCTCAGAAACATAAGCACACAAATCCAATCCAAAGAGCTGACATTGCTGTGTTTGTGTGCGAAATTCCCGATGAACAGCACAGTGGCTGATAGTCGTGTAGCAGATCTGCTCTTTAATACGATAATACTAGAGATGTGTGGCAGCTCACACACTCTGCTACTTAAACACAATACAGTAATTAACAAAAATAAAGAGAAAAAAAAAACATTCCCTATGTGGCAGAAAATATTTTTCTATAATTTATTGGTGCAGGTTCAATGGTTTTTATAAGATATTTAACACTGTATTCTGAATTCACTTTTAAAATCTTTTTTAACATCATTAAAGGTTTAAACATCTTTGTGTGCCTGTAGATTGTGGAATTGAGTTATTCCTGAAAGATGTACTGCTTATGTCCACATAAGTCTGTTTCTAAGAGGGTTAAATTGATGGAATGTGTGTGTAAATGTTAGTGCCAGCAGCTGTGTGTATCTGGCTCACAGATGGCAAATGTCATGCTGATCACATGGCAGGACTGACAGTGCTTGTCCCTGAAGTGAAAACTAACCTCTCTCCATACTTGGGCTGCAGACAGTATAAACCAATGACAGAGCTACACTCACAATCAGCCCACTGGGAGAAAGACAGTGAGACAGACAGACAGACAGACAGGAAGTCCAACGGCAGAAGCCAGAGGAACTTTTTATAACTCACACAACTGAAACTTGTAAGAAACCCGGAAGTGTGTATTTGGCACAGAAAACCGTCCAAATGATTTTTGAAACTTTTGGCCATGTTTAGCATGAGAATCCTACTCTTTAACAGTGTAAAAAAAAACTTGACATCCATTAAAAACCTTTAATGAGGATTCATTTAAGTAACAACTTGACCTCTCACGTTTCAACAATTTTTTTTTTTTGAATTTTTTTTAAATTAAATACAAATCAAGAAACTAATTTTCAAAAACATCTAAGCAACAGGAGAATCTACCAAAGGGTTCTGCATTTACTCTTAAAGCTGAATGAGAGAAACAACTGAGATATTAAAGATACTTTAGGCTGAGAAAGCTCTGTAAAGCATTATGTCACATAAATGGAACCCAATGGAAAGCGAGAGAGAGAGAGAGAAAAAGAAGCTAGAACAAACAGCTGCTCTGACAAATGGGACTCAGGATACCAAACTCATGACGGACACACACATGCACACACACGTTTGTAGTTCTGTAAAAGCTTGAACATGTCAAGGTGAATGTGCAAATGCCATAAAAAGTCATGATGGAACAAACACACAAAAACAGGAAAGAAATATTCTCTACCTGCAAAATGGAACTAAACACTGATGAAAATGATATACAAAAGTATTCTCTCTGGAATGAGTCAAAAATCAAACAAACAATAATAATAATAATAATAATAATAATAATAATATACACTCACAGGCCACTTATAAGGTACACCTTGCTAGTACCAGGTTGGACCCCCTGTTGCTTTCAGAACTGCCTTTATTTTTCGCGCCATAGTTTCAACAGGATGTTGGAAACATTCCTCAGAGATTTTGGTCCATTCTGACATGATAGCATCACACAGATTTGCCGGCTGCATATCCATGATGCGAATCTCCCGTTCCACCACATCCCAAAGCTGCTCCAGTGGATTGAGATCTGTTGACTGTGGATGCCATTTGAGTAAAGAAAACTCATTGTCATGTTCAAGAAACCAGTCTGAGATGATTTGAGCTTTGTGGCATGGTGCATTATCCTGCTGGAAGTAACCATCAGAAGATGGGTACACTGTAGTCATAAAGGGATGGACATGGTCAGCAACAATACTCAGGTAGGCTGTGGTGTTTAAATGATGCTCAAGGTTATAAGGGGCCCAATGTGTGCCAAGAAAAAAATCCCCCACACAATTACACCACCAGCAGCAGCCTGAACCGTTGAGACAAGGCAGGATGAATCCATGATTTTAAGTTCTTTACACCAAATTCTGACCCTACCATCTGAATGTCGCAGCATAAATTGAGACTCATCAGAGCAGGCAACATTTTTTCCAATTTTCTATTTGGTGAGCTTGTGGGAATTGTAGCCTCTGTTTCCTGTTTTTACATGACAGTAGCAGCACTCGGTGTGGTCTTCTTCTGATGTAGCCCATCTGTTTCAGGGTTCGAAGTGTTGTGCATTCAGAGATGGTATTATGCATACCTTGATTGTGATTGAGTGGTTATTTGAGTTAATGTTGCCTTTCTATCATCTCTAACCAGTCTGAACATTCTCCTCTGACCTCTGACATCAACAAGGAATTTTTTTCAAACAAATTCTGCTCACTGGATATTTTCTCTTTTTCTGACCATTCTCTGTAAACCCTAGAGATGGTTGTACATGAAAATACCAGCAGATCAGAAGGCACCAACAACCATTCCATGTTCAAAACCACTTAAATCCCCTTTCTTCCCCATTCTGATGCTCAGTTTGAACTTCAGCAACTCATTTTCACCACATCTAGATGCCTAAATGCATTGAGTTGCTGCCATGTGATCGGTTAATTAGCAATTTGTGATACCAAGCAATTGAACAGGTGAATCTAATAAAGTGGCCGGTGAGTGGAGATACACACACACACACACACATATATATATATATATATATATATATATATATATATATATATATATATATATATATATATATTATTTTATATATCAGACTGTGACATAAAAGCTATTTGCAGTTTTATAAAAAGATCATCCCATTTCCGTTTTAATTGGAATGGCATGCTTGTATGTCAAACCTTTTAATGGCTTATTTTTTTCTGCATTACAGCAGCACTGCTTTTTTACATTTCTGAGAAGTCAAACTGGACATTTGGCCCTTAGTATCCCATCCTAACATGTAGTGTCCAGCAATTGTATCTCATAAAACTGACATCTGCATAACCGCAGAACTCCGACAGCGGCCCATTCAGAATTTTGTTTAAAATTAGGATTGTGGTTAAAAAATAGATAAATAAATTAATAAAAAATCTTGTCACATAGATTTCCTGTCTGTCAGGGCATCATAGCAGCTGTTGAAATATTCATGGGCTCCCTGAAGGAAAGACAGCTAATGCACACTGATCTAGATAGATGTTTTTGTCCGTCTATGTATTGATAATCAGAGAAGAAAGAGCAATGCAATCTAACAGACAGGTAATCTTAAAAACAACAGCCAAAATATAATTGAGGAGCACTATCATTTTATTTGTCCATTAGTTTTATAAAATATGTATACAATATATTAATAGCTTTCATGGATAAATTACCGATAAACAATATATGACAATGTCTGAGTGATTGACACAATTCAGTCGAGACATAAATGTCTTGATGGATTTTGTTACAAACCTGCAGCTTTTCGCAGTTTATAATTGGTGGACTGGAGTCATTTGGATCACTTGTGGATTATTGTTTTGTTTTTATTAGCTGTTTGAAGTCATTATGATGGCACCCACTCCTATTCCTTAAAACTGCAATTCATTCAACAGCATTCACAACCCAACTACCAACTTACATTAAGCTTATTTCACCAGTCATCGAACAGTCTAAATGACAGACACAAGTGTGTTCACATATACACCATATTTGTATTTTTCTATGATCTCATTCTACAAGTTTTTATATGAATCTCATTATTTCATGGAAGTTAGTCTTCCAGAAGCTACAAATAAAGACAGACCAGGCTACAGATTATGATTTGAAATTAGCTTGATCATGTTTAAACTCTTTCTAGCTGAACAACACCTAAAGCTTTCTATAACAAGAATAAAAGTGGAGCAGCACATAATACAAACCATTTTCTATAGAAGCCCAGAGGGCAGTTTTGGCTTTTGTGAGAAGAAAAACTTACAATAGAAATGGAAGGTCTGAAATTCGAGACAGGTGCTTTTACAAAAACATTTAACAGATTCTTTCGAAATTGTCTATAGAATATGCAAATATCAATACAAAGAACAAGAAGTTAAAATTTCTATGTAATCTGAACCTTGAAAGAAGGTTAACGTGACCACAAACCCTGAAGATGCAGAACAAACTGTCTGCGTGAATATGAGAAAAACAGAAGGAAATGAAAACAGCATAACCTCAGACTGCTAGAAGGCCAGAATTCCGAACATTCCTGAGTGAGTCTGCTGCTCATACACCACAACCCTAGTTTAAAATCACAACATATTCACACACTATCACGTTTTGTTTCACACACACATACACACACATCATGCACTTAACTGATTTGATGAGAATGATAGTCATCTAACAGTCATCGAGCAGACAAGCTGTGAGAACCGTTTCTTACCCTACCACAAAGAAAGAAAAAAAATATTGAAAAAAATATACAAATATGTCTTTCTGTTTCATGCAAAACTTCACCCATCAGACATTAATTCTTACATTATCTCTTCTGCTTTTTTAAAATAGAGGGAAAGTGTGAACTGTTTTTAGGTAAATTTTAATTAATTACATAAATAAAATTCCCCTGATGTGATTATGATCCAAAAATAAGTTCATCTTTCAGCCACTGCATCAACAAAATGAGGCCAAATTAACTGTGTTAAGAGGTCTTCTCTTCTGCAAACCTGTTGCATAACCATGTTCTATTTGGATGTTCTCTCTGAACCTTTAATACTTTTTTTTTTTTTTTTTGCATCATATAAATTGCATGTCAGGCATTGCAGGTTAAATGTTTCATAGTTCATGATGACGCCAATAATTTGTGATGATGACCATTGATAATTCATATGGGCAAAAAAGCAAATGGAAGGTAACACGACACGAAGTGATGCGACAACATGCCGAGCACAATCGCTGCATTGTTTCCATGTCCGATTTCGTTCTGTATTAACTAATTATCTAACAATGGAGCTCGCGAAGCACCGACAAGCGTCTCAGACACGCTCCATCTCCGCCCCTCTCTTTGTCTTCACACGAACCTCCGCTGAACTTCAGCCATCACAGATAAAAGAGTGCCACTGCCAAGTAAACGCATGTTGGGTTAACACTTATACCTAGCTATATACTGTGGGGATTTTTTTCTGCTTAATACACAAGATGTGGAAGCGCTCTTTGCTGCGTTCGCTCGTGCTTTGCTCGGTCCAATTCGTGATTGTGATTTCTTCTTTTGAGTCGGATCTTTTCAACGAATCGGTTGAACCTGTTTACAAAACAATCTGCGCTATTAGATCACGATTTGGACGGAACTGGCCCCAAACGGTTCGTACGCTAATAAATCAATTAATTTACTGAAAAAAAATACCAAATTACTGATTATGTAATTTCGACCAATGACTGTGCTGATGGTATAAATCATTTGGAGTGAACCGTGGATTTTGACTGATGGGGAAGTTAATATTAGAAATTACACACATAAAGCGCAGTGGAACTGTATGAGTTACACACAGACCAGAGCAGCATTCAGTACGATTTATTATTACATATTATTTACACCAGGCGTAGTGTTTACTATGCATCAACTGCACGTCAGAAGTTATTTTGCATTGAAACCGGTTAAAACCATTACAGTCTATGGTTGAAACGAACTGTTCAAAAGAACCGATTGAACCTAAATGAGTCTGTTCATTCGTCCCACCACTACGTTACTCTGCTTCAAAAAGAACTCGCTGCATGAAAACATCCCCAAACGTGGCATCATCGCTGCATTTATGTGTCAAACTGAGCAAGCATATGAGGTTGAGCAGATGTAGTGACGCCCAATTTGAATTTGAACGGTTTTCTCCGTGATATATGTATTTAATGTGCACGGTTTGGATGTTTTCAAGAGTTATTCGTTTCCATCTACTAAAATAATAATATAAATCCAGCCAAAATTAAGGAAGAACTGTACAAACCTGAATGGTGTAACTGTAGCGTCCACACAGCTGTTAATTGGAGGCGTGTATGGCTCTCAGAGCTGTCTTCAGATAGAAACCGGGCGCTCGACCAATCAGAACACCCGTTTCATATCTACACTCGTACGAAGTAAAAGACTGAGTTTAATTGGCTATTTTGGGGGAAATTTGCATACGCACTGTTGTGACGTTGATAAATATAAACTGCGATGTTCACTAATAAAACGGATGAAGATTCAGGTTTTTTTTTTTCTCTATACATCATGTATTCATCTATTAGTATCCTAATAAATATGAGTTATAAAAATATGTGATAAGTTTAAGTAGGCTACAATTAGTCTAGCTACATCAATAATTACACATTCTCTGTTGACCATAACCTATATAACACACTTTTAGTTTTTTAATAAACTTTATTGCTAGCCATTAGCTTTATTAGCTTACAATTTATGCATTTCATTTTTCACTGAGAATGAAAAATGAAAACTCTTCCACATAAATGATCAAGTGTTAAATCTGGCTTATACGAAACGTGAGATCTGAGAAGTGTATCAAAAGTGCTCTTTTTCTTTCTTTCTTTCTTTCTTTCTTTCTTTCTTTCTTTCTTTCTTTCTTTCTTTCTTTCTTTTTTTCTTTCAAAAAGAGTTTAGTTAACTTCTATGTCTCCCTCTAGTGAGCATGACTAGCGTTCATGTTTAGGATAAATTTATAAGGGGAAACACATTTATGCAGTGAGCGGTATATTTATATATGATTTCAGACGATTTTTCTGAATATTAAGGATGCTCTATTGTGATGCACGAACAATGCTGAATGTCTCGTGTGAAGTGATGCAGAGGAGACTCACGGTGGCGCGCGAAGCTAAAGGATTGTGTGTGTCTCTGGACGGGGGTCATCACGGGTCACCGCCTCTTGCATGACAACACATCGTCTGGAGGATCAACATTTTTTCCCATCAACGTAGGAATTTTAAATCTAACAAATGTGCGCAACATACTAAATGACAAAAGTTAATAGCATGCATATTATAGGGTACTTGCAGATGCGATTGCAGCTACAAAACCGCTTAGTTGATAATTAAAATAAAGAGCAAATAAAACTAATAAGTTAATAATGTTGAAACTATTGTCTGACCCAAACATAAATTAATACACGTTTTTTAATAAACAGAATTCAAATTTATAATTATTTTTAAGACAATGACTTCAAAGGCGACGTGTAAGTTTTGTTGAAATCTCCACACGATGGCGCTTTGGATTTAGTAGTAATTAACCTATCCATCTAAGTCAGGCTAAAGGAATCTTCAAACATTTGCTTTAACTATAAGTTTTCTAATCAAGTTCTGAGAAGGCCATGATCATTACAGGAAAACGATGTAAGTGATCAATATTGATTTAGGCTAATTATTTATTTTAATCCACAAGTAATTATTACACTTGAAAAAAAATATGTCTTATATATCAGAAGTAAAAAAAATAAAAAAATTAAAATAGTAAAGTGTAAAGGCAGTAAGACAGGGCAATGAGCAGGACTTTTAAAACCACTCTTTAAAAGATTTGCCGTGGCAACCCTTCACACAAGAGCAAACATCCCCTCCTGTCCGAAAAAGCCCAGACTGGTTAGTGTGTCTGTGAAAAAGTCTTAGGTTGGTTGGGAAATAAGGCGAACTGTACTGCTGTAATCAGGGTGACATGCATGACTGCGCTCCTCTAATTCTCTTTCACATGGATAGATCCTTACAGACAGAGTTCAGCTTTCAGGTAGCCCCTCTTTAAGACTGTGATCCCCATACAGAAGCTGGTTTAGACAGCTTTAAACAGCTATATGGCACAGCAATGAAACATTGATTCGACAATTAGTAGATTTTATGACTTGTATCAGATACAAACACCTTTACCCAGACTCAAACATTTTTATAAATTATACTTAGATTTTTGTCCATTCTTTATTCTGTTAATCTTAATTTTTTTATTAGCATTATAATTCCAAAACGTTGTATAGGCCTAGTTTTAATCACCTGTGTATGGAAATGAAAAAAATTAAATAATAATAAAAGTTGTCATTCAGAAAAAAAAAATATTTTCATTCAGAGGGCTTTGTGATTACAACAGTAAAAGACTGTAAAGAAATGCTAAAGTAAAAACCTGTTAAATGGTTATCAGTAAGTTTCCATACTTTATATGGTGAATAACTGTAATTACATTTAAAGTATTTTTAAAGGTTTTGGAAGTGAAAAAGAATTAAAGAAAAGGAGTCATTGTACAATTTACAGTATATATATATATATATATATATATATATATATATATATATATATATATATATATATATATATATATATATATATATATGGTTTTGTCTTGCATCTAATGTTGTTAAATTAATGTTTATTGCATTATTGCAGTATCATGTGTGTTAGTACTTCAATATGCTGGTTTATTAACATTACATCAGTTAATGAAATACGTTTTTATTATTATTATTGTGAACTTAAGTTAAGTCTATAAAACCTAAAATGTTGCTACCATAGTTTAACGTTGAAGTTCTGGCAACCACTGCTTTTTATTTTATTTTTATGTTTTATTCTTTTGTCATAAATATCCTTATTTTAAAAAAAAGCATTTTTAAAATTGTTTAAAAGGTAACGTACGCATTTACGTTACCTTTTAAACAAACCAAAAAAAAAAAATATATAAGAGTTTGGTTATTTTTTAGTTTTTACTCTTTATAAAGCACAAAATATACATTTGACATGTTATATTTTATAATTTTATAATACATATCGACAATTATTTATATAACGATACCAAAACACATTTGCATGTGAATATTTTACGCAGTGTCATATTTGATTGAAAATATATCAGGAATGTGTAAAAACATTTAAAACCAGGCGTTTGAGAAACACAATGCACAATTGTCTTTTACATATAACCTATATCATTATTAGCATTAAATATGGGATTAACTTGTTGCGTGCACTGAAGCTTTGGTGCAGCTTTGTGCATTCTTTTTTTATCTTTAAATGCTACCTCCAAAGAAACATAAATGTGGAATATCAGCTCATTCTTAAGATGTTAAAATACAGTAATCTTTTTTGGTATTGGTTTGTTTGGTGTAATGTTGGACAATTAAAAGACATTGTGATTGGAAAAAATTCTGTTGACGTATTGCACTTCTTCAATAGGCTACACAACACACATAAAAAAAAACACCACCAGATCATAAATAGTCACATTACAGAACTTAAGGATCCGAAAACAAGTTAAAAAGGTCTGTTGCGTCGGCTCCAAAGAGCGTTTGCATAAAATCTTGTGGTAAATTCAACAATAAATGTAATGGGATTTTATGCTTTAGTCTGTTTCACTGGTGCTTTTCTTTTGCGCGCTGTATAAAAGTCTCCGTTACTTTGGATATCCAAAGGGCTTGGATTATTTAAAAGAAAAGAAAAAAAACCTCACATCTTTGATTTTTCCCTCCATGATGCAACACGATCTCGCACTTTAAAGCATAGCCAACCTTCAGGATTAAAACGTTCCCAGTGAAAAAAGCATAAGATCCGGGCGTTTTGGCGCATGAAGTCCGAGGCTGGGAGCCTGGGAGAACACAATAAACCTGTTGTTAACCTTGCTGTGAAAATATGTTTGATGAAAACAGCCAATTATTGTATGAAATGTATTCAAGTATAAAATAATGCCCTTTGTTGGGCACAAACTTGAGCAATGTGGGGGTACAAAAGTCCCCTGTGGCATGAATTGCGCTTTGGCGTCGCCACTTGGCGCGTTACCCAGACCCCTCTATACGCGATTGTTTCTTTCTTTCTAATGGCATTTACCGGATCAAAACATTCTGTTAATTCGATCAGAAAGCTTCACCCTTCACAACAATACCAGAATAATTTCTTCCAAAGTTTGTTAAGTTGACCGAAATTAGGCAAATGAATAGAGGTCTCCAGGCGCAGGTGACGGAGAATAATGCGCGTCAGGACCAGCTGCATTCTTCTTTATTTCTCCTTTTCTTTTCTTTCACTGCATTATTAAAATTTAGGCCAATGAAACTATTCATTCCGCTCAATAGACATTTTCTTATAGGATAATAGGATACAAATTGAGCCCCTCTGAAGGGAATCCAGCGGTGGGTAACCCTCGTGTGCCAAAGACGTCTGGAGTCTCTAACATGGTCGGAGGGGCCGCTCGTGTGCCAGGCCGGGTCCCCACACCTGCCGAGGCCCCTAACAAAACTAGAGAATGTAAACAAAAACCCGTAGCCTATGAAAGATGGACGTGTCACCAAGTCGTGTGAGAAACGCCACGAACAAACGGGGGGACTCCGTCTCCAAAAGGTCTCCCCTGAACTCGGCGGAACAGCCTATTATGTGCTTACTTAATTACTATAATAACAGTAGACAGGCTTTAAACCTGAGACGGGCTTGGGATGGAAGTTAAGATGGCTTGCTGGGACCCATAAACAGGCGATCGTGTGAGAAACGTGACGTGGAACAGAAAGAGACGCCTTGCTCCGGCGCCTTTGTTTTCAATGCGCGCGCTGCGCTGCGCTCGCTCGCGAGTCATCTCCAGCAAGGCCTGTTACCCTGCAAATAATATTCTACAACCTATCACGTGTCTTTAGACAGGCCACGTGGATTAACAAAGTAGGTCTGCCCCCCGCTAGCCCACAGCTTCAGGTTTTACTATTTCTTTAACTGATCCTAAGTGCACACATTAACCAAAAGCTCGCCTTTAATCCTATGGAATAATTTAGACCATGAATGCGCCAGAGCTTTATAAGCGGCTGCCTCCAGTCAGCTCATCTCAGTCTGAAGCGTCTGGAATCAGCAGAACCTATTACTACTAGTCTAGCTACAATAGTTCCACAATTCTATCATTTTTTCTATATTTTTTTTAATCAAATGATGGCGTCTAAGATGAAGGATCGCAAGGTATGTGGATACTTTAGTGGCGCACACGAGTAACTGCATGCAGTCCAAATACTCCTTGCATGGTTTATTTGGATTTTCTACCGCTATTATAACTATTAACATGTTTCGCGTGATGTCAGCTTTTTCCAAAATTGCACAATATTGATATTTTCTACCGAAAAATTTCAGTAACGTTTCAGTATTGCTCGCGCGCATTTTCTGAAGACTATAAGGGTAGGCTATAGACCCGTAGCTATTACTTGATTTCCCTGGTCTTGAATTAAATGCAAGCCAGTGTTTTATGCTAATTAAATTAATTATATTTAGTAACTTTATTGCGATGTAAAAGCGCTTTCTGTTATTTATGTAGACTATGTTTTGCGCGCAGGGAAAGAGAAGCGCGACAGTCCATATGACTCACATCTTATTTATATGACAAATGTAATTTACTGTAGGCTGTTTTTTTTATTATTATTATTATTTTTCTTTATTTTTTACAAATATGTTATTTTCCCGAGTTATATCGCGACTTCATATTCGCTGACTGCTTTTTCCATTTAGAAAAACTTATCCGGCTCACAATACAGTCAAGCTAATTTTGTGTTTGGTAGTGACACTTTTCATCCCTTTACTCACTATTATCTTATTATGTCCTCTTCCCACAGAAAACTCCTGTTTCTCACAAGGTCATTGAGAAAAGAAGAAGAGACCGAATCAACAGATGTCTAAACGAGCTGGGAAAGACTGTTCCTATGGCACTGGCTAAACAGGTGCGCAGCTGAAACATTTACTAAGTTTGAATGCGCTAAGTGACAATGTCTGCATCAATTGTTACTGCATATATGATGACTGACAGGCTTCGTGTATTAAAACAGAATTCTGGGAAACTCGAGAAAGCAGAAATCCTGGAAATGACTGTGCAGTATCTGCGCGCGCTCCACTCCGCAGACTTTCCGCGCGGGAGAGAAAAAGGTGTGTACGAAATACCGATACACCACTTAACAGATTTAAGTACATCTATTAACACACTTAAATGACGATTCCTCGCTCACACCGTGAAAGTCAAATTATTCACCTTTTAAAACGTCAAATCCAGCCCTTTCTTCCCTGCTCATCTCTAACACCGTTCTTCGTTTTCGCAGGAGAACTGCTGACAGAGTTTGCGAACTACTTTCACTACGGCTATCACGAGTGCATGAAGAACCTCGTTCACTATCTGACCACCGTAGAGCGAATGGAAACCAAAGACACCAAGTACGCACGGATCCTCGCCTTCCTGCAGTCCAAAGTGGTTACCGAGCCCGTGTTCGGCTCGTTAGGTACCATCTCTCCAGACCCTACGGACCTTCTGTGCCAGCTGGAGTACCAGAGTCCGAGTCCAACCGAGTCGGTGTTTCAGCAGAGCCCTCCCGGACACTTTTCCTGGCACAGCTCGGCGCGGAACCCCACGCTCGCGTACCCAGCGATGTCTCAGCACAGCGGATACTTGTCACCGGTTCAGGGACTCGATCACCATTACATGAACTTCATCGGGCACTCACACCCACACAACGCCTTCAGCTTACACAATGCACAACACGCTGCCCTGTAAATACGTCTGTGGATGTCCTTAATTTATATGTGTACATGTTTTATTTTAATAAGTAGATGGATCATGAAATAAATGATGTTTGAATAAGATTCTGAGTTTGGCACGATGTTGGAAATTCTTTATGCTAGGAATCGTTGATGTAGTGTGTTCTCCTTGGGATCTTCTGAATACTCTAGTATTAATAAATAAACTAAATAGCCTAATTCATAATTTGAGCATAATTTGAGCCAAAACTAAATAAATAATAATAATGGGCATGAACAAGGAAGTAGACACTATGATGCTTTTTATATGAATAAAGTTCTCTTACCAGCCCAAATTTTATTATGCATTTAATATCTGCCCAGCTCCTTTCAAATATTATAACATTATAAGAAAACAAGCTAATTTTCATTTATTCTGATATTTTGAACTGAGCACAGGATAGCAAATAGGTTTAGGGAACATTTATGCATCCACTTTGGTTCTATTGTGTTATGATAAGTTAGAAGAGGAAAATTGCAGGGCAAATTTTAATTAAATAAAATAAAATGAAAAATAAATCTAACTTTTTTTGAGAATGTAACCTAATAGCTAAATATTTATTCGTCCATCATTTAAATATTTTATTGCACAACAATACTTCAAGAAAATAGATTTCTTAATATCAGTTGTGTCATGCACAAATTCTTATGAAGATACCATGGCTAAATGTGTCTTTCTAGACTGTATTGTCTCTTAAGATTAACCCTTGGCGTAATGGTCTGTTGGCCTGAGACCCCTTGATTGACAATAAGCCTCTTTTTAGGGGAATCCATTTGGACACAAATCCAGCCCCCCATCCTATCCCAGTGTCTCTCCCACCTATATTTAAATCGGATGCAAATAACAAATCAAACAAATCAAACTGCTAAATACTAAGTATTGGAGGGAGTCTAAAGGACACAGGCCGTTTGAACAGAGGCAGTGTTCATTCGGCTACAGTTGCAGTAATGAGTTTGTGGACAATTAAAAAATATCTACATTTCTGCATTGCTTACTCACAAAATGAGTCTTATCTTAATCCAGTCACCATTATTCAGACAAATACAAATTGACTAAACTAATAACACACAAATAAGCACTAAACCATGATGCCTCTTTCATCATGCTTTACAGTGTTGGGAAGAGGTTGTGATGTGGGTGTGCAGTGGCCTTTTTCCGCTGAACAAAGCAGTTTTTGGCTCTAAATATTTTTTTCCAGCTTTGTAGGAAAAAAGGGAGAGTGGCAATATATATTTTTTTTATTTTTGTAGACAGAGTATATATAGATTCATGTACACCCAGGTCTTTAGCAATGCTTTCTTAGCCTTTCCCAGCTTTGTGCATCTCTGTAATGCTTTTTTAAGGTCTAATGAAAGCTTTTGGGATTGAGCACACTAACCCATCTATCTCGATATTTGTCAGCAGGCTTTGTGTGCTTTTATTCATCTGATCTACTTGATTGACTGTTGAAACACAGAACTTCAGTTACATTCCATACCTACTCAATGTCTTCAGCAAAACTGAGAAACTTAAAGTGTAAAAAAGTAAAGCTGTGTTTGTGAGTTAGATTGAGTTCATAAATGAGCAATGCAGAAAACCACAAGGGTTCACAAACTTGTTCTTGTACAACGCTTTCACAATTTTCTACATCAATTAAATCTTCATTTTGCATAGAAAAACAAATTTCCCTGTCATTCTCAATATTTTACTACTAATAAAAGTAACACATTATTTAATTTTATTTTAAACTGTTTAAATATAAAGCTGTTAGTAATTTAAAATAACTTTTATTTTTTAAACATTATAGATGACCCCATTCATTACATTACACTATAAACCACAACAGTAAGTTCATTTTACAGTGTGTTATACTGACTTTAAATAATGCACAGCTATATATGCTGAAGCCATATTACACAGTGCTGTTATATATGTGATATGTGAATCAGTCTCAAGAATATTTGCCATTTCCACACTTGACTTAAGCAAATCAGACAGACAGTTGCTCACTGTGGCAAAGATTAGCTTAAGGGAAAGACGGCCACCATAGTGGAATATAAAAGAACTCTACCCACATTGCATATCATTTTACCAGGTTCCAGTCAGCCATGACGCTGATTGTTTCTGAGATGTTGGCACTTGTGTCCCACCCTCTTTAACTGTAGAGGGTTTACTCTCTTTGGCCTCTACAATGGCATAGAAGAAGTGAGCCACGCCCCTCTCTCCACCCCCGTCCCGCACGCTTCTGATACCCCAAATACTACCAGAAACCAATATCACTCAGAGCTCCTCAAACAGGACACCTGAGAGAGAGAGAGAGAGAGAGAGATAAAGAGCTAAAGGGACATAATATCATGATGAGTACAAAAAGGTGTGATTCTGTCCTGATAGGTGACCTATCCCTGGGACCTCTCCTTCTCAAAGCCTGAATTCATCCCATCGCCGTTAAGTCCTTCTTTAAGTAAGTTGTATGGCACCAGCTTCCAAAAAAGCACCACGGAAAGAGAGAAGGGAGCGAGAGGGATTCTAGAGAAGGAGTCCGAAGTTGTGGTACTTTGGTGGGGGTTGCTCCATTGTGATGGAGCTGAAAGGAAGACAATTTTGGGTTCCTTGGGCTTCATCCTTGAGTGGACTTGAAGAAAAATAATCAGACCCTTGAAATCAAAGCTCCTAAACAGAGACTGGGATGCAGGACACAACCACACACTCAGATGCAATATTATATTATATTATATTATATTATATTATATTATATTATATTATATTATATTATATTATATTATATTATATTATATTATATTATATTATATTATATTATATTATATTATATTATATTATATTATATTATTTTAATATTATCTTAAAATATTTGTTTTTATTGTTTGTTTTTTTTTTTTTAAAGAAGTCCCTAATGCTCACCAAGGTTAAATTGAATTAATCAAAAATATGATAAAACAGTAATATTGTAAAATATTGTTATAATTTCAAATCTGTGTTTCCTATTTTAATATATCTATTCAAATTGAATCATTTTGATGGCAAAGCCAAATTTTCAGCTGCCTTCACTCTAGTCTTCAATGTCACATGATCCTTCTGAAATCACTCAGGATTCAGGATTTCTTTGTACAGAATTTACTTGAAATAAATATTTTTATAATTATAGATGTAAAAATTTACACTGTCATTTTTGAGCAATTTAATGCATCCTTGCTGAAACAATTAAATAAAAAAAAGTTTTGATGATAGCGGATGCATCAAAGCTCACCAAGACCCTCCGATGTCCAAAGAGAAATCTAGGATCTGTCTTAGTGCATGTACAACACAAACACCTGCATTAGCACTTTTCAGAAGAAAAGTGAGTAACTGATGGATGAACAGACAGATACATGGATGGATGAACGGATGATTGGGTGGATAACACAAGCTGTTTGCCAAACTATGTTCAAAACATTGGTGCGGAAAAGAGGAGAGAAGAGGAATAGAAGACAAAGAGGGCATGCAGATGGGAAAAAACGATAATGCCATGAAAGACGAAAGCGATGAAAGAGCACTGAGTGACCAACAAGCCAATATTAGTTTAAATCCGCAGAGGAAACACTGTGTTAAGCAGAGGGAGAAGAGCTGGTAAAATTAGAGTTCTTTAGCTTCATCACATAGTATGAATCAAAACAAATGAAGCAGAGCTAAAATGGCTTAGGGTTTTATTCTATTGTCATGTAAAATATCTCAAAATGCCAAAGAAAGCAGCCAAGAAAGTTTCTTATCAGAAGTTTTCTTAATACACAAGCGATTTTGTTGAGAAAACTGCGGGTCTTTTCTAAACTAAACACATCAGAGACTGCTGGGTTGGGCATGAAACACCAGCGTGGTGATGTGGTGCTTCATATTCCTGTGTTCACTCGAATGACATGAGCAGAGGACATCCGCCTGAGAGCCTTCTCATATCTATAGTAGTCCAGATTTCACTGGATCTTAAAAATGTTCTTCAATAATATGTATTTAGAAACAAAGACAGTTTTATATTCAGTTTAAACAGTTTTGGTGTAAATTAGCACAGAACATTTTTAATTTACTAGTCCTTACAGTTACAGTCCTGCGAAACATTTATATAGTACAAATAATATACCAAATGTTGTTCAAAAGGTTGTTTAAAATATGTTTTAGAAGTAGTATAGCATGTCACAAGAGTATTTCATATCTCAGAGACTGAAAGCAAATTCAGTTTAGTGTAATTACAATGTTAATCAATTTGCAGTCAAATCAGTTGACAAACTCTTTTTACTTGACTCAGTTTTATTACGCACTGCTTTGAAAACATGAACACACACTACACTGTAAAGCAATGAAATACAGTTCATTTGACTCCAAAACCAAATCTGATATAAAGAAATTCAATATTAATGTCATGATTATAACTTGAATATTGATTTTGTGTCTTTATTTCTGCATGAAGCTAGCAGGGTTAATATATTTAGTTATATATTATCTTATTATTATCTTGCATCTTGTATGGCAACAGCTCCAACTTATAAATGTACTAAGTGAATTTAGCTATCATTTGTTTTAAACAGCTGACCTATTGACTCCTGTGGCTAAGCTGGTGCTTGGTCTGCTGGTTGTGACTGGATGTCCCGTGTTTGTCCATTAGGAGCGGGCGGTAGTCCAGGAGTCCAGACGGGTGTGTGTGAAGGGTAGAGAACACACTCTTCAGCTCTTCCTGGCTCTGACACACACCAAACAGCTGTAGCACAGCACCCAGCTCAGCTGCAGACAGAAGCCCAGTGCCGGAGCCATCCATCCGGGCACAGGCCTTGCTAAGAGCCCTGGCCTTACGCTGGAGCTACAACACCAAAACACAAGAGGAAAATGTAAATATTTTCACATTCATTAACACATAGCATCGCCTATAAACAATGCATAACCTTTTTCCTGATCTTGCGACTTAATGTTTCCAGAGAGGCAACTTCTTTAGATTCTCTGGGAGTCTGCAGAGCAGCTGCCATGTTGGATCCATGCTTCCATATTTGACTCTGGGATAGAAAAGGCTTGAGGAATTCTGTGTAGGATACGCTGATATGACAAAAAAAAATAAAAATAAAAATGCTCAGTTATGTATTATCTTATAGATTTATATTTTGATAAAGTTTTGATAGGCTTCATCACAAAAACATCTTGATAATTGTGTTTTCAGTGCTTCAAGACATTAATAGCTTTCAATATTACCAATAACAGTATGGTCACATTTTATTTTAAGGTCAAATCCTCGATATTAACAAACCATTAACTACGACTTTTACCTCAATATATTTTAATTTAAATGTACTGCTTATTAATAGTTAGTAAGGTGGTTGTTAAATCTAGGTATTGGAAAGGATTAGGGATATAGAATATGGTCATGCAGAATATGTGCTTCATAAGCACTAATATTCAACCAATATGTTAATAACAGGCATGCTAATAAGCAACTAGTTAACAGTAAGAACTGGTCCCTATAGTAAAGTGTTACACATTTGATCATATTCTTTTGCAATTGTTCATGCCAGATTACTTCAAAGACAACAATGGATTAAACATTGTTGGTTTTAGACCTGTTCACAAATGATCAGTTATTTTATTCACAAACTGAAGACTTTTTTATGTACTATACAAAATGTGAAGTGGAAGAAGGGTATTGAACACGTTTGTATCACATTTCTTTATTTGGTAACACTTGAAGCCCTTTTGTATAATACATTTTAAAGATATTCATAATGTGCATTGTAATGCATTATATATTTTCATAAATAACTGTAACTAAAGTTCAAATGCATTTGAATATTTGTAAATTTCTTCTTACATCTGAAATGAATTGCCTGTCATGTGTTTTAATTCTTTATACTTTCTAAAGGTGTAATAATTATTAGAAATGCATTGTAATGTATAATGTGGTTGCAGTTTTAATGATATCAAAATGCATTATGAGGTGCATTTCAAGACATAATTAATGCATTAAAATACTTTAATACTGCATTATATATGAAGGCTTCAAGCAAAGTGTTAGATAATCATCACATCTCCTCTGCATGAATGTCTTGATTTATTTATTTATCTGTTTTGGTCTCCCCCTAATGTAAGTGTATCTACCTGCCATCAAGGTTGATGTCAAACTTCTTGGCCAACAGATCACACTCATACTGACTGAGATGAACACAGAGACTCATAAGGATGTCTTTAAATTCATCACTGCTAACAAAACCTGTTCCAGAAAAGTCCATTTCGGAGAACTCAGTCCAGAGCTCAGAAACAGACAACTCCACCTGTTTGCGAGAGAGAAACCAGTTCATAAAAGTGTCTAAATAACATAATCATATCTAAGCTCAAAGAACTTTACACCATCCCGAGGTATTTCCACACCCCCACCTTGGCCCGTAGAGCATCCACTAATATATCTGAGACGCAGTTGAATCTTTTGGAGAGGCGCATCAAGTCATTGTCTCCACGTTTGGGGGGATTGTGCTTGGCATTGGGGTAACAGCAGGATTTGGGAGACGGGCCAAAGTGACGTATAAACTGTTGAAAGTCCACAGATCCATCCTGCTGAGTGAACAATGAAGACCACAACCTCCGGACCTCTCCACGAGTTACCTCAGGATGGAGCTCTAACCTGAACAGGGCGAGAGAAAGAATGACAAACAAGGACAGAGGGATACATGATGGGGAGAGGGAAATGGAGAGAATAGTGGGATTCATGAATGTAAAGAATACACCTCAAATTCTTAGAAGAATGCAAACACTGTATCCTTTAAAGCCCTCCACACCCCACAGACCCCCCCCCCCCCCCACCTCCACCCCACATTATTTATCTGAGCTGAATTTAAGCTAAAACTTGGCAACCAACAGCACAGAAGCAACAGTTTCTCTTACACAAATACATAAACACTGCAGTGTCACGCTTAAAGAAAGGACAGTACTGTGAGAAAACACTATAAGGGGATCTGACAGCAAACAAACAACAGTCTGTATCACACGACCCTGATCTCCACTCTGTTTTGTTAAACATGAATATTTAAATAGAAAGGTTACATGCATTTGGTCTTAGGTACTTATATTTACAGTAAAGCATGTGCTTTACGTGCTGTATTAAAATATTATACTTATTAGGTTAGGTTATGTTTTATTTAACTATATACTATTATTACACAGTTTATACAACTGAATACACAATACAGTCTTTTAAAAAAAATGGGGTCACTCAGATATTTTTAAAAGAAGTTTGAAAGAGTGTCTCTTACACTTAAAAGACTGCATTTATTTGTTTGAAAAAAAAAAACCTGTAATATTGTGAACTTTTCTATTTAAATATATTTTAAAATGTAATTTATTCCTGGCAAAATCGCAAAGCTGAATTACTCCAGTCTTCAGTGTCACATGAACCTTCAGAAATCATTCTAATACTCTAATTTGGTTTAAATAGTATATATTTGGGGCTTAAAGTTGATTAAAATATGTATATATCATTTTGTTTGCCAGGTGTTGTTATTAAAGTCTGCCCTTCATAATCTGAGGACGCGTTCAGTGTTTAAGGATGTTTGATGTACTGACTAATATTAGTATACATATTTTTACTAAATATATTCAATAGTTTTTCAATCATTGTTACACTTATACAACATATGTGTTTTGAATGTGTAATTGACCTTTGTGTACTTTTAATTGTACTTAATGAATTACGTTATATTTAATTGTTTTAGGCTTTTCAGAGTAAAACTGTGGTCACATTTACCATTGTTCGGTAAATATTTGGTTTGGTTATTTCTATAGGAATCCATGCAATCTGAAATCTGTGCTTATTTCGCAACTGGTTCCAGTTAGTCCCGCAAATTCTCTCCACTGACCAACAGAAAGCTGCTTGGTAATGACTTCTGTGTGAGCTTTGTGTCATAAATCATTACACTACTGACAAAATACAATGGGCATTTTTTTGCCATGTAAAATTTAGCTAAACATACCACACCTTAAATGTGCAAAGACACAATTTCTAACACATGAATCTAGAAGACTACATTTTACTGGCGCTCTAGTAGGATGTACATGTGGCACTGATACAGTATGTGTGAACATACACAAATGCATTTGTCTCTAACTTGTAAGAATCAATCAAAGAAGCAACCGTTTCTCACCAGACACACACACACACACACACCCACTCATACTCAGTGCTCACTGTGGGAGCCAGAGAAGTTGGCACTGATATGTCAGCCAAACCCTCTGTGAACTCGGCTGCTGTAAAGCCTGTTAGTGTCACTAATCTCTGAGCTGGCGAGGAGAGTTCAGTTCACCTTGGACTGGTTGGCACCGTCTCACTCTGTGTCTGTGCACCAGTGCCACGCCACAGATTATGCAAATCCACTCGCGATGCCCCCCATTCAGACCACGACTCCTTTTAGGCCTGCCGCCATATTGCAGCCAAAAAATGAATAGAGAGATAAAAGAGGGTGATGTAGAAAATGAATGAAAAAAGGGTGGGAGAGAAATCACAAAAGGGTCAAAGGAAGATCTGCAAAAACAGCATAGGGAGGGGAGGGACCAGAGTAAATAAACAGATAAATAATTTATAGAATTGGAGGAGTTTCTCACATGAGCTGAACAGTTCGGAAGAGTTCAGGACTCGGGTCACCACAACAATGTGTTAAATTCACAGACAAGAAAGAAAAGAGAAAGATATGGGAGAGGCGTAGAAGACAAGTTGTTAAAGGAAAGAGACAAGGATTGAGGGTTGATATAAAAATAGATGAGTGGTAGAAGAGCCTCAGAGACTGAATCGCTTAAAGAGCAATTACATGATGCAAAGTGTGATTAATAGAGACAATGACAAGAATACATTTCTTCCACAATTAACATAATGCAATGTCATGTAATTTATTTCATATCTGTTCATTTTGATATTTTTGGTGGGGCATAAAAGTCTAGAGAAATCCTAAAGGCTATGGAGTAGTTTGGTATAATTCAATTTTGTTTAAAGTTCATTGAACTTTAAAATCAATTTTAGTGTGATATGACCAATAAGCACCAAGTCATTTACTTGTCATACAAAAAAAAAAAAAAAAAGAAAAAAAAGATAGAAACAAATTAAAATAAAATATAAAATATCTACTTTTGTTTTAACATTGCCTAATGCCTAAAGTCTTCAGAATTCATGATTTAAACATTAATGATATTGGGAAAAATGATTTTATCTTAAATAATATTTGAAAATAATAATTAACCTACTGGTAAAAAATAGATAAAATAGATTTTATATTTTCTAATGAAAATGTGCTCTTTGGCCATGTAAAATATAGGGTGTTTTGGGTGGTTGCCAGGGCTATGTGATTGCTCTGGTTGCTAGGATTTTCCAGGTTGTTGCTAAGTGGTTGACTTTGCTTTTAAACTTACAATAAGTAAACTTTTATTATTTACTGTATGTTGCAAAATATTTTTATTATACAGTATGAGACACAAGTATAATAAAATCTATATATGTGCAATAATAATAGTAATGGTTGCAAGCAGCACTAACTGAGCGATACAGATACACAGGACAGTACAGCAGTGTAGCTAAAAGTGAAGCAGGCATGGGAACATCTAAACAAGCGTGCAGTAGACCATAGAAAACCAACCGCCTCAGATCTTCACCGTGCCAACAGCTCTCTCAGACTCCGTACACCAAACACATTGTTATTCATGGAAAAAAAAAAAGAGTAGGTTGTTAACTTGCACAATTAAGGCATCATTTGCCAAGAAAAAAGGCCTGCTTTCCGTTGCCATTGTCTTAGGAGACAAAAGAGTGCAAGAGCTCTGTAAGACCCATGGCTGGGAGACTCGGGCGGACCGCATAGGTCTTGTGAGACACACAAGGGATGCTTGTGTCACGACCACTGACTCTGGGAGACACCCAGGACATGAACACTGCCGGGGAAAGACGTGAAGTGATTTGACATGGTGTTAAAGACAATGAGGAGGAATGCATTCCACATTCCAGCATATTCTTCAATAGCGTGTGTGAGACAACTATATAAATGTCCTGCAGATAATCTTCTGAAGTATAAACTGAAGTAACTAATAAAAGACTAATAAGGACATTATGCCTGAAAACAAATCAATTATTCATTTGATATTCATGCATAACATAGGCTGTCAGTATTACTATTATGCTACAGGTTTGTATTCAGGTTTGTAAATCAATGGCATATAGAAGAAAACCAATGTAAGGGAATATTTTTATTTTGTGTAAGTGGCTCATTACCTTTTAAGCAACTGGTACATGTCCTCCTGAGTGAGACGTCTGGTGTTTTTCTCATCCAGTTCTTCAAACTCTCTTAGCACATCTCTATAACGATTTGCCACCAAATTCTTCACCAGACGAATCAGCTGAAACACAATAAATGTGCATTAATGGTACTGATATGGAAAAGTTTTACTTGATGTAAAGGAGTTTAAAATATACTGCATAGTGTAAGGTACTTTGTATTGTACCCCTAAACGATACAAGACAAAAAAAACTGTAATAATAATAAATGTTCCTATTGTTACTATTATTATTACATTCAGGATTATAATAGTTATTAATATTTTTTTTCTTTTTTTTTACAGACATAACAGAATTCCTGCTTCACAGTTGTTTTTACCTGTATTATAAATCTCTGAGAGATATTTCAGATTTTTTTCTGATGGTCCTAGACAGTTTTTTTTTTATTCTGGGAGAATCTAGATGACTATTCAAAAGTAGTTTTATTTTTAAGAAATTAATACTTTCATTTAGCAAGGACACATTAAATTAATCAAAAGTGACAGTGAAGACCATTACACTCTTTGGATCGCTCTATTCATCATGAAGAATCCTGAAAAAATTATCACAGTTTCCACAAAAATATTAAGCACAACAAACGTTTTCAACGTTTGTTTTGAGCACCAAATCAGCATATTATAATTATTTCTGGATCATGTGACACTGAAGACCAGGAGTAATGGCAGCTGAAAAGTTTGCCATAATGGGAATGAATTAAAATGTGAAATATATTCAAATATGAAACATGTTATTCTACATTGCAATAAATCTCTATCTAAAAATATGACATTTTTGATCAAATAATTGCAGTCTTAGTGAGCATAAGGGACTTCTTCAAGACATTTTACCAATCCTAAACATTTGAATGCTTTAGGGTGAAATCAGCATTGTACATCTGGGAATTAACAATTGTTATGAAATAACATGAGATTGTACCTCACGGTCACTCCGATCATCTTCTGAGCCCTTCTCCTCGCCTGAATCACGGTTCAAGGCAGGCTGGGCGGCTGCCTGGAAGAGGCTGGGAACTCCTTTCCTGAGGGAGCAAGAAGAAGTTATTTGAGGCTATAGCTATGGTTTTAGATTTTTTATTATTACCTCATATCATACAAGAGAAGCCCTGAGAAACCCTAAGAATGAGCGATTCGCTTTGTGCCATTCTCGCTTGAGTGGCAAACAGGGAGAGCTACAAGACCTGACATGGAAATGGCCGTGCTGCGCTGACCGCTTTGAGAGCAACTGGAGTGGTCAAACCAGACAGACACATGATGATCTTGAAGTGTTAGCACATGAGAAATGCCAGATACACAAAGCCCAGCCTCGGCTAATGTGTTCCCTGTGCGCTTGGATGGGTTGATGGGGCTCGGCTGAGCAGATAGCTGGGGCTCTTTTGTGCTCAAGAGAGGACAGCCACTCCCTAGGCTATAGGCCAGTGGTCTGGGCCATCTTAGGGCCACAGTCCAAACGAGGTGGGCGGACTGCTGGCTTGAGAGGTCACGGGCTAGAGCAGAGTTAGTCGCACTGTGTAAAGGAAGAAATAGAAAGAAGGGACAGAGAAAGACGGTGAGATTTAAAAGACACAGATTCTTCAAATAATGCTGATAGCAGTTCAAAGAGGCAAACACCAGTGACACTGACTGCAAGAGGCATTATGTTTGTGTTTGTGCATTGTGTTGATGACAACGTGAACGTGCCTTCAGGATTTTCTCAAGACTGACTGCTCTTTTCAACAGTTAAGCTGACCTGAATGAGCCAGGAATAGCAATAGGCCACGACTGTATGGTAAAATAAGTGTTTACTAAAAGCTCTGCGAGAAAAGTTCCTGAAAAATCCTACTAGATAAAGAGTGAGTCTTCATTTGCCAAACCGCTTGTCCTAGCAGAATAATATTTAGAGCAAAATACTGAGAATTCATCATATTCAGCGGTCGAGTCTATTAGTGGACCACTTGGATGCCGAGGGAAGAGACCTTGTGACCCAGCCACGGACATCTCAGCAGGATTCCCATGTCCAACAGCCCTGCCACAAAACTAACACAGCAGGACGTGACTTTGGCATAAAGCCAAATAAACACACTAGCATTTCACAGACAAACGAATGAGACAAAGATCCTCTGTAATTCAAAGATGCATAGAAATTCAAACTCTAAAATCTAAGTCATTCCCTTGCTAAAATGTTCAATTTAAATAAAGATTTAATGTTTTACTTATTTTTTTCTGATTCCATGTAAGCTTCACCTATAAGTGAAGTGAATACTTGGACGTGACATTTCATTTGAATTGAAGCACTACAGTTGTTTTAATGATAATAACAATAATAATAATAAACTAGTAATAAATAGTAGTAATGTCAAATCAAATATCAATAAATAGTAAACTTATAAAATAAAAAAGTACTAGAAACTGAAAAAAGATATTTCTAAACTGTACAAACATTAGCAGCTTTTGTATTTGTTATCAAAAAAAAAAAAAAAAAAAAAAAAAAAAAAAAACCCTTCAAGGTAATTCACGTCTCTTTTATGCCCATTAGGGGGCACATGGCTCTTAAGTTGACCTTATAGTAAAGCTGAAAAAAAAAAAAAAAATCAAAACCTTTAAGTAAATGTATCCATCCAAAAATGTGCAATGTTTTAGAATATGATTGGCTTATAATACAATTTTATTTTATTTTTTTACTGATATCACAAGACAAAAAAAAATTATAATAAAAACTTCACTTTGCACCAGGAAGAATATACCACTTGTTATAATGTTATATAGATATGGAAGAATAATTCTTAGAGAGCAGCAACAAATTCAGTTTAACATGATTTAATGCTGTAGTATATATATATATATATATATATAGAGAGAGAGAGAGAGAGAGAGAGAGAGAGAGAGAGAGAGAGAGAGAGAGAGAGCTAGTAAGGTAGTTGTTAAGTTTGTGCTGCTTATTAATAGTTAGTAAGGTAATTGTTAAGTTTGTGCTGCTTATTAATAGTTAATAAGGTATTTGTTAAGTTTTTGCTGCGTATTAATAGTTAGTAAGGTAGCTTTTAAGTTTTTGCTGCTTATTAATAGTTAGTAAGGTAGTTGTTAAGTTTTTGCTGCTTATTAATAGTTAGTAAGGTAGTTGTTAAGTCTGTGCTCCTTATTAATAGTTTGTAAGGTAGTTGTTAAGTTTTTGCTGCGTATTAATAGTTAGTAAGGTAGTTGTTAAGTTTTTGCTGCTTATTAATAGTTAGTAAGGTAGTTGTTAAGTCTTTGCTCCTTATTAATAGTTAGTAAGGTAGTTGTTAAGTTTTTGCTGCGTATTAATAGTTAGTAAGGTAGTTGTTAAGTTTGTGCTCATTATTAATAGTTAGTAAGGTAGTTGTTAAGTCTGTGCTCCTTATTAAAAGTTAGTGAGGTAATTGTTAAGTTTGTGCTGCTTATTAATAGTAAGTAAGGCAGTTGTTCAGCTTAGGTATTGGGTCAGGTTAAGGGATCTAGAACATGGTCATACAGAGCATTAATGTGTGCTTTATAAGTAGTAACAAATAGCCAATATTATATAGATATGCATGCTGATAAGCAACTAATTAGAATTTGACCATAAAATAAAGTGTTATAATTCAAAAGTATAATTTGCCTTTAAAATTGCCCTCCCCCATATCTGCTTAGTTCTGCGAGTTCAAAATGTGTGATGGCTCTTGAATTTAGATTTAGTTTTAGATGCTGTATTACTTCGATTAATATAAATGTATTTCAGATTGCCACCCAAGTTCAGATCTGATTCAGAGTCATTGGCAGACCCCCTCTTTGCCTCAGACGACTGATCTTCAGAGAGGAGAGACAACATGTTGTTTTAACAGACGAGGGGTTGCTTGAACTCCTTGCTGACCCACTGTTCTCCAAAAGCAGAGATGGAGGGATTTGAAATTAAAAGAAGAGGGAATTTGAGGGAGGAAAGAGTCCCATCACTCGCAGAGACGAGACGCCCACAGAGATAACTTCTGAATGAATGGGCTGCTTATATTGCTTTCATTTCATCTCGTCTGAGGATGGATGGACTGAGTGAGGGGGTGAAAGAGAGGTATAAGTAGATGCACATTTATCACGTTTGCACTGTATTGTTCTGTTTAATCTGGGCCACCATCTGAGAGCAGCAGACGTGTGTGTGAGAGAGGAATGTGTGAAAGAGACTACAAGTGAGCTGCAGGGTCTCAGACTGAGAATGACTGTGTGTTTGTGAGATTCGCTTTAAAAAGATAATTTACCCCAAAATTACAATTGTCATCATTAACTCACTCTGATGTCGTTCCGAGTCAGTTTGCAGTGTTGGACCTTTCATTATATGGACCTGAACTTTCATTGTATGGACAAAAACAGAACAGAAGAAAAAATATCTTCTTTTGAGTTCCACAAAATACCTAAGCATTACAGCTTTGATCTATGATATGAATGCTTGTAAAAAAAAAACAATCAGTCCTAAGATTTGACATAAACAAACATTCTAGAAACCATGCACAGCAACAACCAAAATATAAATATAATCCAATAAAAACACAACTGTTCAAAAGTTTGGGGTTGGTTAGATTTGTAAACATCTAAAAAAGAAAAAAAAAAAAAAAAAAAAAGAAGAAGAAAAAGATGTCTCCTTAATGATTGCCAATGCTGCATTTATTTCCTCAAAAATAAATGAGGATTGGTAATCATTAAGGAGACATCTTTTATGAAAACTGTTGCACTGCTTTTTTGATGTATATAAAAAACAGCATATACATATAGATGGATGGATGATAGATAGATAGATAGATAGATAGATAGATAGATAGATAGATAGATAGATAGATAGATAGATAGATGGTGTATATAAGCACTACTCGCTACTGTCTTTCCACAGTCAAGCTGCCTCATAATTTGTGTAATGCAATTTTGATATTGAAATTGCTTTTAAGGTTGTTTTTGTTTGATGGTCAGTTTGTCTGTCAGTATCGACGTCCATAATTGTATGTATGTTTTCAATGCCTCTTTCATACAAGGAGTCACATTGTATAGTCCCAGTGTGTGTGTGTGTTTGTGTGTGTGTCCAGTTTCCTCTACAGCTGCAGCTTCAGCGGATTACCCATCATCCACACGGCAACATTACACAAGTCGTTCTTTGAACAAAAGTCATGGCTGCTATTAATGAGATGGTAATCCTGGGCACCACTACCTCCCAGATCTGCTTCCACTGACAGGGGAAGAATGTCCAAACGGCCTGCTCACAACACCCAGCACAACACTGAGGCCATTGTCAGCAGCGCTGGTCTGAGCCCTGGACCCAGCTCAAGGAGTTATCCCCTTCCATCCCGATCCTGTCCCCACACCCCCGTCTCAACCCCTTCACACCCCATGAATAAAAATGAAAGCCCTAAATGGGTGGAGGGAGGAAAGGAAAGAGAGAGAGGGACCGAAGAGAGAGAAAGAGGAAAAACAAAATGTTTTGCTGGAGATTAGGGTGGGATATCTGGGATTTTGACGTCTGAGGTTCCCACACGAAGATCTGACATCTACCCATCCTATAACTGCTTGGCTTCTCGGTCTCACCATAGGGACCACACAAATTGTGAGGGGCCCAACAACCCTTTAAAACCACAGAGAGAGGCAGACAAATCCAGCTAAATCGAGGCTGATAAACTACGAATCTTCGAATTACTAGATGTCCACAGTATAAAAACACTAATATCGTTAAATCTTTAATAATGGAGGTCATCAAAAAGTAAATAACTGATGACATATTCATCAGATCTTGACTCCTTTTGAGTAGTAAATATGCAAAGGAAATATAGTGTGAAATCAACTCAAACATTTCTAGAAAGATATGAATTTCTGAGTTTCTTAAAGGAACCTGAAAGGGAAATATATAATATAATATAATATAATATAATATAATATAATATAATATAATATAATATAATATAATATAATATAATATAATATAATATAATATAATATAATATAATATAATATAATATAATATAATATAATATAATCCCATTTCTGGTTCCTTGTTCACCAAGGCTCGATTTACTTTACACAAATCAAAATAATTTCATTTTAAATAGAAATAGTCTGTAGCATTATACATGTCTTTACTGTCACTTTTTTATTACTGATATATACATTTGAACAATGTAAAATAGTTAAATATTTCATGCTAGAGGTCATCAAAAAGTAAATAACTGATGATATATTATTCAAGATCTTTATACAGTCAAAAGTTTACATATAGAATTTGCAAAATGCTAATTACTTTACCAAAACAAAAAGGATCATACAAAATGCATGTTCTTGTTTATTTAGTACTGACCTGAATATGATATGTCACATAAAAGATGTTTACATATAGTCCAAAAGAGAAAATAATAGCTGAATTTATAAAAATGACCCCGTTCAAAACAGTACACATACAGTACACTTGATTCTAAATACTGTGTTGTGACCTGATTGATGCATTTTTTATTTATTTATTTATTTATTTATTTATTTATTTATTTATTTATTTATTTATTTATTTATTTTTGTGATTAGTTGTTTATGAGTTTGAATACTCAATTGTCCTCGGTGTTAAAAGATGGATCTTAAAATCATATAATCATTTTTTGGAAAGGGTACAAATACACAAAAAGAATGTGGGACCTGAACTGATTGATTGATTGATTGATTGATTGATTTATAATTTTTTTAAGAAAAGAAGGCAGTTTAATTGTTCAGGACAAACAAGGGACACATGAACAACTATTAAAAAAAAAGAAAAAAAAAAAGAAATACACATTATTACAAATCAAAGGGATGTAAAAATTTGACTGGGATATGTCATACATTCAACTATTATTTTCTCTTGTGGACATGTAAAGATCTTTTATGTGAATTATCTTATTCGGTTCAGTACTAAATAAACAATAACATGCATTTTGTATTTTGGTAAAATTCTCAATTCTCAAGGTTTGTGTAAACTTTTAACTTCAGCTGTACTTTTTGAGCAGTAAATGTGCAGAGTTATGACAACCACTGTGCAAATGTATATATTTTAACAACAAACAGAGATGTTATAATTTAGAAGTTGTTAAAAACATAATGTGTAATTTAAATGTTTGAATACTTTTTAAGTCTTTATTATTATTATATTTAAATTTGGGCTCTGTTGTTAACCTTATATTAATGAAAAAGGGCTCCCAATAGTTTAGAACATAAGCTAAGGAGTTAGGCTAGATTTTAATTCCTTTTTTAATTTTTTAAATTTTTATTATAACTGAATTTATTTAAAGAAATAGACATTTGTTCAGTAAACCACTGTTATGTTTAGTTTTCCCCATTCCTGAAACCATACCAAACTGGGATGTGAAAACTACGTACATACCAAACATCAAGTTTGTGTCCAGTTTTATTCATGCCCAATTATATTCAGAGATAAGGGGTAGAAACATAATACATTTGCATTCCCTTTGTTTGTTACAGCAAATCTTTTTGAACCCCACCAATCTTTAACAAAGACACAATTAAATTATCACACAATTATCTGCCTCCTGCTCTTCCTAACATCTGGCTGATAAAAACTTCAAGTTATCAGCAAAATCTGAGATTTCAGAGGTCTGGATGTATGTATGTATATATATATATATATATATATATATATATATATATATATATATATATATATATATATATATATATATATATATATATATATATATATATATATATATATATATATATATATATATATAAACATGATTTTGAACAATACACATGAACACAGATGTATTTATTTTGTATTGTTGCTATTAAATGTTCAATATAAGGCCCAATAATGTGATTAAACTCAGAAGAAAGCTGGAGCAGGATGTGAGCGATGGTAATCTGGTGAGGTCTGAATGTTGACAGCTAAAGCTCTGTTTGACTAACATGTCAAAGTTTCACCCAAACAGAGGAAATGCCACACAGGAACTAGTGACACTAGGATCGGGCCGCTTTAGCATGAATGATTTAACATTTCTCATGGGACAGAGGGAGAGCAAGAGGGAGAGAGCGAGAGTTTGGAGCTGTCATTGGCGGGGCATGGTCGGCCTTTCTCACTGTTCTCCGCAAGTATAGAAGTTTTAAAGTTTTCTTTCTCTCTATTCACAAGGTCCCTTGGTGCATGGGCTTTTTCCCCACTGTTAGTATTACAAAATCCCCATTCACTATAACCCTTGTCACCTGTCAACTAAGCCAGGCTGGTTTTCTAGGTCTTTATCCCCTACACACACTGAGAGAGAAAATAAAATGAGCAGCTAAGCTTATACCCTACCCCCATTTGATGCATGCACACACCCTAGAAACACACACACACACACACTAAAACCGAATGTCTCAGAGCTGCTACTCTAGCAGATTAAAATTCATTACCCTGTTCTATTTAAGAAAGGTTTACATTGCGTTGGTTATCGTGGGTCATTCATTAGGTGGTTAGGGGAGTTCACATGGGTCCCCCAGGGTGGTCAGAACCTAATCCTCATCTCCAACCATTTTTAAGCATCTTCAGACAAACACATTATGTGATAAGCTCATTGCACAAATACATACCATATTTGGTTATTCTCTTGTTTCTCTATTTACTTGTTTCCTGTTCTACATGCTGCATTTACTTCGCCACTGGTTCACCGCTGTTTTCGACAGCATCCGTTTGAGTTCAAAACACTGTGTTTAAGTTTAAGTTTAGATATTACGATATCTTACAAGTTTGGTCGATTCAGCAATTCTTTGGTAATTGAAATGAAAATAATTCATGCCAGGGAATCTCTCAAGAAAATACTTTAAGTTAAAAGATTCACTGAAATGTAATCTGACTGACTTACAAAAGCTTGTTCAATTCTAGGATGATTGTTCTTGCAAATTAGCTTCAGTCTTGTACACATATATAAAACTGTTATATAGATTAAAATATATATAATAAATTATTCATGTTTAGGTTAACGTATTTCTTTCTGTGCCATCCTGCCAGTCCAGCACAATGACAAAAATACAAAAGCGAAGAACAGAGCCACCCTGAAGCATGATGTCACTATAGACCTAATCTCTTCCCTCCTCTTGAATACAAATGACACAAACTGTTGTAGCTACATTTTCAAAAAACAAAAACAAATAAATAAATACAGAAATAATACCTTACTCAGAGTTATATACAAATATAATTCAAATGCTTTTCATTTAAATGATGGCTTGTATTGTGTGAAAATGTTCTAAATCATTTTAAATTTGGTAAAACTGGTTAGTAATAATAACATTTTGCAAAAGAGAAGTTGCGTTACTTCTTGCTGTCTCTTAATTTTATATTTTCACAAAGCTATATTTTCTAGATTTTCAGTATTTGGCCAGGTAATAAAATCATCAGCTCAAATAGTGATTTAACTATTTATAGGTTAAACATAGAAATGGAAATGTGGCATGTCTATGTTCATCATGAATTGTGTTATATGTGTTAAATAATTATAAAACGAAAAATAGATGGTCATAAATTGAAATTTCTAAATAAACAAAGTAAACTATGGTTCATGCAGTTCCTTATCATTTCACCCATCATTCATTGAGTCTACAGTAGCTATGTTTCCATCCAAAAATGCGAATTGAACTTATGTGCAACACTTGAATATCACATAAAACATTTGCGAATAAAGCACCGTTTCCATCCAACGAGTCAAAGAGAACAAAAACGTCACTTCCTGATAAACTGGCGATAAATATCTCCAAGAAAACTGGGAGAAGCCACTGAATATAATAATTTTCATATGTAATAAATTACTAGTGCTTCAGAGAGAGCAGACATAACACAATAAATATAGTCATTTACGGCTGTTAGAGGTGGATGGATGCTGTTTGGGAATGCAGTCATGTAAGACTTGGAATTTATTCGGTAAATGTGTTTCCATCATAGTTCATGCACATTTTTTCTTATCAGATATAAAAAGTTTATCCTACTCAAACTTATGCGCATTTTTAGAATGTATGCGTATCCTGATGTTTCCATCCAGCGTTTTTATTTATTTATGTTTTTATTTTTTTATTATAGGTGGACGGAAACATAGCTAGTGCAAAAAAATATATATTATTTGAAATCTGAAACAGATTGCAAGACTCTTTTTAGTTTGAATGGAGATTATTAGTCAAATCTTTCTTAGTCAATTACATTTGTAAAATTTATGTGGTACTACTTCTATGCCAATTCATTTTTGCAGTATGAAATAACATTCAACAAATCCAAAGCTAGCGTGCAGTGAACAGTGATAAAACAAATTCTGACCTGACCGGTCAAAAGGCTTTGTACCTTGTGTCAAAGGCTGCCATGAAGATCGGGTACTGCACATTTCTGTGGCGGTCTAGAGGGAGCCTGTCCAACAGCTGCTCAAACTCAGGGTCGGAAATCTCTAGGCCAAACCTGTGGAGAAGGTCAGGGGAAGGTCAGCACGAGATCACTGATGTTACCACAGCCGAGAGTCCAGTCATCAGGGCCAGCCAGTCCAGCAGGCCTTAAGCATACGCCACTCATTGACCCCCTCGCACACTGCAGAGTCAAGAGGTCATAAGGTCAACTGCCCTCTTCACCCGGCTATTGCACAGAGCTGGACACACAGTGGCCAGTCAATCAAGGGATTAGACTTTACATACACGTATACACACTCTCAAATATTCACTCACATAAACTACAACCATCACTCGCTCCAGAAAACACAGATAAAGACAAATGAACTTATCAAAGATTATGAATAAAAATGTGAGATTGTCCTTCAGAACAGAAAGACACGGTCCACACTGACTACAATGCTACATACTCAAACAAAGAGGATTATGGTGAGGTAAATGTGTTTTAAAGAAAAGACAGGGAGTTTAAAACTTTCATAATATGACTAAATTGGGTTATCACTCAGTTTAGACCCAGAGAAGGCAGGGTCTTTCTAGAGGGGGCACCAGTCAGGGTCCTGGTTTACTTGCAGTAGGCAAGATAAGACGTGACCAAAAAAAAAAAAATACTTAGTAATTCATCACATGCAGATGTCAGTCTAGTACAGTCAGTGGTTCACAAACAGAGCGCCAGAGCCCAATAAGGGGTCTTTTCAAACTTTCAGTGTGCTGCAAGATGGCTTAAAATTATGCAATATAAATAAAGATCAAAAAACGTATGATGACATTGTATTTCTTAATTTCATTGGACGTCTCAACAACAAATCCCTGGAACAGGATTCTCAGTCTTGAAAACCTGGATATATGAGGGATTTGTCTAAGTCAAAAAACAAACAAACAAATAAATAAATAAATGCATGTATATTTTTATAATTAGTTAATGAGAATAATGTTTTTCAAGTTATGTCAAACTTTGTAAAAAAAAAAAATGATCAGGTGGACATACCTACCTACCTGTAGACAAACAACTAGAGAAGTCCCTTAAAGTCAAATGTGATAAAAAGCAAATATTCTGAAAGTAAGACTCGATTAGACCATGTGAATGTGCAATTTCTGTCACAACAATAGAGAAAACAACTTGTGCATGCCTACAGAAATAGTATAGAAATAGTATACCTGCTCTCCACAGCCGCTCGGAATTCTTCTTTACTAACCGTCCCTTTATTAAGCTTGTCAATGTTCCTATACAAATACATACATGCAGAGAAACACACATATATCTTTTCAATTTTCAAACAGCATTAAAGCATTTTCTAAACTCTTAAGCTTTAGGGAAGAGAATATGCTTTTCAAACTCAAGAGAGATGCTTTAGAAAATGTAGAGTTAAAAGGCTTCAAAAGGAAACTAATTTGAGCAGAAGGGTTTCTGTGATGAGGTTCTTAGTAACATTGCAAAGTAATAATTAAATAGACCAAAAAAGTTTCAACCTTCGACCCTAAATTTAGTGAAACATCTTGTGTCTTAAAGAAAGAGTAGAAAGAAGAAAAGAGAGAATGGGGTTGTACTCACTGAAAGGTCTGGAGGAGTGAGAGGTACTCCGACTGAAACAGGCGAGTTAATTTGACCTCTATGGCACTTAGAGAGGAGGCACAACTGAGGTTCTCATCAGAATGAAACCTGTAGAAAATGAAAAGATTTTTCAAAACACTTTTTTTTTCTGAAGAATATAAAACAGATTAAGGTTCAAACATGCACTAGAAACAACTCTGAGTGAGAGTTGATTAAAAAAATATAAAGCAAAGTTAGTTTGGAGTAAAGTTCTATCATCAATTGTTTACAAGTTGCATTTGATATAATATTTTGTTTCTTACCTTCCGCAATCAAATTCATAGATTGTAAAGAGAGGCTTTAGTTTCCTAATACTTTCTGGGGCCACTGTATTTTGTCACCATAGTGAAAGGTTCTATACATTGCAACTGTTTGTCTGCCCCATTTTCTTCATCCTCCAATCCTTTAAGCTGTGGACCACCCCAATCAATGCAAACACAGTCAGTCTAGGCCATAGTGTCTTAGCAGCTGTTTACTGATCTCTGTGTGCTGGGTGACCCAGGGCAGGGGAGAACTATGGGCTGTGAGCTTGTTAGAAATGGAACGAGTTTGACTACAAGGCTTAAAGATCACTTTCTCTGGATGCTTCTGTGTAATTTGGGCTCTGTGTAAGCACAGAAAAAACTCAAGAGTTTCTATTTCCACACTGCACTGTTACCGATGACCGAACAGAGTTATCTGATCATCAGAATCAGTTACGAATGTGGTAATGTTCAGATTAAATCCCACAATATACACTGAATACTATTAAAGTAATTTGATCAAAAAAACAATAAACACAGTAATGTTTTTTACTATTTAAATTACTATTTAAATATATTTAAAAAATGCAATTTATTGCTGTGATGGCAAAGCTGAACTTTCAGCATCATTACTCCAGACTTCAGTGTCACACAAGCCTTTAAAACTTGTCAGAATATATTTGGTACTCATGTAACATATCTGACCACAAAACCAGTCATAAGGGTCCATTTTATCTAAATTGAGATTTATACATCCACTGAAAGCTGAATAAATAAGCTTTCCTTTGAAGTATGGTTTGTTATGATATGACAATATTTGTATGAAAATCTGGAATCTGAGCGTGCAAAACAATCTAAATAATGAGAAATTTCCTTTAAAATGTCCAAATGAAGTCCTTAGCAATGCATAGGCCTATTACTTAAAACATTTTTTTTTGTTTTGATATATTTACAGTAGGAAATTTACAAAATATCTTCATGCAACATGATCTTTACTTAATGTTCGAATGATTTTTGGCATAAAAGAAAAATCAATAAGCTTGACAATGTACAATGTTCAATGCTATTGCTAAAAATATACCCAAGCGATGGTCCAGGGCAACATTTATTGTTATTATTAATTTTGAAACATTTGTCCTGTTTAATATTTTTTGGTGGAAAATGACATTGATTGATTGATTGATTTATTGATTGATTGATATGAATAAAAAGTTCAAAATAAGATAGAAATACTGTTTGTGGCATTGTAAATTGGATTAATTCAATAAATCTTTGATGAATGTAACTAATAATTTCTTTCAAAAATAAAATATTGCTTACCCCATACATTAGAATAGTAGTGTACAAAGGAGAAGTATTCTCCTTGCAAAATTCTGATAAATATTCTGATATTAAATTTAGATTATAGTTGAATTATATATGTGTCATGTAAATTCAGCAAAGTGATTATCATATCCCAGTTAATTCAAAATTCTTGTTTAAATCCGAATAAGACAACTGGCAACTGATATTAATCCACTTGAATATGGTCTGTCAATTTATATTTATATTATGCCCCTATGGAAATATTAGGAATGCCCTCTCTTATATTTTTGCAGGTGTTTGGAACCTGGAGGGATCAAAGCTCCATATGCGTAAATATCTTTAGGATATTGCTGTGATGTAAACCTGACCTGTGTTTTGGGTTGGAGATGATCTTATGAGTGATGCCGTCTGAACTTCTGTCCTGGAAGGTGCGCAGAAAGTTCAGGTACTGTACACAACCCTTTTTTAGCTTCAGACCACACCGAGACAAAAACAGACCCAGGTGCTCTCTCTTCAGATGCAGGTCAAACTTCCTCAGCACCTGCAGAAAGTCTGCACCCCTCACCTACAAACAGAACACAGGATATTTACATCAACCAATGAGACTTAACATTTTTGTACCAGTCTGTTTGTGAAGGCATTCGCTACCTTTCCACTGTTCTCAAGATCCAGTTTATCAAACTCAGCTTTCATCCTCTGAGCTCCTTCCCTGAATCTGTCCTTCAACCAAGCCTCTATGGCGATAGAAGTGTGACGCTCCTCTTCCGCCTTAGAGAGTGTCCTAGCAGGAGCTGAGGCAAAGAGAAAGGCATGACAGGAAATTGTGTATTACATTACTATTTAAACATACTAATAACAGGCCTCTGATAATTTAGTCATTTGATGAGCTCATTTTAAACCAGGCAAATGCTTAATCCTTAAAGAGAAGACCCCTGTCGAAACAGGACCACAGCACCCTCTATAGGTGGACTGTTGCTTAACTACACATCAGTATAAAGCAAACTAGTGTCTCCAAAACCAATGCAAATCTTGTCACTCTATTTCTGAGACTATCAGTACTGTTTTTCTATACTTACTTCAATTAATCATTTAAGTACAATAATAACTGAACTCCTGTTTACTTTTAATTATAAAAGTGATTGGAGACAAACAGTTCTACAGACTACTGTTGATACATTCGATTATTGATTATTTTCTAAACCGACGGATGAAGATACGTTATAATAAAAAAAAAAAATAAATAAAAAATTTATGATTCAGCTCATGAAACAGTACTGGTTACTCTACAAATGCGATTATCATTAGCTTTACCTTTGGTGTCTTCAGCTTTAGCAGAAATAGAAGTGTTTCTCTCATTGTTTGGTTCAGTCCTTCTGCTCAATCCCAATTTCTTTAGAAAAATCGTCTGCTTAACTGCACCAAATCCATCCACATCTAACCTGTTTAAAAGAGATGGAGAATTTTTTATTACAGTATTTTTTAATTGTTATTATTATTACAATTTTATTCTAAAATCTATAAAGTGATTTGATGGCAGAATTAATAAATGAATAATAAATAAATGAACAAATAAATCAATTCAAACCTTCTCCACAATTTTTCGAAATCTGGATCTTTCAGGTGAAGCTTGAGTTTGTTGAGGATATTTCTGAACTCTGGGGCAGAAATCCAGCTTTCAGTAAGATTGTCTGACTTGCACAAAACCTCTACACTCTCCAGAAACCTACAGTAGGAGAAATAGTATCACAATCATCACAAACAGCTACAGTACTCAAGAGCTCATTTTTCATGTTTAAAAATAATACATTCTTGATGAATTGAAAACTCAAAAGAACAGCATTTATCTGAAACAGAAATCTTTTGTAAGATTACAAATGTCTTTATTTTACACTTTTTATCAATTCAATGTGTCCTTTGCTGCTGAATACTTTTTTAATTAAAATAAATAAATAAATAAATAATAATAATCAGTATCAACATCATGATCTTACTGATTTTTTTTTGAGCCCAAGAATAGTGTATGCTGTGTCAGTGTGACATATTTTAAACATCCAAAATACTGACATACTGAAAAACAATTTAATATGTATATATATATATATATTTTATTATTAATTTTTATTTGTGTGTGTGGGTGTTGTGTGTGTGGGTGTTCTCCTCTCTTTGTCTCTCTCTCACACATACACAAACTGTCAATCATACATATGATTGCCCTTATTTTGTCCCTTTGTGTCTTTCACTTATCCTTTCTCTCTATTTTCAATCCTTTGGACCCATAAAGCTGCCTTTTGCACATTTTTTATGTGTGCCACATTTCTCTTCTTTCCTGTTGCTCTTTCATCTTTATCCCTCTCTTGCTGTCTTTTTATTCAGTCTTTTTCCCCCCTTCATCCTATCTTTCCCATCTCTCACTTGGACACTCATAGTCAATGTGTCTGTAAGAAAGAGAGGGAAAATGTGTGAGATTAGTCACAGAGATTTCGGTCTTTTTTTTTTTTTTTTTTGCTCACGGCTGGAGTGTGTCTTGGTCTGACCAGGTCTTACGCAATCAGTATGACACACACACCAACCAAACCAAACTTTCACACTCTCGCGCACTCCCTCAACCTTATTGTATTAGACTGATGCTTTAAACAGTTAAGTACAATAGTTACAGTATTACAGAGAGGGAGAAATGGAGGGGGCTCCAGAACAGTAAGCTGCTTTGCTGACCATCCTTTTGCTTTCTGTCTACCCTGGGCACTGAGCACTGAGACGCACTGAGCTCCCCGCTGGTGAACTTTGAGTGAGAGCAGTTCACAGTCTCGGTTTCTGAACCGTTATCTCTTTCTAGAGCACTGTTTGTGTGCTGACTTTTCTGTTTTCATAAATCAGCATCAAGTGTATATTAAATCTACAAATACACTTAAACTCCTGAATGTTGCATTAGACACAAAGTATCAGGCCAATTGGAATCTATAAATGATGCTAAATCAGTGGTTCTCAATGAGAGGGCCGGAACCTCTGCAAACATCATTTGGGGCCCCAATAAGTCTTAAAATGATTTAAATTAGGGCATAGTAACATAACCTTAATTAGAATGCTAAAAACAGAAGTAAAAACACTGATCCAGATCTTGTCTAAGAATATATTACTTACACTAAACACAAAGTATTTAAGACCTGTTCTTGCCTATTTTTGTTCCACTAACAAAAATAGTTCCAATCAAAGCGAGAGCCGAATTGCACGTCCAAGAGTAGTGCGTTTCCTGAATGTATATTTTGAATGAATCAGTGTTTTTGAACGAATTGGTTGATTCAAAGAGTCACTCAAATACTGCCATCTGCTGGCATGACGATATAATTTGCAGAAAGAGCTATTTAAGGGGTCATGACATGAGAAATACAATTTATTCCATTTTTTGCCATATACAAGGACGTTATACCATTAAAACATCCTGCAAGTTTCAACGTCCTCCTCGTTATACACAAAGCAATTTTTTTAAAAAAAAATCAAGCTCCAAAAATGGCTTGTTTTGGTTCTGAGGGGACTTCATCCGGCCACAAACATTTGCATAAACACTGGCTCCAGAGCAAGACATCATCGAAGAATAGTCATCTTCTCACCATAGGCCTTGCTCACTGGCGTTCAGTAACGGCTGACATATGGTTACACTGAATGTGAGTTTGCAAAAGAAAACAGAAATTACAATCACTGCTGCTATCTCATCTACACTGGATACAGTATACAGATGCGTGTTCACGTTATGACAGTCCACCTGCTTGAGTCTGTCATACATGCAAATGGAGTGAAAGAACATTTGCTTTTGGTTTAAACAAGTTCCTTCGCATCTGTATAAATATCAGAAGTTTTCAGCATAACAAAAAAAGTGGATAGTTTATTTTGAATGGCATCCCGGATCATATTAGAGGACTGATCTGAGCGTTTTGTTTTTATAAACAAGACACAGTGTCACTGAGAGTTCACAAAGAAACATTTGATGAAAGATGAACTTTATTAACATTATAAGTAAACAACAGGGAACATATTAAAATAATAATAATAATAAAAATATATTTTGTGGCCTCTTTATTTTCTTGCTATTTTTTGTTAATTAGGTGATTTGAAATAATTGTTTATGAAGTAGCTTTTGATATTTTGATAATAAAACATTTTGATATTTTATTTTTTACTTTCCCACATGACAACAAAGACTATGATATTCAATATGGCATTCCTCTAAAGTTCACTGACCATTCATTTCAGCAAAACTATAGCAGTGAGTCAGGACTGCAGCGATCTCACCTGCTGCGTGCAGGTCCTCTCAGCACGGCCATTGTCTGAGGAATTGTAAGAAGACCTGCGGGGTTACTTTTATTGGCGTCTGGGTCTTTCAGGGCACCATAAAACTCCTCAAAACTGATAAGCACTCGGTCAGAGAGGTGCAGACTGCACACAGAGAGCAAAACATTATTTCTTTTAATTATATGGCTCTTGAAACAATAATAATTAGACAGGCCTTTAAAGTACAACAAATCATTTGTGTTTTAAGAATCGTAACAGCATTGTCATTACTTACCGAAATAAAAGGTTTTTCAGCTGTTTAGCTGTGACAGGCCTCCTTAGGAAATTTGTAAGGATCTCAAGTAAAGCAGATCTAGGAAAACAACAAACTATAAGACAATGGGGGAAAATCTGACATTTACATCTCAGATGTGTGTGTCTGTTTTCACCTGTTGACCAGAGGTTTGCCATCAGGGTGGTTATTCTTGAACAGGATTTTGAGCATCAGAGCTCCTGTATTTTGAATGCGCTCTTTTAGCTCAACATCCAGCTTTAAAAGAAAGAGTGAAATTGGTATATTGGTTTAGTGTTGTTTCTGTATTTCTGTCTTTCTTTTTTCTAATGCATTTATACAAAAATCAAGAGGTCAAAACTAAATATTCTCAACATTACTTTCACTTGCAATCCTAACACACTGAATTGAGTTTGTTTTTTATTTACTTTTCTGGAAATGATATATTACAGCAAATCATCTGCTGTAAATGAAAGAACTGAGTTTGTATTAATGTTTTTTTTTATTGTTGTTGTTTTTTTGTTTTTTCTGAACCAAAAACACAGCATGGCCAGGATTGAAAAATTTTTCAAAGAAAGAATATTATAAACCAGATCAACTCCCGAATGAATGATTCTGATTGGCCAGTTCTTTTAAAAATTGAGCAAGGCCATTGTTTCCATTGTTTGCTTGAATGACTTTAATGAGCTGGTTGTTTTATTATGAATCATATGACAAATATAGTCCAGTTCCTGAACGATTGACTCTTATGAGTTGACCAAATGACCAAAATATTTGTTTTTTTTTTAATATATATATATATATATATATATATATATATATATATATATATATATATATATATATATAGTAACTCTTACGCTGCATGTTCCTTCCTGGAGACCATACACATTTATGCAGATATAATTTGACTAAGATAAATGAACTAAACAATCATAAACTGATCATAGAAGATCTGTTCTAAACTAAAGGGTGTAATAATAACAGAGGTAATCTCCACCCATGGGCAGCATGCAGATTAATTTAGAAACTGCAGTAACTGAAAGATTTTAAAGGACTGAATGTATTAAATATGATGATTGACAGCATTTCGAGCTTCTTTTGTGAGCGGGATTGGATGAAGGGATTGTACGTTTACCCATACACCCTCTCTGACTCTTGTGACACGCGCGTGTGTGTGTGTGTGTGCGTGTGTGATTGTATCCCCACTGTGTGCCTAAGGCAGCTCTCGTGACCAGGCGGAGTCGAGGGGGCCTGTGTGCTGGATTCAGTCGGTCAGACAGACAGGACCCCAGGGATAAGACTGGCAGGGTTAATCACACACAACACCCCCTCTAGAAGACAGACACCTGCAGGTTTGCAGGACTTTCCCTCTCACAGACCCATTTGCACATGTACTCCCTCCTTCTCCTTCTCTTTATCTCTCTTTGCTAATATCCCTCTTGGGTAAACTCGGTGTTAACCACTGAGCTGCAGCTGAGATTTTATCAGTTCTTATGTTTTATTCTACATGAGCAGTAGCTCTGGTTCTCAATGGGATAATGCCAGACTTTGATGTCAAAAGGAGGAACACAGGACAGCAACTTGGTCACTGAGAGGAAACACATGGGGATACTTGAAAAGATCCCATACATACATACATATATATATATATATATATATATATATATATATATATATATATATATATATATATTTATATATATATATATATATATATATATATATATATATATATATATATATATATATATATATTTTATATATATATATATATTTATATATATTTGGCACTAATATCACTTATCTCATCACTTCAACTATGCACTTCAATCCACATGCAAAGTATGGAATAATTCTGTTATTATTATTATTATGATGATGATTATTATTAGGTTTTTGAAAGTCATCTCTTACACTTACGAATGCTGCATTTATTTGATCAAATACACAGTAAAAAACGTAATATCTTTTATATATAAAAATTTAAACAAACTGTTTTCTGTGCTATATTTTTCAGTATTCTTTGATGAAATTTTTTTTTTTTTTTGAAACAGAAATCCTTTCTAACATAATAAATAATTATAAACATTATAAAATATTTTATTTAAAAAATTATAAAATAATAATAATTATTATTAGAAGTGTATCATTGTTTCTCAAAATTATTAACTGTTTTCAACATTGATAATAAAAAGAAATGTTACTTGAGCACTAAAATCAGCATATTATTATGATTTCTGTGACACTGACTGGAGTAAAGGCTGCTAAAAATTCAGATTTACCATCACAGTAAAAAACAACATTTTAATAAATATTAAAATAGAAAATTGCTCATTTAAATTGAAATAATATTTCACAATATTACGCCACAGTACAGCATTTCGAACAAATAAATGCAGATTAAATAATTATTATTAATAAACAATATATCTTTCTTATCTTTTTCTTTCATATAGCATAAAACCTATTTTAAAACCTTTAGAATGTATATCATTCTTGAATAAATATCATAAAATAACCTATCATTCCTGATTTTAATTTGTGTACCTGATCTGTTTGATCGGTCATCCATGGCCCAGTGCTGGAATAAGTTGTATGAGAGACTCTGCTTATGGAGCGATTTTCTGATGCTGCCCTATGACCTATATCAAGCACAAAATAACAGACAAATTACAGCATTAAATACATCCATAAGGAATGGGTGACCAAGGTAAAGCAAAAAGAATTCCAAACAATTTTCATAAAAATATGCAAATATTATGTACAATAAAAAATATGCTTCGTTTTCTGGTACTATATATGCTGCAATACTGGATACTAGTCCTTTAAATTTAAATTATAAGTATTTATACAATAAGTAACTGAGACTGAGCAAGAAAGATCTTTTAAAGTTTCACTGACCACCAAACAGTTCATTCCCGTGATGAGACAGCGCCCCCGTGTGGACTAAAACGTCGAAACCGGAGCAACCGTAAAACTTTAATTGGTTAAAGAACCGGTTTTGGTTCCATAGTCTCTTGAACTCTGAAAAAGTAGTCTAATAGAAGCAGTTTTCGTCCAGGAATCGGCAAGCAGGCTACTAGCCTTTACACTGAACTAAACGCTAAATGTTGACTGAAATAGTAGGCTATTTTCTTGTAAAACGTAGCATACTACAATAATCTTTGTTTCCTATCTATCTGTGTTTATTTTTAATTAATTAAATTAAATGTAACTTTACATTTAATTTAATTCGCATTTTTTTTAAACCAGTAAACAAATTGATAAAAAATATATTTCCCGTCCCGTCATGTCTGACTGACTCTCTTCGATGAACGTAAATGGGCTATATTTGTAAATTGATATATGTTTATTCTAATTCTGATATAATCTCATAATTTGCCAGCAATCAACCGAGGGCTGAAAATGCTTTAGGTACATGTCTATCTTTTCACCTCAAAATTAGTTAAAAGAATCGTTGACGGAAATTATTTCAAACTGCTTAAAAAGTCAAAAGCAGCCGTGATCTGCATATAGATGTTCCACAGTCTGCAGTTTATCAGGCCTCTGGCGCTGTTTCTAGTGCTGAAAATCTGAATTACATCAGACCACCATAAATTCACAAATCATTACCATTACATTATGATCACCCTTAGTAGTAACAAGTTCCATCAACGATCAGGCTAGTGACTCACGGAAGACAGGTAATCTGGCTTTATCCTGGTCTTGGATGATTTCATCTTCCTCGGAGATTAGCTCTGGGATGTCTAATCTTCCTCTTTTTCCATTTTCCATCAGGGAACTGATATCACTTCTTCTGCTCTCACTGCGAAAAGCAGAGTCCAGGCTTTCTGTCCCTGGAGACTGAGGTCTGGCTCCTCTCTGAGGCATCCAGCATCTCTGATCTCTGTCGCAGTCTGTGGAATAACCCCGGAGAGAGATGAGCTCTGGATCTCCAAGTCTTGATGAAGGGTGCTGAATGGCCGGGAGCCGCACAGAAGCCACCGTGGACATCCTGACTGAAGGGTTTTAAGTCCTAACACAACTCTTCTGAGAAGCGCTTTTCCAAAGTGCGTTATGTGCTAAGAAAGATGATTTAATTTGATAAATTATGCATCAAGCTCAGGAGCTTTATAATGATTTAAATGTCAAAAGTGTTTAATAGTTTTAAAAGAGACACTGTCTGCTTACTCTTTTACAGTAGACTAGCCAAGTTGCCCTTAGCAACACCAAGCGCTCGCGCCTAGGGTTGCAAATTGCACGAGCAAATCTAGAAGCGCGTGATGTTCATACGCGAGACCATCAAAGAGTATCCGTGAGTGTGTGTGGGGAATTGATCCTTAACCTAATCCGTAAAAGAAAACGTTAGCACTAATGTGCAGGTTTATTTTAACTATTATTAGGCTACATTAATACACAAATTTGCGAGTAAGTTTTGGAATCCGTTTTTTCCATGCATATTCTTTTTTTTTTTTTTTGAATAATATTCCAGCTTCAAAGGAGAGAGAAAGATAATTATATGGCTTTGTTCTGAAATTTGAGCTGATGTGTTATTACAGCCTTGCACCCATCTTAACTTCCATTGTGTTGTTAAGAAGTGTCTCCTGCATTGTTTTTAGTTACATACAAAACACCTCAAGGATAATACTGTAGTACTGTAGCCAGGAAACAGAACTTACTAACAGACGTGGGGTTAGGGGTGGGGGGCGTGGGTGGGGGGTTGTGAAGATGGGGCAGTGGATTCAAATATCTAAAACTCCAATCAGATTACGCAGGAGTTTGTGCAATGAACACACATTTAAACACTATTCAATGCCCACGTTACATATACATATAAAATTAAGTATTACAATAGCAATATTACTCAAAAAAATGTAAAGTTGTCAAAAAGAATATATAATTAAACGTTAAGTGTGACAACACATAATTACCATTCACAATTGGATGTTATATGGTAACAAACTAAGGTTCTTTGTCACTATAAATGAGTTTATCTTTAAAAAATAGCTGCCAAAAAAGTTCCTTGTGTCTTACTGACAAACTGTCACGTGACACACGAGTGGAGGTCGTATAACCTCAAAGTGAAACTTAGGGTATAATACATAGGGCGAGTTCAGAAAAAGTGGAATAGGCCTAGTTCTCTAGTTTCTTGATCAGTTTTTCATGTAAACAACGGGAACCATTCAAATGCAGTAACTAATAATTGGCAGTAAGTTTGAATGAAATGCAATGCATGTGTGCATTTAGAATCAGCACAAAATCACAAACACAAAACTTAATTGAAATAACATTCCTGTAAACATCTAATGCAATGTAGACAAGGCTCTGTGGTAAAATTACTACTGCTTACAAATTTTGCCTATTTTAATTTTATAACATAGCTATAAAACGTTGTCCCAGCGGTAATGAATCGAATAAGTTTTATGGCAATACATTGGTGGGCTATGAGAAATAACATTTGTCCTTTAAATGTCCCTAGTTCCATGACCCGGGACATTAACTAACTTACGTAAGACTTATAGCATATGACCCGGGATATTTATTCAGCTTCGAGATTCTGTTCGGTCTCTCGTGCATCCATCATCTGCTCCTCTCGCGATAATGAGTGCCGATATATTAGGAGCAAACACGAGCACTCGTCCATTTGAAGGGACGTCGCTGGGGTTCGTACTGTTGGTGAGATTGTTATTCAGGAGATAGGACATCATGTCTGACGCGGTGATCAGCTTTTTGAAGGATTTCTTGGCCGGTGGTGTGGCTGCTGCCATCTCAAAGACAGCTGTGGCCCCCATTGAAAGAGTCAAACTGTTATTGCAGGTACGGTTTAAAATCGGGATAAAATAAGTAATAACTATTCACAGTTATTTTAAATAGCTCAAAAATTGTGCACGAGTCACAGATGCTTAGATTAAAAAGTGCATTACACTTTATATTATTTTTTTAGAAAATTAATCGAATAATTAAACATCTACCACTAACCAAAAGTAAGGGTTTTACTGATAATGCACAATTTATGGCGCTGTCCATGGTGCTGCTTTATAAAGCGTTTCTAAAAACTGTAAAAAATAAATAAAAAAAAAACAAAAAAAAAAAACAAAACAGTAATTTCAGCACATAGTCAGTTTAATTAATGTTAAATTAATGTTATTTTTCATTTAAGTAGTGCATTTCCCAAAACAATTGTGGATACTAATGCTACACATTGAAATATTTGACCTTGAGAACTTCCGTCACTCTTTCCATCAGTGCCAGAGTTCATCAAGGCCAATCATGTGTGCTAAGATCGTGACGGTGAAGAGCAGCGATATTTGGTGTAAGTTTAAAGTTAAAAATAGTCTGGAGGCTGCAACCCAATACTCAAACCCCGCGCACAAGTGGGGTATGACGCCAAGTGCAGCTCGCGCACGTGGTCAGGCTGATCCCTGAGTGTAAAGAATAAAACTATTTTTATTTCAAATCAGAGACCGCTTTTGGCGTTTCCCATACAAGATGATCATGCAACATTGACACATAACCATAAATGAAATCTCGAAAATCCACAACATATTAACACAATTCATATATGATGTGATCACAATGATATAAAGTGTGCCACCTGCTGCTCCACAGGTCCAGCATGCCAGCAAACAGATCACAGTTGACAAACAGTACAAAGGGATCATCGACTGCGTAGTGAGAATTCCCAAAGAGCAGGGATTCCTGTCTTTCTGGAGAGGCAACCTTGCCAACGTCATCAGATACTTCCCCACACAAGCCCTCAACTTTGCCTTCAAGGACAAGTACAAGAAAATCTTCCTTGGAGGAGTGAACCAGAAGACCCAGTTCTGGCGTTACTTTGCTGGTAACCTGGCCTCTGGCGGTGCTGCCGGGGCCACCTCTCTGTGCTTCGTCTACCCTCTCGACTTTGCCAGAACAAGGCTTGCTGCTGATATCGGCAAAGGTTCAGCGGAGAGAGAGTTCTCTGGTCTTTGGAACTGCCTTGCCAAGATTTACAAGTCTGATGGTCTTAGGGGTCTCTACCAAGGCTTCAACGTTTCTGTCCAGGGCATTATTATCTACAGAGCTGCGTACTTTGGTGTCTATGATACAGCTAAAGGTAAGCAACTAATGGAAAACATGTGACGTGGATAAAACAAACTGCTTGTCAAATATACCTCAATGACATTGCCTAACTCTGTCACTCAGGTATGCTCCCAGACCCCAAGAACACACACATTGTCATCAGCTGGATGATTGCCCAGACTGTCACAGCTGCTGCCGGTATCATTTCATATCCCTTCGACACCGTCAGACGTCGTATGATGATGCAGTCTGGACGCAAAGGAGGTAGGCCAAGGGATCAGGCAGTTTGGCACCAACTTTTTTGTATGAAAATAAAAGCTTCTTGATGATCAATCTAACGCACACTTTTCTTTCCCAAAAGCTGACATCATGTACAAGGGCACAATCGACTGTTGGAAGAAGATCACCAAGGATGAGGGAGCCAAAGCTTTCTTCAAGGGTGCCTGGTCTAACGTGATCAGAGGCATGGGTGGTGCTTTTGTGCTGGTCCTGTATGACGAGATCAAGAAGTTCACATAAACATTCTCCATCCACCATGTCCATCCCACCAAAGGAAACCCTGAGATCTGTGTGTGTCTTTATTGTGTGGAGTGTTAACAACCAGGGAGATGTAAGTGTACTTAGCCAAGCTGGCCCTGGGGTGGACTGAGATCATGTAATCGTAGGTAGCCACTGCGGCCTCCACCCCAACACTTGTAAATATATTTAAATCTACATACTGCCCCTCAGTTTTAGATGACTTTCAGTATGGTCAGGTTGAAAGTTATTATTTTTTTCTCATTTATTTATTTGAATCAATCAATAATGTTCTACAGTGGCTCCTCTCTTCAGCAGCTAGCTGAACACATTTCCTCCCGGACTGAAGTGGCTGTACACTGGAAAGCTGACTGTTCTTGTGGTGTATTCCACCTTATGTGTTCTTTTAATAAGAATAAAGATGAAAACACTTCTTGGTGCCTGTGGTTTCTTTCTGTGACATTATTATACGTCTCACTGTCAGATCTGACAAATTTAATATAACAAAGTCAAAAGTTTTGTGTCAGCTCTGTAATGGTAATGAACTCATATTAGTTCAAATTCCTTCACAAATGTTTACATGAACAGAATTAATGAACAACTATTGAAATTTCATCAGTGTCATAGGCTCCACAATATACATTACATACACTACCATTTGGGTTTGGGGTCAGTGAGATTTTTTCAAAGAAATCAATACTTCTATTCGTCAAGGATGCATTAAATCTAATAAATCCTGTTCTTTTGAATTTTCTATACATCAAGGAATCCTGTATCACAGTTTTCCCAAAAATATTAATCATCAGAACAACAGTTTTTAACACTGACAATATTAATTTGTTTTTTTACTTGAGAACCAAATCAGCATTTTAGAAAGATTTCTCAAAAATCACATGGCACTTAAGACTGGATTAATGGCTACTAAAAATTCAGCTTTGCCATCATAATAATTTACTTTTAGTTAGCTATCTCAGATTGTAATAATATGTATTTATTTATAATAGGTATATATATTTTTTAGCAAATAAATGCAGCCTTGGTGAGCCTAAGAAACCTCTTTTACATTAGAAACATTAAAATATCTTACCAACCTCAAACAGTATAGTGTGTGACAACACATTATCATAATATAATATTGATAAACAACAGAGTATAAAATTTAAATATTTTATATTATAACATTAATATATGCTTACAAATTCCTTAATTTACTTAATGCTGAATGTGCATTAAATAATGATCTGCAAAGAAATATATAATGTAATGCTTTTTAACTGCATTAAAGTGTCATCATACTGTTATAACAGCGATAGCCAAGTAAGCAGTAGTAACAGCAATGTGAGCAAAACAACAACAGAGGCTTCCTCGTAAATTACTAATATGCCAGTCTGTGTGCTTGCATAATTAGCTTGTTAGTCTGTCAGCAAGTGTCAATCAGCCTTTTCTAAAGCACTTTAGAAGTGACAGGTGAATAACTAGCATTGTTACATTAATTGTAACAGACGGGACACTGTCTGAGCATGTGTGTCACTTCATATCAGCATGCCAAGTATTCAAGTGTCATACAGCTGAGTCAATAAACAAATCACTTTGCTTTCTAAAAAATGTAACACTGGAAATGACCACAACTAATAAAGCTTTATTTCACTTAGTAATTAATTATTCTGATAACTGCAGCAATGGCTTTACATTACATTGCTTAAACATACATACAGTCTTTTTGCTCTCTGTCACATACAGTATAGGCACTAGTTTGCGTGTGAATGTCTCAGAAAATGGATAGTCACGCTTTATGGTCCTGAGCAGTATTGATTGAATTCACTTAGTTTCTTACCAAAGCTTAAAATGACATATATAAAAAAGTCATACACTGTCAAATAATTTAGCAGATTGTAGAGCTGTATAGATTTTCTTACAAGTATTTTAATTTATACCACTCCACATCTCCAGAAGGTTTTGCGTTGTGACCTGCAGTCATATTTTCTACTTACAGAACATGTTAGTAAAAAAAGTGTTAGGGGTAGAGAAGGAAAAAATATGAGGATCAGGACCAAGCAGGCCGTGGTGTTGTTCTTCTGAGTTTAGCAGTTTCCGGTCTAGATTTGTGAGGATTACTGCCAGGTCTTGAAGTCCTTCCTGTATTCATGAAAATACAAGAGTTGTGTTACTGGTACTGTTAATTTGAGGTTTAACAATATTAATATGTTTAACAAAATCAAATGTATGAAATTCAGTTAAAACACTTCGACATTACAAAAGTAGTTTGAGTTCAATACATAAATTTCACTAGTTAGACTCCTGTTTATTAGTAAATAAAGGCCTACCTAGCAAATATATTATATATTGTATAAAAGAAAGGATCCAGAAGTACAAAACATTACATATAGGCAAAGCACATCACAAATGGCAGTAAGGTACATGACTCAAAATATTATATTGGAATAAAAAAAACATCATAGACAATCAAACTCAATTCCCAACTCACAACTGTATAATGACATGGGTATGACACATGTATTACAAGGAGAGGGTGACTTATGAGGACATAACCCATGTCACCATTTTTCAAAACGCTTATAAATCATACAGAATTAGTTTGTTTTTTTTGAGAAAGTAAAAATGCACAAAGTTTCCTGTGAGGGGTTAGGGTTGGGTGTAGGGTTGGTGTAGGGCCAAAGAATATACAGTTTGTATAGTACAGTACAAAACCATTACGTCTATGGGATGTCCCCACTTTTCACAAAAACAAACGTGTGTGTTTGTGCATGTGTGTGTTTAAATATATGTCTTAAAGAAAAGTTCTTTTCTGAGGAGAAAAATTTATGCAAACAGAATGCACTATATTATATTTTTTAAGCACCACAGAATGCAGGATATTCCTATATTAAAGATATACATTTGAATCACCATTAGTAATTATTATTTATTTAAAAAAATATCTGCAACAGGCAGCTGAATTTGGAATAATGTAATAGAAATGACATGCAGATAACTGAACATACTCTCTTCATTTAAAGTGCTTCATACAAACTATGGTTTAAATGTGTATGTTGTGTGTAAGAAAGTACCAGGTGTTTTGCTGGACTTGAGTTTGACTGGTGGAATAGCTGTACTGTGTGTTCCCAGGTAATGGCACTGCCGCTGGTAATCAGCTAGCTGTTCATCTCGGGTCATGCCAGGAGTGGGCTTCACAGATTCTAGACGCTTCAGGAACGCCTGAAACCACACACATTTACATATACAATAACATACAAATCAATTGATTCATTAAAATTATTGGTTGAGGATACTTCCTATTAAAACTTGTGTTATACAGTAATCACAGCCAGTTCAGAAATTAAATTCACTTTCTGAACTGAATTCAACATACAGTGGGTAAAATATTTATTTGATCCCCTGCTGATTTTGTAAGTTTGCCCACTTACAAAGAAATAAAGGGTCTGTAATCTTTATGGTAGGTTTATTTTAACAGATTCAACCAAAAAACCCGGGAAAAAACACATTATACAAGGGTCAGAAATTGATTTGCATTTCAGTGAGTGAAATAAGTATTTGATCTCCAATCAAAACATGACTTTGTTCCTGGAGCAGAAAACCTTGTTGGCAAGCACAGAGGTAAGAGGTTAGTCACCAGGTTTGCACATATCTCAGGAGGGATTTTGATCCACTCCGCTTTACAGATCCTTTCTAAATCTTTAAGGTTTCTTGGCTGTTGGTAGTCAAATCGAAGTTTCAGCTCCCTCCACAGATTTTAGGATTGAGGTCTGGAGACTGGCTTGAGTCACTCCTTTGTCTCCTTGGTGGTATTATTTGGGTCATTTTCACGGTGGAAGACCAATCCACGACACATCTTCAGTGTTCTGGCTGAGGGAAGGAGGTTCTCATTTAAGATTTTATAGTGCATTTGACCCCCAATGTCGAAAGTCGTCCTGTATCCTTAGCAGAAAAACAGCCCCAAACTTTTCCACCACAGTGCTTGACTGTAGGGATGGTGTTCTTGGGGTCATAGTCAGCATTTCTCTCTCTCCAAACACAGTCAAAGAGCTCAATTTTGGTTTCATCCGACCACAGCACTTTCTCCCAAGCCTTCTCTGAATCATTTAAATGTTCAGTGGCAAACTTTAAACGGGCCTGTACATGTGCCTCCTTGAGCAGGGAGATCTTGCGGGAGCTGCAGGATTTCAGTCCATTGCGGTGTAGTGTGTTACCAATGTTTTGCTTGATGACTGTGGTCCCAACTGCCTAAAGATCATTAACAAGCTCCTCCCAAGTAGTTCGGGCTGATCCCTCACCTTTCTCATGCTAACCCCATTAGGCAAGATCTTGCAAGGAGCTTCAGACCAAGGCCGATTGATCGTTATTTTGTATTTCTTCCACTTCCAAATAATCATACCAACAGTTATCTGCTTCTAACCAAGCTTTTTGCTGGTGTCTTGTAGTCCAATCAAGCCTTGTGCAGATCGACAATCTTGTCTCTGACATTTTTTGACAGCTCTTTGGTCTTGCCCATAGTGGTGGGAGGATTGGAATGGAAGATACTGATTGTGTGGACAGGTGTCTTTTATACACCTAGTGAGTTTACATTAGAAGTAACTTCTTATAGTGGCAGGACTAATCTGTGATCCACATTGGGACATAACCAGTCGGTTGGAGCCAGAATTCTTGCTGGTTGGTAGGAGATCAAATACTTGTTTCACTTACTAAAACTCAAATAAATTTCTAACTTATATATAATGTGTGTTTTTCAGGATTTTTGGGTTGATATTCTGTCTCTACCTATTAAAATAAACCTACAATAAAAATTTCACTTGACAATTCATTTCTTTGTAAGTGGGCAAACTTACAAAATCAGCAGGGGATCAAATGTTTTCCCTACTGTACAAAATTAATTATTATTATTGGCCAAATTAATTGTTGTATAATGATGGTTGAAATAAAAAAAGACAATGACATGACATGACATGTCAATGACAATGTGCAATAATTTAAATTAAAAGTCACAAATTTACAAAAATCTATAAATATTTGATTATTACTAATTAATACTTTAACACTGTATAAAATTTTTACCATTAATTAATAATAATAACAATAATATATATATTTTTTGCATTACAGTGATGACAATTTGGGAAATATGTGCTTAATTGTCACAAAAAAATACCACAAAGGTCCTTTAACAGACTTTTAGTAAAAGGTTGATATATGACAGATATTTCATTTACATTTTTTTATTTATCCTAAATAGTAAAATCTTTTGGACACTTATAAAAGTAATATTAACTAGCCTCAAACAGGATAACCGAGAGAGTAGTGTGCCTACAACTATGTTCTCTGAAAAGCCACAGTGAGCCATTGAGAATAAAAATAACCAGTGCACAAGGATCAGAATGTCACAGGCTGTCATGCCTCCGTACGTCGGTACAAACAGCCGTTTGGAAACCTCTCAGTAAGCAAAACCCATGAAAAGAGCTGGGACTGGAAATAGAGTAAAGGTGAAGTTAGAGGACAGCTCGCTCACTGCTCTTAAAGAAAGAGAGTGGCTGTCTTGTACTCGTTCTTGTGTTCCAGCATTAGTTGCTAGGCAGTAAAATGCTAACAAGACATCGTGGAACATGCAGCCTGAGTCACAGCTCATATTCCCTTTTCTACTGATTAAGGGGTGTTTTATCTATATTTTATTTAATAAAAACTGGCAGAGAGGAGGGTCTAACTCTCTAAAGGACTGTGAGGTCTATAAAGATGGCCGAAAAAAGAAAAAAAAGAAAAGATGACCGAAAGAGAGAGTGAGAGACTATGCATGTGTAACAGTGAGCAAGTGAGGTTCAGAGCGAACTTCAGTATCCCTTTAAATTAGACAGTATTTTATTGCAAGGGAGAAAAAAAGGAAAAGAGTTTGCGTAATACGTTCTCTATCACTGGAGCTAGGGGGTGAATCCAGAAAAATGTCAAGTCCAGCATGTGGGTAAAACTGCTTCCACCTGTCTCCTCTCGTCTCAGTCAGGTGGTAACTGTCTCTCTGCTTTTACTGGCTGTGGCTGACAGCGCCCCTACCCCATGCACACACACACTTTCACAGAATACTAAAATAAGCACTCTGTCAGAACACTATTACATCAATGAATAATAGTAGAAAAACAATCCAAAAATACACTACCATTCAAAGTCTGGGGGTGGTAGGATTATATATTTTTTTAAGTCTCTACTGCTCATCAAGTCTGCATTTATGCAATTAATGTTATTAATTCCTGTGACGGGAAAAGCTGAATTTTCAGCAGCCATTAGACTAGTGTCACATGATCCTTCAGAAATCATTTAAATATGCTGATTTTGTGCTCAAGAAACATTTATTATAAATTTTCAAGGGTTAGTTCGCCCAAAAATGATAAATCTGTTGTTAATTACTCACTTTTATGTTGTTCCAAACCTTAAGAACTTTGATCATTTTCAGAAAACAAATTAAAATATTTTTGATTATATCCAAGAGCTTTCCAACCCTCCATAGACAGCAGTGCAACTACCACGTTCAAGGCCCAGGAGGTAGTAAGGACATCATTAAAATAGTCCATGAAACATCAGTGGTTCAACCTTAATTTTATGAAGCTACAAGAATACTTTTTTGCACAAAGAAAACAATAATAACGACTTTAACAAATGAATGAATTATTTTTCGCAAGCATTAAGCTCAGTTAAAAAACAAAAAAAGCAGCATTATTATATATTTTATAATTTACCTTTGTTCTACACCGCTCTGTCCCTTCTCCTATGAATGCTCTGATTTCCTGGTGTTATGAAGCCCCTCCCTCAGAAATACGCAACAGGCTTAGATTGGCTGGCTGGTCCAGTGTGTTTTGAAGTACAGTCCAGAAACGTCACATCTCTCACACCAGTGGCATTATACTGTAAACAATGACGTCTTCGATATTACTTGTCAATTTGACCCCAAATGAGATCCAAAGAATATTAGTTAAGAGGATCGCGCAGAACCTGTGCAAGCAAGCATGTTTCAGAATGGTATGTTTTTTTGTTTGTTGTTGTCTCATACTTTTAAATACACTGTTATTTGTATATGCTACTGCTTATGTTGGCTTCTAATATTCGGTTTTATCCTGATTAAAACTGTAATTCAGCAGAATACATGATCGCATTGTAGCATTTTTGTAAAGTGATTGTTTTTTTGTAACAGTAAGAAGTGTTTGCCAGCAAGTACTGTCCGCTACCATTGTAATCGCGTGCTTCTCAGATGTTTAACATTTTTGGTAGCTATGTGGAAAAATATCTGTCTGTCTAAACACAAAAGTGTATAACTGGAACACAGTTCATTGATGGAGCTGAGCTGATAATCTGAATAAGAGAGAGATGCAGAGTAGAGCGTGTGCAGAACAGGGGGACGTGAGGAACAGGATTAAGACCAGTAACTGATTTTGAAACGTGTGAATCCATTAGAATCGTTCGAAGACAGAATCCTGATTCATATATGAATAGATTTTTTTTTGGTGCACCCCATAGTTTTGGCACTGTGGCAACAACTCTTCCTCTTCTCTAAGCAGGGCAGCATGGCGGGGTTTCTAAACATTTCTGTCTTTTTGATATCAACAACTGGGAAGTAGCTCATTGTAGCCCCTACCAACTGTATTTGTAGGAATTCAACTGCCAGAATTTTTACATTTGCATTGAACTTTCAGCAATGTAACTTTTTTCTGATTTGTGTGCCTAAAAATGACTGATTTTGTTGCGGTAATATTTATGGCCGTTCTTATTGTTTTACAGTGAAAATATACCACAGACAACCTTCTAATACTGTTATTACTTTTATGACTTTGAGAAACATTGAAGGTCTCCAAACTAACATTTGAGGAAAACCAACACCAATGCCATGAAGTTCTACAGAAGGTAGCACCAGCACCTGACACTAAAGCACTCTCGCAGATGTATCTCTGAGATGTCAATTTGATGTTTGCATTTACATATATATATATTACATATATATAATAGACATTTAGAATGCATGTAAAACTTGTAAAGCTTCTGAGACCTTTATTAGAGTACACAGCAGATGTTTCCCAGATCTTTAGCAGACATCTTACAGATGCTCTTGTAAATCAGTCATGATGAGAACGCAAGTCTGTTCGTTCCATTTTTGGAACTGAGACACAAACTTTCTTTGACTGAATGTGCATTGCGATGACGTCACGAGACACGTCTAAGGCCAAAATCTGCAGCAATTATGAAAATTTGCGAGCTTTTGCGAAAATTTGCGAGCTTGCCTAATTTTGTGATAAATTCAGCGATCACAGAATCGCAAAATCCTGGATGGAAATCTTACGGGTTTGGAACGGGATGAGGGACAAATTAATGAAATAATTTTCATTTTTGTGTGAACTACCAGTTAAAAGAATGCTGCTTTATATTTTTGTGGAAATGGTTAATGAACAGAAAGTTCAGAAGAACAGCCTTCTTTGTAAAATGTTGTTTTGTAAGACATAGCTTTACTGTCACTTTTGATCAACTGAATGCATCCTTGCTGAACAAAGTATACTTTAAATATTTTTTAAATGCATATGCTCAACAACAGCACACTCAAATATAAAATCTCTTGCTTGACTGAGGCTGACAAATAACTGAAGTTTATCTCTTAAAATAGGAGTTGCTCTAAAGTGTGATTAAACTCTAATCTAATGTTAGAGAGGACTTCACTGCATAACTAAAAAGATGGGGAAAAGCTCCCTCTAGTGGAGGGAGAGAGAATATTTTCTTGTTACTTTAAAAGACTAACCAGATTTTCCTTCTGAATTCGCTCTTGCTCTCGTTGTCTGTTGAGGGTGCTGTGATAAAGGCGCATGGGTGGTGCACTACTCCTGCGACTGCTGGTTTTCGAGCAGGAAGACCTGTCGTTACGTGAACGTGACGATGACCGGGACAGTTCACATAATAGCCGCTGGTTCTCCCGATCGATATCCCGTACCTCTTCATTTTTGAAGGAATAGTTCTTACGGCTGCTGCCAACACTGCCAGGACTGGAGACCATAAGTACTCGGTTTAATTGTTTCTCTACATTTAAAAACGCTGCAAAGGAGAGAAAGAGACTCTTAAGAAACAACCACAACAACAACAACAACATCTCGATTCACAACACAAACCTGGTCCATCCTCTCCTTCTGAACTTATACTGTCCTGACCATCTGAAACATCATTTGAAACCATCTTCTCAGTAACACTGGGCTGTTGTTGCTGTTGAACATCTTTTGCCACAAGTTCAGAAGGCAGAAACACATCAATGAACTGAGAAGGACTAACATTTGGTGACGAGAGAGGGGTAACATCAGTAACGGTGTCTTCAGATTCTGCCGTTTCTTTTTGTCGTTCTTTCTTGTAAACTGAACCGACCCGCTGATGTTTTACAGGTGATTTCTGAGATTGAAAAAAGCTTCTCTTTTCACTACTGGGGGAGGACTCAGGGTCAGATTGTGATGAACGGCTACAGCTCAGCTTGTGGAATTTTCCCGCAGATTTTTTAGGTGTTCCGTGGGACACTTCCTTATGTCTCATTGATCGCGTGACTGGGGATATCACATCCTCCTCACTTTCATCGTCACTACGATGGTATCCATCATCATCGCTGTTAATATTAACATTGGGTTTACTCAGTTTAAAATCATCTTCCAGCTCTCTTTCCTCATCAGATGAGTATGAATGCAGACTAGATCCTTCATCTGATTGTCCATGGTTCACAGTCTCTGAGCTTTTGGCACTTGGGAGTGATAAAGAGTCTTTGAAAAATCCATCACTACTTCGTCGCTCTCTTTCATATGCTCTCTCTTCACTTTGCCCCTTGCTGCCCCGCTTTGAATCATCATCCAGTTTTATTTTATCTTTACTGTTCCTTACACTTTGAGCTTCACTTCCTATCTGATCCATTGAAACATGGGGTTCTTCACCTGTTTTCTCATTTTGTCTTTCCATGGCCTTCTGTTTATTGAGCGGCCCATCATTAGAAGCAAGTCCACTAGCTTCACAGTCACTATCAAAGAACGAGTGGTCAACTTCTCCCTCTAGCTCTTTGGGGCTGTACATTTCTGAACCGTGTCTTCCAAATATTTCCTGAATGGAAAAAAAAAAGATGCAGCAGTAAAAATAAATAAATAAACCTAAAAAGAATAAACCAGACAAACATTTTTATACATTTAAAATAATTATATATATATATATATATATATATATATATATATATATATATATATATATATATATATATATATATATATATAAATTCTAGCTATATTAATTTCTTTCTTTTCTTTTTTTTTTTATTCTAAAAATTAATCCTTGTCCAAAAAATCACAAACAACCGGAAGTCATGGGGGTTCACACATGGCCAGACATAGCACAATCCTATAAACAAACAAACAAATAAAAGTTATCTTAATATTAAGGGACTGGTAACCGATTTAACAGAAATGACAATATTTAAACCGATTATCAGTGCCTTTCTGTTGTTTCCTTGTATTAATAAAAACAACAATACACTGGAGAATCTTTCATAGCTGTTAAGCTAACGGGAAAAAGCTCAATTTACATTTACACAGCAGAGATGAGAGCAGTGTATCTGAACATGCTTAGTTTGCTTACAACACACACAGGGGACATGTTTTTGTTACAAAAGCTGTTTAGCAATGCTGCCCCAGAATTAGACTGGCAAGCTCTGCTATGTTTAATGTATGTTACATATTTTTTAAATTACAAATTAGACAATAAATATGGTGTATAGATGCAAAACTCGCACAAGTCATACGGCTAACGTTAGTTAGCAGCGCCTACCTTCTGAAATTCACATCAAAACATGCGCGAACGCGACACTGTCAAACTAAATCTCCAAAACACAAAGCTAACGTCTTCATTTTATTTCCCTGTATATCTTGAAATGCTGTCTAGAAAGATGTGTTGTTTTATAGATAAGAGCTAAAACAGGCTGTTTCAGTTGTCCACCTCACTAGGCACAGAAGAGTGTGTGTGGGTTCGTTAGCTACTGTAACTAGGTGACGTCATTTTCTCAAAGAGTTCACGCCGCAAAGACAGGGCAAGTCTGCTGTATTTATTTTCACTTCAGTTCTTTTGTTATTCTCTATCTAATACTGGTCTAATATATTGCAATGCGAGCAAATTATTTATTATTATTTTTAAGGTTTTTATGTTTTTGCACTGGTATTTTGTTTCTTACAACTAACGAACCTGTGATATTATACAGTTGATTTGTGAATCCACTCCTGTTTTTATACATGATCCACTCCCATATAATGTTGAATACAGTTGGGTCGATTCATTTTTACAGATTCTCTCTCTCTCTCTCTTCTTTTTTCGGGATTCTTTGATGAATTGAAAGTTCACTGTTCAAAAGTTGTGTAAGCTAATTATTTTCATTCATTTATGAGAAAGAAATTAATACTTATTATTCAACAAGTTTATGGTGAAGACTTAAATTAGAAAATATAAAATATTTATATTTTAATTTATATTTTGTTAATTTATATTATTAATAATTATAAAAAAAATAAGCCTATCACAAGTTCCAATAATAATAATGATAATAATAATAAAAAAAATAATAATAATTAAAAGGCACAACTGTTTCCAACATTGATGTGACACTGAAGAGTGGAGTAATGGCTGATGACCCGTTTAAAAACCCTTGCCATAGATGTCCCATGAATGAATGAATAACAAATGCTTTAACAACATTATTACATTCATATCAATACATTAAACAGAAGAGAATGTTAAGGATGTTTAAATGCTGTTAAATGCAAGTCAATTTATATCTTTAATGTCTATTTTATTATTGTCTAAATAATGTGCTGGACTAAATTGCATGTGATGCATCATGCATTCATCTCTATCCAGGTGAGCTGCATTTTTTTATGTAATATCACTCAAGCTGTTAAACAAGCATTAAGTGTGTCTGCTGTTATAGCCTGGTACAGTAGGCTATGCGACAACTGTACTTGTTTACTGATGCTGCTGCCAACTCATTCTTAAAGGCTGGCATTCTGCTAGATTGTGGGCGTGCAGAACATAACATTCCCTCAGACTCTTTTGTTTGCTTGGCACAAGTGGCATGGCAGATCCATCATCCTCACACCAGGCAAAGGCCAGACTTGCAAATCCACCAACTATATTCAGATGCCACCCTCTGCTTCTAAATAAAATGTATAATAGGCTATTTGCACTTGTACATGACCAAGTAAAGGACAGTGTAGAGCTGTGCAACAACGCTTTATATGTATTAACAGAAATTCACCTTTTCAGTTTTGTTTAAAGTAATTTGTGACAGATAATTCTGCAGCAAATAACATTGTGTTAACATAATTTGAGAAGTCAGTAGATGCAAAATAACCATAAACTCATAAGCATGAAGGAAGAAACAACAACAACACAATCCTACAAAAACAGTGTAATTTGTCTTTGACCAACTCATTTCAACTTCAAATCACCAGTTCGATTTTTTTCTCAAATAAGACGTCATCGCAATGCATATTCAATCAAAGAAAGTTTGTGTCTCAGTTCCGAAAATGGAATGAACAGACTTGCGTTCTCATCATGACTGATCTACAAGAGCATCTGTAAATCAGTCATCTGTAAGACGTATGCTAATTTCTCAGAAGACCATAATGTAAACAGTTTCTTTATACAGCTGAGTATCTCAGATGAACAAAGTGCGTACGTGTGGAACTGCACAGCTTGTTCGCGAGCTGTTGGAGGATTGATACAGTCACGTTATAATGACCGCCCATTCTCGATCATGATTGGTCGGTAATAAAGAACCACGTGTTCTAAACAGCATTTGTACTTCTGCTTTTTATTGTACTACATGGGTCTGTGTGCTTGTTTGATTGCAGAACACTTCTGATCAGCAGCGGAGCGACTGTGTCTCACGCCCAGTTCAACTTTTATACGGAATATTCTTTGTGGAATTATCCAGACATCATGTTTTTGCTTGAGACAGAGTCGGTGAGTCAATTAATGAATTGATACTATTATGTGCATGAAAAGAAAACATCATGTCTAGCAAAAAAAAAAAAAAATCCTGTTTCAAGCACTTAAAAAAACTAAAGTCATTCTACTTATACATTTTTAAAACCCAGAACGCGCTTTAAATCTTTTATTAGAAAACGGTAAATCAGGTTCAAATGTTGTTTCCGTTTCTTTACACATCCGTTCAGCTGGACTGCACGAGTAACCTTTTTGAAAGCGGGTTCGCGGTGAATGGAGGTTTGAATGGTCCCGGACAGTCTCCTGCTCATCTTGCGGCATGCGGAGGGCAGGCTTTCTGCTTGCTTTGGCTGTTGCAAACCGGTGCTGATGCAAACCAGCAGGTACAACGTCTTTAAAACCTTCCCCTCTTTAAATCAGCAGTAGTTACTTCGGGTTGTGTTGATGGTCATGATAATCAAAATGTCCAGATTTTCGCATTTCCCGTTTCAATTTTTTGTGAATTTCTTAAGGACGCTAGTGGAGAGACACCGATGCATAAAGCAGCCAGAGCTGGCAGCTTGGAGTGCATCAGTGTGCTGATGGCAAGTGATGCACATTTTGAGTAAGTGTATTGTTTCATAGTTCCTGTTTCAATCATTTGTTTGATAGAAGTACAAGTACATTTATTGTCCCAATCATGTTATAATCTTGGTTGGAAATCATATTTTTATCGTCTTTCATCACAGTAGTCTGTCACATGTTCGTAAACATAAATTGAGTTAACATTAAAATAATAATTAAATAAATAATATTTTTTCTCACCTTAAGAATATTGTTTTCTTTGGTTATCCTTTTAAAGATTTGCATATGTTCAATATCACTTTTTTGGTATTCTATCAGATTATATGTACACACACACACACACTATATTTGGTGTCGCTTCAACAGTGTTTTCAGTAACATTGGTGTAATTTGGTTTGTCTCACTTTAAAACATTCATACAATCTTATTAATTACAAAAATTATATATATATATATATATATATATATATATATATATTAATTTTATGTATAGTTTTTTAATTGTAAAAACTATCAAAATGTAAAATCAAAAGACATTAAAATATGTTGTATGATTAGAAAATATTATTTTTATTTGCACTACCATTCATAGGTTTAGGGTCATTAAGATTTTTCTATTGTTTTTGAAAGTAGTCTCTTATGCTCACCAAGGCTGTGAAATAGATTATATTTATGATTACAGTGTTGAAAAAAGTTATGCTGCTTAATATTTTAGGGAAACAGTAATATATTTTCAGATTCTTTGACCTTTTTATTTTTTTATTTAGCCTATTTTGTGTGACAGTCTTCACTGCCACATTTGTTGAATAAAAGTATACATTTCCTTCAAAAAAAAAAAAAAAATCTTACTTTTAATATCTAAATCAGCTGACACCACACTCTTAGAAATAAAGGTTATTTTTTTGGCATCGATGATTCCAGAAAGATACCATCCATGGAACCTTTTCATTCACATTTACACTGGAAAAAAGGTTCTTTAGATTAATTATTAAAACGTTCCAGTTTCTTTACTGAAAAAACTATCTTTGTTAATTTTATTATCAATGTTTATATAATCAATCCAAAGGCACAGTTAATACAATTCTTGAGATTAGACATACATAGGCATATTAATTTTCAAAAGAGCTCAAACATAACAGGAATGCCCCTTTGTTTACCTGTAAAAGCAAACATCATCCCCAACAACTATAACCATCTTATGAAGAGAAACACTTCTCTAATTAACCATTCCATTTTCCACTCAGCATTTGCAACAACGGTGGACAGACAGCCGAAGATATTGCTAGGTCTTGTGGGTTTGAGGAGTGCGGGAGGTTTTTGAACATGCATCGCAGAACACGAGCCTTAAAGAACGCTTCATCATCCTTCTCTGAACAGCACATACTGAGCAGCTCTCACGCAGGACAGAAGAGAGGCCGTGAATGCTCCAGTTCTCAAGACGGAAAGAAAGCACGGGACTGGTGATGAATGTTCTCAGAGAGAGAGAATTTGAAGTAACATATAGACTGTTAAACCATTGCTGGTGTGAATGGTAAGCAGAAGTATCAGTATGTGGACATTTGGTATGGAGCCTCAGCAGTCAAGATAAATTGACACTGTTCTGGGTTCAGTGATTTGGAGTCTTAAGTATAATAGTAATGACTGACACTAGTACTCCAGAACAGTTCGGAGCCACGCTCCATAAATATACCTGCAATCATAGAGCAGAAAGGAATCAAGGAAAAAGGAGATAATTTTAACTTAAAATTTAACTTGGATCACGTGTTGTGAACCAATCACATAAAAACCCTGATGGCACTGAAATACTTTCAGAGTTTTATGACGCTGTGTATATATGTGAATGCAATGAGCAAAAGAGAAAAAAGCTGACTTCCTGCCAAGCTTGGCTAATCAAGAATTTCTTAATAAGGCAAAATTAGTTAAGTAGAGGTTCAAGTCTCCCCGCAAAGGTCTCGGAGAAAAGTCAGACTTTGCAATAATCAATGAATAAGAAAACATTTGCCGTTTTAAGAAGATATTTTAGCTGCTGTTTCTTTTTTTTTTTTCGTTCTTATCTTATGTAAATGGTTCAAATATATCTTGTGAATTTAATGTATGATGAACTGGTAAAAGTCTTGAGGATATGTCGTCTTTAATATCATCCGTTTTTAGCTTGACTGAAAATCATACGTGATGTTTCTGAAATGAAAGTAACCTTAAGCGTGGCTGAGAACGGCTGTTAAAATAGGCATAGACGTTTAAAACTGTTTGAGGACAATGAATAATAAATCACTTTTTTTATGACATGTCAGTTTGCACTCCTTGATATGATAATTGAAATGACAATTCTTGTGTATCAATAAAAGTGGATAAGTGTCATGCACGTGACTCAGATGGTCTTGGGTCTCTGGGGAAGGCAGAGGTTGTAAAAAGCCTTTTGATCCCAGAACTCTGGCCCCTTCCATCCACACCAGCCCTGAAAAATATCACATCAATGAATGATTTGTTAATTCTGAACAAGTTATGTTTTAAACCAAATGGTACAGTTTAAATCCCATGCGTGTATGGATATAATGAAATAACTCATAAAATATTGTTGTTATTATTAAAATTGATTGTTATTATTAAGACAGAATAGAACCATTCTATGTTGGTTTATTTTTAATTCAAATGAAAAGGTCTCACTAGTGTAGTGTTGTCAAAGGTACTGTACTTTGTCAGTGGTAGTCTGCAGGTCATCTCCACCAGTTTAGTGAGGGTCCAAGATAAGAAAGCGTATTTGTCCAGTGTTCTCGCTCCATGCTACGCCTAGAATAGTGTGCGCAAGTACTCCACCGCCTGGCGAGAATAATATTGGCTTTAGTTATTCAAATCTAAAAATATCAACAACAACAACAAAAAATAAATACATAAAAACAAGCTACATATACAAGAAAAGTCTGAGGTTGTTTTTGAAAGAAGTCCCTCATGATCAAGGCTACATTTCAAAATACAGTGAGCAGAAATACTGTTTCTGTTAATATATTTAAAAATGTAGCCCTGTGATGGCAAAGCTGATTTTTCAGCAGTCATTACTCCCCATCTTCAGTATCACATGATCATTCTAATATGCTGAATTTGGTGCTCAACAACCACTGCTTATTTTTTTTTTTTCAGTATTTCTTGAGAAAATAAGAGAACAGTTAGAAAAGAACAGCAAAGTTTTGACCAGCAGTGTATAAGATACAAGTATTTCAGATCAGATGTTGATTATGATTTTTTGGGAAGGTAGGGGAGAACCTTGCTCCTATCCAATCACAAGTCAAAGAAAGGCGCTAAACAATGCTAATGCACCAATTATGACCAGAGTTCCTTCAGCCCTTGGTTGCCAGCTCTGATCCCTGACTTTAACAGAAAGACAATGATTTTTATAATTGAATCCATTCAGAAACTTTTATTGTAAATCTATGTTAGCATAGGCATGCATCAGTTTTAATTAACCTTAAAGCTGGGATACCCTACAGGGCTTGCCTAGATTTCTGCCCTGATTTATAGTCTAGAGGAGTCAGTTCTACACAATCTGACTTGGAGCAAATTTGTCCCAGTTGACAGATTTCACAGATTCTCAGTTTAGGCATCCAGCCAAGGATTTCAAATACTTTTCATATTCTGAGTTAATTTTAGACCACATATTTTTGTGCCTGGAACTGTGTGATCCTTTGTTATGATACTATGTATTCAAATTTGTTATTATAAAATAAAAAAAATGTATTCCAGCCTTTAACCAAAATTCATAGCCTCTTGCAGTGGTATATGGAAGAAAAAGTGGCCAGTTTTTCTGAATCTATTCCAGTATGATCTGTTTTTACCATCCAAGAGGAAAAAATTATTACCAACCTAAACAAATGAACATAAGCAAACACATTAAACACTTGGTATACCTGACAAGCATGATCTTTAAAGTGACCCCCAGCAGCTGATAAAGGACAGCGTGAACTTTGATGGAGCCAATCCACTGATGTGAACCCACAAATCATGGCTCTTTATCCCCATCATCCACAAGAGCCTGAAAAAGCAACAAATGTTCCTCTTAAATAAATATAAAAAGAAAGCACATTCCACTGTGTGACAATTTTGTGTACCTGCTGGATCTGTGTGTGTGGGCACAGCTGTCTCCACATATTCTTGCTCCTAAAACCAGGAGTAGATAGTCTGAAGGGAACTATATGCACATCCCCAGCCATCATCATCCACACGATCCTGCATGTAGTGATGATAACTGTACACTCCCTGCACCAGATACAGCTACAGAGAGAAAAACAAGACAAAGACAAGAGTGTTAATGGTTAAACTTTACTTCTGACATCAATAGATTTTGCTCGTTAAAAAGTGAGTTGAACATATTAAACCACCTTTAAAATGGGTAGTTCACCCATAAATGAAAATGTTGAATCATTTGCTCACCACCCATTCAATTTTCTTTGCCATTTATCATCAGTTATGCCAATCTTTAAGTTAACAAGCCAAATGTGCCATTGGGAAGATCTGATCTGTTTCTCATTTAAAACTATAATTTCACTTCAAAAGTTTTTGACCATAATTTTAAAAAAGTTGTATGGAATATTAAGTATACTGGCGTATATTTTGTATCTTGGACTGTCTCTGTAAAAAAATAAAAATAAAAAGAGCAGTGTGAACTTTTTTTTTTATATATTATCCTTTTGTGTTGAACAGATTATATATTTGTGGGTGAACTATTCCATTCAAACAGAGTCTCACATTAGCATTCTCAATGTTGGATGGGTTCAGGTGAACCATCTTTATAGGCTGCATCAGGCAAATGAAAGGCATTGACACATCTCAGACAAGGCCTGTCACTTGGCAACTCTCAAACCTCCTGTGTCCTATACACATGTTACGTACTTGAAATTGTCTAGGGCATGTACCGCAACATTTATATATTAACGTACTGCTGAAGGTGGGGATATGGTGGAAGAACACATGACAGACTCTTTTAAAGGGAAAAATAAACTGGGCTTTATTCTCAACAAGCCAAAAGGCCACTGGATCCAGTCAAAACAACAATAATGTGCGCTTAATACAATGTGATATAAACAAAGACAAACAACAAACAAACAATAAATGGGAAAAGAACAAAAAGTGGCGCCTAAAGGAAAGAACAAAATATAACAAAAATATCCTTAATCTAAACCTAATCTAACCAAAACAAAAATGTAGAACACAAACCGAAATCTTCAGTGCATCCGGCACCCTAACTAAATTACCTATAAAACAGAAATACAAAGGATGGCGCTCACTCCTTACCTAGTGTGTCTAACAAATCATCGGCTACGGGTGCAGTGTATATCGCGATATACTAACCTGCGTTCTCTTCCCAGAATGGCAGTTTTTAACAGATATCTCAAAGCGAATAAAAAGCTAGACACAAACTAATCTCGCCCATGTTAAGGCGTAACAAATACTTAGAAACACAAAGCACATAGCACACAACTTAATTGGCGGGCAGAAATAGTCAAAACCTCAGTTTACAGCAGATAAACTCATCCCGCTGTAAAGCGCTCGATTTACCACAGAGGAGTTCACAGTGTGCTCCGGAGAGAAAGCATGAATGAACACATAACCCGTTTTAACCAGCTGGGCAGCCTCCGATTGGCTCTGAAGCGGCGCCTTGATGATGACTGACGTCCAACTCGGCCAATCACAGCAACCTGTGAGCAGAGAGAGTAAACTAGAGACAGAGAAGATAATGAGCATAACAACCGACACGTGCTCAATACACCGGCGTGCACAGATCAATGAAAACAGAATACGCGTGGAGCGTAACACACAATGGAAGTTTTCCTGGTTTAGAGAGCACTCATTTGAGTCATTGATAAATAGCAATTCTTAAGATTGAGATATTGTCCAAAAGTCTGTGGTCAGTAAGTTTATTTTTTTAATAGATGGGTCCAGGCCTCTTATGTTCACCAAGGCTACATTTATTTGAACAAAAATACTGGTAAAACCGTAATAAAGTGAAAAATTATTACAATTTAAAGTAAATGTTTTCTTTTTTTTAGGAATGTTTAGAATTTATTTTATTCCAGTGATGACAAAGCTGAATTTTCAGCAGCCATGACTTCAGTCTTCAGTGTCACAAGATCCTTCAGAAATCATACCAATATGGTGTTTTGGTGATCAAGAAACATATTATTACTATTATTATCAAAGTTGAAAACAGTTGTGCTCTTTAATATTTTTGTGGAGTGTATTATATTTTTTCAGGGTTCTTTGATGAACAAAGTACAAAAATTCTATTACTTTATTATTATTAAAAATCTTTCTCTCTCCCTTCATAAATATATATATTTTTTGTTTGTTTATTATTATTCTTACTGACGATAAACCAGGAGTGTCAAAACTCAGTCCTGGAGGGCCGGTGTCCTATAGAGTTTACCTCCAACTTGCCTCAACACACATGACTGGAAGTTTCAGGTGTGCCTAGTAAGACGTAGGGGTGTAAGAAATTATCGATTCACGTGAGTATCGCAATATTTTGTTTGTGATCTGTTAGTGCTTCAAATTGCATGACCACATGACGGATTTAGTCTTTACTTGGAAATTTCTGTTGTGTTGTGGTCTCCAAATCCTCCACAGCTCTGCTTATGGCATGTTTTGACAAGATTATTAGCATACAGACGTTAAAAGAACACCATATAATTAATTCCTTCAATAACATCAAACCTGGAGTGAATGGCGCAGGGTAATCCACATGTGTAATGACATCAGAAAATGATCCTCAAAATTGTGCAGACCATCAGTCCACTCTTGATAACAATATTTTAGACACAGTTGCTGCACATGTGTATGTTGAAAATCCTGTTTAAAAAAAAAAAAGTATTAAATCACAAACAAAAATAATTCACACAGCTAAAAATAGTGATGGTACAATAATTAGATTTTACTTATACTTACCCTCAACAATGCCGGTTGATGTTATAAGCTTTCCTTTAGAAGTAATCAACACAGGCCCATAAATTCAGAGCAAACAGTCTTCTTTGGCACAAGGTGTTTGGGAATGTAAATGAGCCCATGATGTACAGTATTTCTGTTGGAGTTTTGGCTGGTAGTGTTTTGTTTTTCATCTGTTTGAAACCTTAACCACTAGGGGATAATCCAATCTGGTACTTTCCTGACAAGCTCAGTAGCCCCCTCACTGCAGAACGCAAGATCTATGGGGTGTGGTTGGATCCACATCCGGGGGTGGAGATGGTAGAGGTTGATGGGTTTAGGGATCACGGGGTGGAGACTAGTAAGTTTAGGTATATGTAACATGGGAGGAGTTAAATCTGGATTCAACCACGCCCCCTGGATCGTGTGTTCTGCATTGAGAGCTCTCAACAAGCATGTTCTTGTGCTAGGCACTGTGCATGTCTGTCGACAGGTAATGACACAAACAACTGCTTGTGCAGCTGGAAAAGATGCCACCTGGCTATGTTTTGGTGCAAACAAGATCCTCTTGGCTTAGCACAGGGACAATGCCATGTGTTGCGAGTGCTGTCATAGGAAGCAATGACTCTACCAAGTCTGCTGTAGCATGACACTTTGGATTCATACACAGAAATGTACTTCTTTGTAGAAGGACCTCCAATGGTCAACTCAACAGACAACGTAACACCAGCCAAATTTGCTGCTGCCTTTGTAGCCACACAGGTTGCCTTGGTCTGTTCCCCAAAGACATTTGGGGCTATCATGTCTACCAGAACATCTTCATCAAGGACAACTGGTATCTTGTTGGGCCACGGACAGAACTGCAGCGACTTCAAATGTATACACTCAAAGTGCTGAAAGCCACTTCGAGCGGCAAATTCTACACTGGAAATGCATTCATCCATTTCACACGTGACAACAGGATGTGGACCTGAGGTTTTTTTCTGAACATGGATTACAGAACATGGTCTGTGAAATGACTTTTCAACAGCATATATACCACTCACTGGGTCGATGCACTCTGAAGGTAGGTGACGATCTTCCATAACATCACAGATCTTACCAGCGTGCTTTCTTTTAACATGAACATCTAGATTTTTCTTGTTGACAGTTATTCCACAATGACCGCACTGCACTTTTTTCTGAATACGCAATTTTTTGGGAACAAGCAGGGATTTAATAGGCAAGGGGACACCTTCAGCCACAGCTGATTCTTTAAAGGCAACTGGTGCACTGGGAACAACTGGTTCACTGGTGGCAACTGGTTCATTGATGTCAACTGATGCACTGGGGACAATGGGTTCACAGGTGACTGGTTCACTGATTGTAGCTGGTTCAACAGTGGCTGGTTCTGTAGGTGGAACTTGTCTTTTTTTGCATGATGCTAAATGTTTTACAATCTGGACTTTCCTTATAACTGTGTTTGGGCAATAACAACAGTGAAAATGTGCCTGTTCTCTACACTGCAAGTTGCACTTGACAATCAGGAATTCTGAAAATGAAAACAAAATGTATATTTTACATATACTTTTAGTACTTTAGTAAAAGTGGCATAAATCAAAGTAGTGGTAATGCAGGCATGATAGAACTGATTAAATAACAATGAACGCATTATTTTGATTATTTTACTAAAATCTTAATTCAGTGTATGACTTATGACACAGGCTAATGAACAGAGGTGTCAAGTAACGAAGTACAAATACTTCGTTACTGTACTTAAGTAGAAATTTGGGGTATCTATACTTTACTTGAGTAATTATTTTTCAGCCGACTTTTTACTTCTACTCCTTACATTTTCACGCAAGTATCTGTACTTTCTTCTCCTTACATTTTAAAAATAGCTTCGTTACTGGTATTTCATTTCGCCTTGTTTTCATTCCGGCTTGTCATCACTCAAAAAAAAAAAACAAAAACAAAAAAAAAACTATCCAGATAAATCGCGCCATCCGGATGGAGTGAATTTGATTGTGGTTGGATGAGAAGTATAAACAGATACCATCCCGACACCCTATTGGTTTGTATGCGATCCATCGCACCTGCACATGACACAAATTACATCACCCTCCAGCAAGGGCATAGACAGTTTTTGGTTCGTTTATCATAAAATGTATTTCTTAAAAGTAGGGTTGGGTATGGAACCGGTATCCGATCGCCTCAGAGTCAGTCGGCTTAAATTTCATATGAAACCGGCGTCAGACCGGTCTCCTCCCCGTCTTTCAGCGCGCTCTTCAATCCGCAGACCGCGGCGGAGCAGCACGAGCTCAAACAGAGACAGAGGACATAAGGTGTGTGTTTATCAATAGATTGTTAGAATCTGTATCAGTGAAGTTATTTGTCATAAATACAGTTTACAAAAGGTCACGAAGAAGCTGTCGCTTTCTCATCTACTGTAAAGTTTTCGCTTGTCACAGCCGTTTCCTCCAGTGAAAATCTAGCCCTTAACACATATGACCGAACAAATACTTTAATTACACTTATTTAAATATACTTATACTAAATATTAATTTAATCATACGTACTTTATACATACACTAACTACTGTACAAAAGTCTTAGGCACGTTAGTATTTTACTTAAAAGAATGGTGTTCGGCTATTTATATATTTTGCTGTAGTGTGTCGGTAGAAAATATCAGTTTACATTTCCAAACATTCATTTTGCCGTTGTCAAACTGCTTGTGCATTCAAAATCGCACTAGATTATTATTAAAATTAATGGCAAACTGATATTTACTATGGACACACTAAAGCAAAAGATTTAAATAACTGGCTTAAAACCCTTTTTTGGGGTGAAAATACTAATGTGCCTAAGACTTTTGCACATTACTGTACTTTACAAACGACATTGTTGCTACTTTATAAAGAATGAGCATACAGTCATTCACAGAACTGATTTAAGACAGTGACAGACAGCACTCATCTTAACTAAATATCAGAGTGAGTGACAGATATACAGTAGAATTATGTGTGGTTTTATATTAAATAATGACCCAGATTGTGAAATACATTTATTAGCCTTAGATTAAGGGAAGCACAACTTGGGAAGTGAGAGCATCCAAGGTGAAAGCTATGGATTTATTTAAAATATTTGGAATGTTCTTTTAAGTTAAAAGTTTTAAGTTTTTAGGTTCTTTTTTTTAAGTATAGGTTCAGGCACCATTTACCAAATGGGTGCTTTATCTTCGTTCTCCACAAATAAAGCTACTGTTGGTAGTTCGGTAGTGAGACGTTTTAATAAATTATCGTTTGCGATTGACAATGTTGTGATATCTAGGCTATACCAACTTTGTAACTTAACATAGCATACGTATGTACCGAATACAGGAAGCTGTCAATCAAGACGGTATCGGGATTATGAGTTAATTTTCCTTTTTAGTTATTGATTAATCACTTGGATTAATCATTAATTTTGACAGCACTATAATGCTTATTGTAAATAGACAACATTACAAGAGTAATTGTTACTAAGCCTGCACCAATGTTCTTGTCCATTGCCCTCGCAGATTCCTGCAGCTAAGCTTGGATGTACATTTACATTCCATTAAAGGTTATTGATGACATGCCTCTAAAGTTTGACTTTTTGCACCATAACAATACTTATTGGCAACTAGTAATCATATCTCTAGTCCTTTAATGTATTTGCATTGTATTAAATGCGTTCATTTTCAATGGGCATATATGTTGCTGAAACATGTAGCCTAGTGCATCCCAAATTTTTCAACATGAACATTTAATATAACATTATATTCATTATGGCCTTTAGAAAAATGTTTTTTTTAGGAGGTGGGGTAGTGCACAATAGGCCCCTGTGGTGCGGCCTAAGCTTTTGTTCTTAATGGCATTTGTTCCCTTACATTACTTTTACTTTTATACTTTAAGTAGTTTTTTAAACCAGTACTTTTACACTTTTACTTGAGTAAAAAGCGTGAGTTGATACTTCAACTTCTACAAAAGTCTTTTTAAGACCTAGTATCTATACTTCTACTTGAGTAATGAAAGCCAATACTTTTGACACCACTGCTAATGAAAGATGCATGCTAAAAAAAAAAGTCAACGATACATTATTGTATTGTTCAAGCGTTGCAATACTGCAAGGCTAACATTAAACAAATTAGGCAAAATAATATTAACAATGACTACGAATAAAATAAACAAATCAATGCCAACATGCCTTCATGGTGAACTGCCAAAGATAAGTGGTTGCAGACATGATTGTCCACCACATGAAGATTCATGGTGGGTTTGAACACTTTTGGTCCGCAGAATGGGCAATGGTAATTAGAGCAACAGCTCTGGCATCTCTGAAAGGCAATCTTCTCATCCCGCAGCAACACTGTTCTGTGCATCTATGGACAATGTCAGATGTATTTCAAATGTTATTTCTTGCCAAGTTAGAGATGAGTAACCTGGCTAGTGGGCAGTGTGTATTTGTGTATTTACAGGCGTACACAACATTAAGAATCTATCTTGACTTTATTATTAATCAAATGGAGACTTACATTGATAAGTGTTAACGTTGGCGACCACGGACTGCAACTCCACAAATATCTATGCAGGTTCTTCTTCTTGTACTATTTAATGGCGGTTGACAAGCCAACTTATGGTGTATTACCGCCACCAGCTGGACTAGAGTGTGAAGCATTAACGGGAAAGAGGGAAAAGAGGGCGGAAAAAAACATGTATGCAGGTTCATCAGGTGGAACAAAGTTCATAACGTAAAAGGAGTTGGATCTGGATCCAACCTCGCGCCCTGGATCTTGTGTTCCGCAGCAAAGAGTATAGAAGACCAAGAGGTGAAGTTCTGTTGCTAAGTTGATTTCGTGTCACGTGGAAAGTAGTCCCTTAGTGCCCCCTGCTGTGACTGCTCAATGTGTAAATTATCCAAATACAGGACAATATATATAATTTTTTTGTTGTTGTTTGTTTGTTTCATAACAAGCAAATTTGCCTGGGAATGTTTATTTAATCCATTTTTTAGACTTCAACTGTGAAAATAAACAATAGTTGTGGGAGAGAGAAAAAAAATGGCAAAACAGTCATGAAACCATGACAATAATATTTAATATTTAATGACAGAATATTGTTAATGAACTTTTTATCAGATCGGATTATTTAAGAAGGAATAATAATGATACAAATTCAAATTTTATATTAAATACAATTTAATACAATTTAAAATAACAAAAAAGCATCCACTTTACTCTTACACTTTTACTGGCTATTTTTTCAAGTTAACATATGATTTCTGTTTCATTCGCCATTCAGTTCTCTGATATATTATCCAGATCTTTGTATTTCCTCGTTCTTCATGGCTATAAGTCTTTAAATTGAAGCTTTATCTGCTATGATGTGTCTCCTCCTATCATTCGAAAATAAAGTAAACTTGTAAGTAGTAAACACAATCAATATTTTCAGCATTTTTATGGTTCATTTCAACCAGTCTTACCTGGATGCTGAACTGGGCTTTACTGTGGTGGACTGTAAAACAAGACTCACAGGGTTTTCCCTGAGACCGGCAGCTTTGTTGTTTTCTTTCAGCTGCATTGAGATGATGTTAGTAAGGCTGATATATTCCTTATGAAGCCTCTTTACTTCCTGCCACAGTAGATTCCTCTCAGTCTGCACAGTGAGCAGGCAGCACTTTAGTTCATCCAGCTCCTCCTGAACTCTCTCTGCTCTACTTTAAGCATCTTTTATGACCTGACTGCTGTGGTTGAGTCTCTCTCTTAGAGCTTCCTCTCTTCAGTCATTTCTGAATCCTGTTTCATTCCATGAGATTTCCTGACTGGTTATTCACCTTCTCTTGGAGCACAAAGGCTGTTTCTGTAAGTTGCTGCTTCTCCTGGTGTGCACGGGAGTCTCCAGTTCTGAACTATTAATTAATATACAGCATGCAGTCTATTGCAAATATTTTTTTTGTTTTTTGTTATAACAGCAGTTTTTGTAATATTTTTCAGCTTCTGCAACATTTATGTCCAAGTTGCCTATATAAGAGGCAACACTGAAGGAGTATACAGAAGTGAAGGGCACGATTGAGGTAAATGTGATGTATGGAGAAAACAGGATTAATTAAAATAAGGTGAATTTCACTTGGATGGATTTTTTTAAGCTTAAAAAATATATTATTTGTTGGTATTGATGATACATATATTTGGCACTACATCACTCCAGGTGACAGTATAATTCCAAAGCAGGCTTTTCTCTACAAGTAATGACAGATTGTCACGGTTTTACGCTGCCTGAAGGAATACGGAGTCGAGGATAAACGGAATAAGGTTTTTAATATATCTAACACAGGGGATATCCAACATGGAGCACAGAGGTAGACACACGTAAGTAGCAAGTGAGCACAAGTGAGCACAAGTGAGCACAAGTGAGAAGACCCGACAAAACAGAACTGAAGGGACACGGCTTATGAACAACAGATAATTGGGGAAACACAGGTGGATGGAATCATTAAATTAACAGGGACATGGAACACATGAGGAAGATAATGGACACACCTGGGAACTAATCAAACACGGAAAGACAGAAACTGGGTCACGGGCAAAAACACATTAAATGAGTCCAGGTGTGTGACAGTACTCCCCCCTCCCGGTAGGTGCGTCCTCGCACCGTAGAAACAACAGGGGGAGGCGTAGGTGGGAACTTGGGAGGAGGTTCCGGTGGAGGACGGACTCCCAGGAGGGGGCCAGCAGACAGGGACCACAGAAGGAGGAGCCAAGGAGGAGACGACGGAGGAAGGAGCCAGGGAGGAGACAGGAGCAGGAGGAGCCAGATGGTCCACCAGAGACCAGCCAGGACGGAGATCCAAGGTGGGGTCGACGGCGGGAGGAGCCATGGTGAAGGAAGGGTCGACGACACCAGGGGGCCGACAGGCGGAGACTGCACCGGTGGGTGAGGAGCCCAAGATGGAGCAGCACAGCCGCAGAGCCAGGGTGACGACGAGGATCCGGAGGGCCTAGGTGGAGCTGAAGGCTCAGGCGACCAAGGTGGAGGCGGGGTCCCGGCAGACCGCTGTGGAGCCGGAGTGACCGAGGATGGAGGTGGAACCGGAGGGAAGGAGGAGCCTGACAGAGCCGGAGGGATGGAGTGACGAGGTGGAACCAGAGGAGTGGAGTCCCGAGGCGGCGGATGGTCGACGACTGACCAAGGTGGAGCCGGAGGGACGAGGGAGCCCGGTGGAGCAGGTGGGATGACAGGCCACGGTGGAGACGAGGGAGCTAAGAGCCAAGGCGGAGCCGCTGGGTCGAAGGACCGAGGAGGAGTCCAGGGCTCGGAGGCTGGAGGCGGAGACAGGGCCTTAACACGCCAAGGCGGAGCTGGAGACTGGCAGTCCAGCGGCGAACCACCGCGCCCCGATGGCGCGGACTGAGGGTGAGCTGCGGGACTGGCTGGCACCAGCAGGGATGACGAGGAACTGGCTGGTCTAGGAGGAGGAGAGAGGAGAAGGATGGGAGGAAGGACAGGAGGATCAGGACTGGACGGAACCAGCGAAAGAGGAGTAGAGGGACCAGCAGGTTTGGGAGGAGGCGGGAGAGGGAGGCTGGGAGGGAATACAGGAAACACAGAAGATTCAGAGCTGGGCGGAACCAGCGGACACACAGAAGATTCAGGGCTGGGCGGAACCAGCGGAGAAACAGAAAACTCAGGGCTGGGCGGAACCAGCGGAGACACAGTAGACTCAGGGCTGGGCGGAACCAGCGGAGAAACAGAAAACTCAGGGCTGGGCGGAACCAGCGGAGAAACAGAAAACTCAGGGCTGGGCGGAACCAGCGGAGAAACAGAAAACTCAGGGCTGGGCGGAACCAGCGGAAATGGAGCAGAGGAAATGACTGGAGGAGGTAGGAGTGGGAGACTGAGAGGGTATACAGGGGAATCAGGGCTGGACGGAACCAGCGGGGAAACAGGAAAATTAGGGATTACCTCCATAGACCAGTCCATCAGATCCAGAGCTTGCTCATTATGACCTTCAGAGACTGTATACAGCTCACCCTCAGTCGCAGGAGTGTGGGCAGGGCTTTCCTCCACGCCCTCGATCTCCACGAGGACTCCCACGATGCACGGTGTTGCCGGCTCACACACCTGGTCAGTCGCGCTCTCGAGTTCCGGCTCCCTGTCAGTGGATGGCTCGGGCTCTGCGGCTGCGGTGGGCTCTGGCTCCGTGCGGCGTGATGGTGGCTGGCTGGTCTCTGGGTCGGGAGTGGGGCTGGCGAGGTCCTCTATGGGGCAGACGGTGAGAGGCGACCCATTTCTCGCCAGAGTCCACTCCACGTATGCGGCGAAATCCTCTCGAGGACCATCTTCGGACGACAACGCTCTGCATTTGGAGTTCAGGCTGGTGTTGTAGAAGGTGCAGAGCGCGCCGTCCGGGTAGCTGGTGGCATTAGCTAATAGGAAAAACTGTCTGGTATGGTCCTCGAGAGAACGTCCTTCCTGCTTCAGCAGGAGGATGAGGAATTCGGGACGATAGAGGGGATCCATAGACACTAAGAAAAGAAAAGACTGTGAAAAAACAAAAGCAAAACGGAGGGAAGAACACGCAGTTTTCTATTTTCTCTTTTGTGGTCGGGTCTTCTGTCACGGTTTTACGCTGCCTGAAGGAATACGGAGTCGAGGATAAACGGAATAAGGTTTTTAATATATCTAACACAGGGGATATCCAACATGGAGCACAGAGGTAGACACACGTAAGTAGCAAGTGAGCACAAGTGAGAAGACCCGACAAAACAGAACTGAAGGGACACGGCTTATGAACAACAGATAATTGGGGAAACACAGGTGGATGGAATCATTAAATTAACAGGGACATGGAACACATGAGGAAGATAATGGACACACCTGGGAACTAATCAAACACGGAAAGACAGAAACTGGGTCACGGGCAAAAACACATTAAATGAGTCCAGGTGTGTGACACAGATGAAGAACAAAGAAGGAATTCAGAACTGAAATTAATAAATGTTTACTAACTCTTAACATAGTCTATTGAATCAGCAGATTTTCCTGTGACCTGCAGGCACATCAAACATGACAGCAGTGATGTAAAGAAGACATTGGACATGTTCCCCTTTTCCATTCAAACACACCTGATAAAGAGATATTATGACTCTTCAAAAAACAAAACCTTTATTCATACACACATATTTCAGTCAACACATCCTACTCCTATAAAGTAAGTGCAAAAAACTGCAACCCAGCACACACGACACAACAATGCGCTATCCATAAATGTGTCTCTTAGTATCTGGTGGAAATGACTGTGCTTGAATTGTGGGGAAATGTTATGCCTGTGGTTAAAACAAGATGTTCGTAAACTGAGTAGCTGACTTGTAGTATGTGTCCTTATGTAATTAAAAGAACGAGTAGGTCAAAGGTCTGGACTCTCAGGAGGCTTTGCCCTGGCATGAGCATGGGTTTCACAGTATAGCTCATCATCTATAAAATAGTATCCTTTTTGTTTTAGGTTTTCTTCACATTCAGCGCACACAAAACAGTCCGGATGACGAAACTTATCCTGAACCTTCACAACTGTCCCACTGAGAAAACAGACAGACAGAACCAATCAGAGATAGCCATGCACAGAGGTAAATTTAACATGCTTAATTTCTGAATAAAACTATGAACTTCCACTTTCCTGACTTACATTATGCCGTTACCACACTTATCACACATTGGTAGCTTGTGCAAGTTCCCCGCAGGAGCAGATGACTTGGTCATAGGGGCGCGGACTTTCCTTTTCACTAATGGACATGTACCTGTCAGTCAAAAAGATCTGAATCAGTCATGTTTACATTTTGTAAAGCTGAATGAATCCAATCCAGCTGGAGATTTTGGAAGTACTGTTTAATGTAGGTACCGTATTTTCCGCACTATAAGGCACACCGGATTATAAGGTGCACCTTCAATGAATGGGCTATTTTAGAACTCTTTTCATATATAGGGTGCACCGGATTATAAGGGGCATAGAATAGAAGATACTGCAGTCAAATGTTTGACTGGGTTTGCGTTATGCATCCACTAGATGAAGCTGTGCTAAAGGGAATGTCAACATTTTGACAGCGCCTTGATCCATATACTGTATAAGGCACTCCGGATTATAAACCGCACTGTCGTTTTTTGAGAAAATTAAAGGCTTTTAAGTGCGCCTTATAGTTCGGAAAATACGGTACCCTAAACACTGCGATTCGAACATTTGTTTACATGTGCAATATCTATTCAGAGGAAACATGTCACCTGATCTAATATGAGCAAAACCCCCAGTTTTTTTTAATGACACCTAAAATATGTCAGAAATTTGTTTTAGCACATATTCCAGTGTTGATTTAATGTATTATTTAACAAAAGTGAACAATAATGCAATATTGATTCCGTAGATCAGCGTTACATGTAATATGTAGTGTTCTTGAGTGTCAAGTGTGTATACGCATGTGGGTATTATGTTCTCACTCTTGTATTGTGTATAGTACTGCATATTGTATACTTTAAAAAAATGCAGTAGTAAATAAAACAAATATTACTGGAGCATGTTTTACAAGAAAATACAATTTCAGTTTTTCTACTTAAAGTGACACATTTAATTCAGTATGTTTAAATGAATGTGTTGAACTTGCCATTTGTTTTTTTTTTTTTTTTTTTTTTTTTTTTTTTTTTACTTTTTATCAATTTACTAGCAATTTATGAGTGGAAACTGTATCAAAGTAAATCCTACCCCATTTTTTTTAGTTTGTAGTGCACATCCAAGAGTGCATATTAAATATGCAGTCTCTCTGGTTTTTGTGTCTATCTGTTGCTGTTAATGTGTGTTTGTCATACCCTCACTGTCAATAAAGCTCTGTATTGCTTTAAAAGATCCCGACTGTCGCGGTTCATGAGGTTCATCCTCATCTTGATCTCTTTGCAGCATCCGATATACTTCGGACTCCTCTATATTGTTAAGTTTCCTAGGACTACACACACATCATTTCAATGTAGAATCAAACAGAATGTTCACTGGATTTCAATAAACAATGATACCCGAGCATGAAGTGTGTGAAGTGTAGAACATTCACCTTCCTGGTTTGCCATGGATGAGGCCCTTGAGTTGCCCTTGTAAGGCGTCCTGGATATTGCCTGAGGAGTAAAGGCCAATAGGGGAGTTGTAGGTTGGGCTCACCACCTGACGTGTTTCATCGATGTTGGCTGCGGCCACAAATGGCGAAGCCTTTCGATTATGGCCTGTTCCTATTGGACTGCACTCCTTTCAGGCGAAATTATAAGCATTAGATCATATCAGACCACATTATACAGATGGACATCGTACACAAAATATGAAGACACATACTTGTCTCTCTGCCTCTAGGTTAATTTTAAATGGATGGCTTTTGTTTTGTTCAGTGACACTTGGTGACCACAGCTTAGTCTCTGGTCTGCAAAACAATAATATGATCTCATGTGTAATTATTTCCTGCTTTTCCTAGATGGTCTGTTTATAATTATTCAAATACATTCAAACCCCCCAAAATCTTAAAAAGCTAATGTACATCAACTGCCATCTAATGCATGTGGTTCAGTGTGCAAAATTGTGTGCTGCTGTCCAGCAAGTTCTACCCAAGTACATTCATATGACCTCTGACCTCTCTACAGTAAGTGTGAGCTGGTAGGTGGCATCCTTGATTAGATTCTGAGCCTCAGAGTGCATCATGTTTTCTGCAGAAACTCCATCTATCGCTAAGATGATGTCTCCAGGAGAGAGGTTGACTCTGGAAGCTTTACTTCCTGGTGATATCTGAAAACACACAAAAAAGTAGAGCCAACTAAAGGAGCCAACTAAAATTGTTAGCTAATAGCAAAGCTCCAATTCCCATTCTTACTCATGTTTAATGTACACAAGATGTTTAAAAAGTACATTCTTCTTCTTCCTCTTCTTTTTTCTTCTTCTACAATTAATTATTAGTGAAAGTTTTTTTTTTTTTTGGAATAGTAATATTTTAAGATGAACACTTATTGAAGAATTATCCATCTTATTAACATCAAGTGATTGTCATAAAGAGATTTTGAAATATTATGTTGAAATGTGAATAGCAAATATGATTCACAAGACTTTTGTGGAATATTTATTTGTCAATCTCTCAGTCATCAATGTATTGTTGCTTTGCATGTTTTGTTCCTCATAATAAAAACTACAGAGCGTTGATCATTAAAATTGTATATGCATTTAATATAAGCCTGTTAAACTGTTTTAAAGATCTCATTGACTTAAATTAAAAGCTATCCGAATTTATAAAAGTCAGCAGCTGCTGACCTGGTATGTCATAGGAACCAGAAGTTGCCACAAGGATAGAAGTAGCTACTAGTAAATGTTTACCTTGTGGGGACATTTTTAGTCCCCATGAGGAATACAGTTTATAAATAATACAGAATTAAGTGTTTTGAAAATCTAAAAATGCAGAACGCTTTGTGTGAAGGGCAAGTCTTTAGGGTGAGGGTAAGGGCATAGACAATGAAGTTTATACATAAAAAACCATTACTTCCATTAAATGTTCTCATAAAACATGGAAACCAGTATGTCTCTCTCTCTCTCTGTTTGTGTGTGTGTGTGTGTCTGAATGTGTATGTGTAAGTCCTTGTCATTGGTATGTGCACCCATGTAAACTGCTCTCCACAGTAAACATGCTGGGGAAAATAACAGTCTCAAGAGAAGTTCTGCAGTCCCGCTGTTATCAGTGCTCAGAACAAACTGCTGGAGAATAATTATATGAAACTGCACATGCACTGCATTATTTGACTTGCATTACATGAGCAGAATGGCATGCATAAGTCTATAAGAACCAAATGTAAAGGTGCATCCATCATATCGTTCATATATCATAAGGCATTCTGGGTGCAGAGGGGTTATCTGTGGAATTGCACTGGTTTGGAAATAGTTTAGATCCTGACTCCTACAGTAAATAAGCTCTTTATCAGCAAGCACAAAGAAGGATCAAGAACCTCAATATGTTTCTTATAGTCTCTTATCCATTCATCCCAGATGTACTTTTAGTGCTGCAGAGCAGCTTTCTTTTTAATTTGATTTCTAAATTCATGAGTCCCTTTATACTTTATATGCTCAAATATAATCCACTTGAAGGCATTTGCTCCACAAACAGAGCAGAACAGACACAATCAAGATGATTTTCACAAAGCAAAACAAAGATTTTTATTCCGTATTTATGTCTTTTTGTCTAGTTAAATGTCTCAACATCCTTAAAACATGATCAATCTTGTTCAGAAGTACAACTGCATAATATAGCAAGTCTGTTTTAAGCATAAATCAAACATTTTGTAATGTTTATGTCATTTTATATCACCCAGTTCTGTAAAATCCAGTTTTAAACTTGATACATTTTAAACTATCAGTTTTAGAATTTGCTCGAACTAAACAGATATATACATAAATGACCTCAGTTTTTATTAAAACCAATTTTTCCATCTCCTGAAGCAGTTCCACACTGTTTATTGTCATTTCTAAGGCCTACAAATCCCATTCTTAAATTTTGAGTTCAGTCCAACAACCTGCTGTTGGTAAAACAGGACTGTTTTACAAACACTTTGATTAATCAAGTCCAGGTTACAGTCCTAGCTGTAAGTAAAAACAACCCCCAAGGCCCAGAGACAGAGGACAGGAGGGTGTTTGACCAAAAATGGCTGCACAATGTTGAGATTAAGTAACAGTGTCATGCTGAACCGCAGAGTGAGCAGAGAATGTTCCAAGTGTGAAATCTCATTAAAGCAAAGTAGAAATCCAAAACTAGAGCTGCACAAAGAGCAGAGGCATAAAACCTCTGTACAAACAGATCAGCACAATAACTTCATTGTGTATTTCAATACTGGACTTTTAATAATGTAATAGGTTGTAACACAGTAAACGTTATTTAAAAACAATCCTTTATTTTTATTATTATTCTTTTTGAATGTATCTAGATTATGTAAAAGGTTTAGTTTCATTAAATATGAGTTTTAAGAAGCTTTTATGAAAGGCTTATTCTATGACTGTTTGGCAAAAGGCTCAGTTTGGATAAGCACAGCCAGGACGTTCCTCCAAAAACACAACAACAACAGAGACGTTTGAATAAGATTGTGTGCTCCTATCGCTCTTTTAGACTCTCTCTGACATTTGTTTAGGCGCAGAATACACAAATCCACTGCCACAACAGGTGTGAGGAACCAAATGTTAGTTCCAGTGTCAATGATTCATCAACAATTTTAGCTACACACATAAATAGAGCATGAGGATAGCCATTGTTCTCCTCCATAAAACCTTCTCTTTATAAAGGATGACAAACTGCAATCCTCAAATCATGTCAGATTTTGGTGTATACCGTTTTTTTTATTTTATTTTTATCAGATTGTCTTGTTTCTTTTTTTTTTTTTTTACACACACTGTTTGTGTTTTATGGATTTTATAAATTCTTTATCAGTATTATTTATTGTGAGGCACTGTGAAATGTCTTTTATTTTTATATTTATATAGATACTGTATATATCCATATAATGATAACAACAACACTGATTATTGTTGTTTTCATTCTTATATTAAGTATCATATTGTTTTTCTTTTCTAAAGGAAATACATTTTTACATTTATTTAAATTTTTATAACTTATCTTCATAAATAACACAATCAATGAGAAAAATAATTCATATAGGCCATATGAACGCACTTCCTAAAACAGATAAGTGATTCAGCTGTCATGTCTGCTGTCTGATTAAGTGTATTTGTTTATTTCTATATTGGTGATGTAAGATGCTATTTCTATAAATGAGTCAGACGCCCTTGTGGACATGAGAAAGTTCTTTACAACACACATTGCACTTTTGTTTTTCAGTGATTTACAACTGAATTAAATCCAAATCTGGTAAATCCACACACACACACACACACACACACACTCACTTTAGCGACGGTGAGGGGTTGGCTGAAGTCCCGTCCTCCAATAAGTCGAAAGCCCCACGGTGCGTGTCCATCCAGCACAACAGAGAACGGCATATCCACAGCAGGTGTGTGTGTCTCGAGTGTGATGGTGAATTCAGCTCGAAATCCTTTAGATGAGAGAGAAGACCACTCCTCCAAAGTGAGGGCTATCTCTCTCTCTTTATATCTTTCTCTCTCTTTTTTCTTTTTCATAATGCTCTTCCCTCTCTATCTCTCTGTTCATCTCTGCCTCTTCTCTGCCCTACTAAATTCTCATTTTACTCACTACATTTCTGTGCTGTTTTCTCTCCATTTACATCTTAATCTGTTTTATCACATCATCAATCTTAATCACCTCAATCTGATATCAAAATGATATATTAATGGCACCATGCCAAGTTTGTTTACAATTTCTTTCCCCCTAGTTGTCTATCTGTCTGTCTATTTAGGAATATGCCTACACTACTGCAAAAATTAAAGATAAAACAAATAAATAATTTTTAATAAAGAAAAAAAACTTGAGGAAATAAAAACAAACAGTTTATTTATTTACTTACTTTTTATTCAATAGTAACTTGCATACTTGTTATTGGCCTATAATTGGTTTAGAGTGTGAGAAAGACTCTAGGGTGGTCATTTTGGATCAATTTCACTTTTGCTGATTTATTGCTTCCTAAATATAAGTTGTTGACTTTTTTTTCCTTTTAGAAAGATAAGCAGTTTCTATCTAAAAAAAAAGTCTAAGTGGTCATAAAAAAGTCACATCCTGGCTGTTTAAGAATAAAAAATGACGATGAACAGCCAATGTGAGGCCATTTTTTTTTTATAGCTTAAGAGGGTTAAGCATTAGTTCAAGGCGCCCTTTACTGCTAGTATAAGAATGACTGATCTTCGAAACATACAGCTTCCAGAGATGGAGGCAGGAATCTGCTGCCCACCCTGGTCCTCATGACTGCTTGTATGGGCCTGAAGAGGGGACTCACTGCTTCTGTCCTTATTTGGTGAGTGAACAATGTGGAGGCTTGTGAAGTCTCACAGGCACATTCTTTTATTACCAATCTGGATCACACTGTTACACTTTTAAGAAGAGCCCTGTTCAGTTTTCTCTCATTTTTAAATCTTCTCCTCTTGTGTGGCCTAATTATACTCTTCCAATCTGTATAGTAATTCTAAACTCAAGGCAGCAGACATGGATTCAAATGTAAACTCTTTTCTGTTTCCTTCCATTGCTTTTCTCAGAGACAAACAGTTGGGCTTACTTCTCCTCTCATCTTATCTGGTCCATTCCTACTTTTCTTTCTTTTGTTTCAGGCCACTTTAAATATATAAACATAAATAACTGAGCTCTATTATAATATATGTATATTCAGGTTTAACATCAATGTAACGATGTAACCACAAAGACATTGCCAGAAATCAGATTTCAACGTGCCAGATTGATTTATTCCATAAAAGGTTTTCAGGGATATGGCCAAACTGGATAAAAGTCAATGACCGTAAATCCTTTATCCTTTTTTTTTTTTTTTTTTGGTTTAATGTTACTAAACTAAAAGCTTGACCTGTGTGTTACCAGTTCACAGAAATGAACACATCAGCATTAAGTCGATCAAAAGTGAAAGTAAAGACTTTTCCATTTCAAATAAATGCTGTTTTTTTATTCAAAAGGATTCCTGAAAATAATAATACTACTACTACTAATAATAATAATATATAATTTCTTAAACATCATGATTTCTTCAGGATCTAAAGACTAAAGTCTTTACACTAAACACTAAAGAATGCATTAATGACTGCATTAATTTAGCTTTTTATCATAAGAATAAATTAAATTTTTAAATATATATTAAAATACAAAACAATTAAATAATAATGTTTGACTATAAAACTGTATTTGCTGCATTTTGTTTGAAATAAATGCAGCCTTAGTAACTACAAATTTTTTTTTTTACTAATAAACGTTGTAGTTTTATAATTTAATGTCATGTAAAAAATACTTAATGTCCATTAGTGAAATCATTTTGTTAACCTGTTTTTTAATTTATTTTTTTTAATTTTTTTTTACAATAAATAACAATTGCTTTACTATTTAATTTTTTTTTTTTTTTTGGTGCAGACAAAACTTAAAAGGTTGCAAAATACTTGAAAAAAATTTAATCCCACAGTTTGTACAGGCAATGATAAACAGAGAGGCTTGAATAACTAAGCAAAAATTTATTGGATATGGAACAAAAAAGAGATAGAGAGAGAGAGAGACAGAGAAAGATAGAAAAAGAAAGAGAGTGAGAGACAGAGAAAGAAATCTTTATTTGAAAGTGAGCAGGTTAAACTTGATTCTCTCAAGCTCACCAGCTCATCAAGCACACACATCAAATAACACTATATGTTGTTCAGTCAAAAGGCTATACGGAAAAAGGCAAAAAATGTCTTCCAAAAAATCCACTGTCTTTAGTAGAGGACAGTAGTTTGCAAACTGTGACAAAAATCTCCTAAATCCAGTTTGACTAGAGTGTGCATCAGTCTCCATCCTGTACTGAAGAAAGTCCTTTATTAGTCCCCAATAATCCTTTTTGTCTATTTTTTGCATACGTTTTCTTTCTTTTTTTGCACCAGAGTTGTTGAAGAAGAAATTTGGCACATGTGATGAAGTATTAAGGGCTAAAACAGATGAAAGAAAGCAAAAGTGAGAAAGGAAGGGCTTTATAATGCAAGTGAAACTCATGTACAGTACAATACAAAAGGACAAATAAAGAATCAGCAAACAGCCGTGAAGCTGGAAAATGCAAACAGTGTTATTAAAACATTTTAAAGCTGAAGTGTGTCATTTCTGTCCCATCAAACATTATTGCAATTGTTTTCAAACAGGTTTCCAAAACACTTCCCATCTGCCATTGGTCAGACAAACAGAAAGCCCCGCCCCAAACTCAAACCATTGATTGTGCTCGGATGAACAAAGCTATAAATTATTCAACCTATGAAAGGTTTACTTACAGTAGTTGTCCCTGCATATTAATCTACAAAAGGAGATTAATTATTTATTACCCAAATTCTTACACACTTCAACTTTAAGAAAAAAAAAGTAGAACCGATAAATGTTTAAGGTGCTTTAAGATTGCTCTGCTGTCTGTGAAATTCATAGACACACTTTTCCTTATACTAAATATACATACTTGTAAAAGCCAATGCAACAAAAGCTTTATGCTTTCAGATGAGAACACAAAAAGTGATACACTTAGTGCAGAAAATACTGATACACAAATCCTTCGAAAAACTTAACATAACACTGAACGTCAGACAAGCATACAGACATTCATCAAAGACCAACAACTCTCTCTATTATGTTATATGATGCAATTGTAAAAGAGTGAATCTCATGAGAAACGTGGCAGATAAATGACATCATTTAAGTTTTATATCAGAGATCAAACTTTCGAAATTACGTTTTAGATAAATTAGTTAATTTAGGTTAACAAATAAGAAATGGAAACATCAGAGCAGGCTCACCTTGTTGTTGTAACATTGTTGTCAATCATTACTAAAACAAGCAATGATTTAATATTGATTTACATTTTTGTTTGTTTTTTTATTTTTTATTATTTCTTAATTTTTTTTTTTAAAGGTGGTTCACTGACACCTGGTTTACAATTCTTAAACTCAGTCTGTTCATAAAATTCACAAGTAAACATTAGAAAAAAGTTCACTAATCAAATATTTGTTACCAAATTCCATAAAAGCATCTTTTCTTCCCAGAATATCAATGCACTTTCAACAGACAACTTATACAAATACCCACAATGCACTGATTACATTATCCTATGGTATATGAATGATTGCCACTTCAGCAACAGCAAAAATTGCTCAATGACAGTTATTTTGTAATTCTGTATGTCAAAAGTGTTGTTACCTATACAACTGTTTAAAGCACATCTGGTCCTATCACTTATTGGTTTTGGCCACACACAAGGGGAATGAGCAATTTCATAATTGTCCATGATTTCACCTTTAGCTAATTTTAATAAAACTATCCATCCTCATCTATAACCAGTGGACTCTATTGCTATTAACTTTGTAATGTTTAATACACAATACTCACACACACATACACACACTCAGTTGAACACTGATGCCTGAGGTTTCTTCTCAGACACACTTTCCCATGTGTCTACCATTTATACTGATCTACTGACCTCACTCAATACCATGGCTGCTTCAATCCTCGCCATACTAACTCTAGTGCATCCTGAAAAATTACAAAATGCCAATATAACAGGAAAAACTTTCCTGAATGAGCTGTATTCAGAATAGCAGATGAAAGAACAATAAGGAGACTCTGTGATGGCAAAAAAAAAGCTCAAGGTGAAATAAACTTCAGTTGTGTGGACATGACAGAGCTAAAACTGCTGTGGTTGTGAACACACTCACACATATGGACACACACACTTTCTCAAAGGTGAGGTGCCTTGTTGGCCCTACACAGTAGGCACTGGAGTGGCCATATTTGTGCCATTAAAGCGGTTTAACATAGTTTCCTGGGAACGTTCCAAATAACTTGGTTCTCCGAGAGGTACCTAAAAAAAAAAAAGAGACTATCAGCAAAGCATGATTACATTACATAATGCATAAAAGATGATAACATAATGTACATTATGTACAAATGTATTTGAAATTTATGTTTTGTAACAATGTAAAAGTCTTTTTTAAGCAGCTTTTAAATATTGATCAATTGTATACATCCTTGCTAAATAACAGCATTAATTTATATATATATAAAAAAAAAATATTACTGACCCCCAAAATTTTAATAGTAGTGTACATACATTTAATTTATTAAGTCATACTGAGTAGTCTCATTAATAAAAAAGTATATACCATTTGCAGAGATGCTGTAATTTAAAAAAAAAAAACGTACCCACAAACCAGCCATCATCACATTTTTCGATAACATCAATAACGTCCCCATCCTTCAGCTCCAGCTCATCCTCATTACGAGGCACATAGTTGAACACAGCTCGGAAGCTTAAGTGAAATTAAAATAATTTACATTTGTAAATGTGCTGTTTATGTTCTGATGGTGAATAAACAAAATAACAGTGAAACGTATCTGAAAAATTTTAAAAGTGTACTTACGGGTCACCACCTGAATGCTGAGAATCCTGCATCATTTTCTGAGAGAAAGAGAGAGGGAAGTGTCAGTATGGTGTGCATACAACACTTTAAGGTGTCAGAATATCATGCCAAATCCAGCCACAGGATGTCATAGTGTGAGACTTCATCGTCGTCACAGAGTTTAGAGAAGACCTGTTGTGTTACAACACACACAAAGAGGAAATCCACCCATGATGCGTCCAGAGAATTAGAAAAGGGATTAGAAAGGACTTCATTTCCCAGTCTGCACTGCTGCTAGTGTCACAGCACACTCCATCCTACCCTTCTTGCTCTACTGGGTGATAAACAGGGAGATAAACAGCGCCTCCTGGTGGAAATGGGGCTAAGTGGTGGCTTACCCTCAACCACCACTTCCTGATTATAAACTGTCTGCAAGAATCAAATTCAAGGCAACCAATCAGAGATCAGCACGCTCATACAAAATCCATCTCAGTGTTATTTACAATCTCATTTTCAGTCTTAAGCTTAATACCAATGTTAATTCTATTTTAGTTAAGTCATTCCTTGAATTATTAGGGATGTGATAACTTCAGTCCAAAACATAGTTATACATATAAAAACGCACCCTTCTCACACACACTATTATTAATACATGCCATATTTAAAATAATGAAATGATGAATATAAAAACTGTCATGTATCTTGCAATAAAAAGTCATATTAATCACTAGCTGTTGACCTAGCTAAAAATCTGGTGTAATGCAAATGTAAAAATTTTTTTTTTTTTTTTTTTTTTTTTTTTTTTGCAGTTTAAGGTTCAAAAAACATTATTTTCCACATACTGTACATTATTGTTTCTCCTCTGTGCCCCGCCTTTCTTAAATGTGTGGATTTCTACAAAGCTCATCGGTATGAAAAGCGAGGTGCATGCTGATTGGCCAGCTATTCAGTACATTGTGATTGGGGTGGTGAATACCTTAAGCTTGTGAAATGTTACGTCCCTTAACATAAAACTGAAACAATGTCATATATCCCATTTAAGTACCCATCTAATAAGTACAGAAATGCAAGGATACAGATATTAAAATCTTGTACACAAAAATCTGTCATTAGTGAAAAAATTAAATAAAATAAAAAAATCTGTAATTCTGTCACTGTATGTTATGACTCATTAACAATAAATTGCTCATCTTAAAATTATATACTGTTTGGTATCAATTAAAAATAAAAATAATTAAAAATAAACACTAATAACTAAAACAATAATTGCAAATGCTGCAAGTGAGTTTAGCCACCAAATTATTTATCTAAATTCTTAGGCTGTCCTCGACTAAGGAATTTTCTGGTCGACTAGTTGTCGTACATTTGAAGCATTAGTTGACTAATCGCACGTTTATTAACAAACCATTTAAATCATTATAATGAGCCTTTAATTGCCTACATAGCCTAATAAGTGCTCAAGAACAAGCATAAAGCTTGCCACAGTGTACAGCAGAAGTAATGATTATGAATGTGTCAGGGAAAAACGGTAAGGAGACCGCATTTACATTCACAGAGACACAACTCAAGTTCACAGAGACAGAGATGGCAGAAAGCACATCCTGTTTGCTTTCATTATTTTACAAAAGTACGATTTGTTGTTATTGTGAGTGCAAAAAAAAAAAAAAAAAACCCAACAACCCTTGAGTCTTTACAGATTTGAAGGATTTATTACTCTTATCCATATGACAAAAATAAGAGAGTATTTTAAGAGCAAGTGAAGCACCTGCGCCTCAATCTGTCCTGCAGTGAGCACTACTGATCATCTTCCACACGCTACACAGACACTTCAATAGTGCACATTTCTCAAGCTTAACATTAGATTAAGTGGCCATGTAAAGTTGCTAATACATATTTCAGATGATAAGCCATATTTGAGGTTGATGAATGATAGGCGAGAATTTGGATGTCCTGCCTGATGTATTGTATTACCATAGACTTGCTATTAGCAATCTGTCCATCACAAACTGCATGACTTCGCAAATGTCGATTAAGGCGGGCGTACACGGTGAGATAGGGATGGTCGGAAGATTATAAGTCCACGCACACGTCACGAGTGAGTTTATCTGAAAATCGTACAGACGAGGTGATATACGACACGATTTTACGACCTGCCAACTTCCGAAGCAATCGCACGAAGTTAATAGGTGCGTTCAACCTGAAGCAGCGCTGCACAGAAGGATCACTGTATGACATTAAAGGACCGTGAGAGCGATAAGGCCGGGCATACACTGTGCGATTTCTGTGCGATTTCGGCAAGGTACCAACTCACACTGTACGAGTAGATCGCATGCGATGTAAAGCCAAAGCTCACGATTTTTATGCGCTCACTGTACGGTCCGATCTTGGAGTTGCGATCTGATTGCTCACACTAACGGCAAACGATGCACGAAAATGCTGAAAATCGGCCCGACCTGAAAAAGAGTTGCACGAGTCAGAATTCGGCTCAAAATCGGATGAAAATCGCAGAGTGTATGCCCGGCTTAAGAGAGCACACGGATCCAAAGCAGTCGAATCGCTCCCGCTATACTTTGATGTCATACAAGTGATCAAGTCGAACGCGTGTGTGAAAATCGCACTGTGTATGCCCGCCTTTAATCAACTATTCAGCTTGCAGAATTTAACATCCAATGTCCAATTGTATTGATATATTTTGCATGGCAACAGAAAACACCAAAAAGGCACCATAAAAGTGGTTTATATGTCGCAGCTTGGCTCTGCTCATCAGGAACAGCTTGGAAGCTTTATATTTCTATTGGTGGTTTGGAACAATATGAGGATGCATATATAATAACAAAATTTTCATTTTGGGGTCAACTAGCCCTTTAAGAACTTACTTAAAACCCTTGTAATTGTGTCAAATTAATACTTCTGCAACACAAGCCTCTTTTTTTCCCCTGAGTGTTCAAGGTGCATAACCATATGATCTTACTTTTAATCTTTGTTTAATGTTGAAAACGTTACAGGTTGTATCACATGCATCACACAGCAGCCCTGAATACATTGTTTTGTTCATTCTTTTTACCTTAATCTTAGGAGAACGAGGCTGTGAACGTGGGGAGAGAGGAGGAAAAGAGGGCTGAGTGGAGACTACAGACACAGAGGATGGAGGAGGAGAGGTGAGGTGTGAAGGAGACCTGGGAGGAGATGGGACGTGGTCTGAAGAAGATGGAGGAGGAGAGGGAGTGGAGGGTGGAGAGGCTGGAATAGTTGGAAGAAGAGGCTGGCAGGAGGAATAAAGAGGAGGATGCAAAGAAGGAATAGGAGATGAAGGAGGAGATGGAGGGATTTGGGAGAGATGGGGAGGAGGAGAGTGGGAGGAAGGGATATTTGAGAAAATAGGAGTGGAAGTAGGAGAGGAAAGGTGAGAGGATGGAGGAAGGGGTTGCGGAAATGAGGGAGGTGGAGAAGGAGATGACTGATAGTTAGAAGGGAAAGAAATAGGCAAAGAAGTAGGAATATTGAGAGTCGATGAAGGAGGAGGAGGAAGAGGGATTGGGGAGTTTGGAGGAGATGGAGGAGGAGTGGAGAGAGATAATGGAGGGAGAGGAGAGTCTGAAGGAGAAGAAGCAACTGAGGTTTGGAGGACAGACGAGGAATAAGGCACCAAAGGAAGAGATGAAGCAAGAGGAATAGAAGAAGGAGGAGGACATGGAGTAGCTTTGGAAGAAGACGGTGGAGAATAGTGAACAGCAGAGGCAGATGATTCAATGTGTGATGGAGAAAAACTAGTGGAAGAGAGAGTAAAGGAGGAATTAGGCATGGGGGAGGTGGAGAATGGCAGAGATGGAGTGATGGAGGAGGAATCAGCCTGGTAAAGAGAAAGACAGAGCTGTTCAACTACAACTTTCACAACTTTGAACTAGATTGTCAAAGTTATACACACAACTAGTGTGACAAAGACTATTAAAAGGGGCCATATCATAGTTAACGGGATTTTCCTTTATCTTTTGAAACAGGATTGAGGTAGCTATATATTTATGTTCAGAAATATTTACCACGTAACCATCAGTTATCGTATTAACCCCCTGTTTTATTATTTTTAAAATTGTCTTTTTTTTAGAATAGTGAGAATAAGACTGTTAAACACTGTGGCAAATAGAATTTGAGGGATAAAATAAGCTCTATTGCCCTGAAAATAAATATAAATCTGTAAATATTGTTTTCTTATAGTAGACCTGTTTCCCCTATTCTTTTTTTTAAGCAAAATTGTTATCTAGACACCTTTCCAAGCTATGGACCCTGCTTAAGACCAGCAACCAAAAAGTAACCCTTATTTCTTAAGTCATTTACAAGTCTCTTCACACCAAGGACAATAACTGTAACAATAACTAAGGATTTAATAATCATTATAATTCCATAAGAATGGGGAAGCTCACACCACAGCTATAATAATAACAGCAGAAGAACAATATAGCTGAAATCATTTTCTTTTTTGATTAACTCATGAATGATAAACGCATTGACAGCCAATAAGACTCCATTGCTTGAGCATTTAAAGCAGCAGACAACAATGACTGCAGTATATGCTTATAACATAACAGAACGTTATAATCATGGAGTGGGCATACATTTGTGGAATTTAAGTTTAAATTAAAAAATTTAAGTTGAATATGGCCCCTTTAATTTAGTCAATGAACATGCAAATAATGTTCTGTATAATTTTTTTTTTTTTTTTTTTTTAGTATTTAAAATGTAAAAATTGTATCGTTAAACTTAAGGTTATAAGAGATTTCACACCACCAGACTATCATGCTTTTGTCACACTGCATGTTCTACCTCTTTTTTTGAAACCATTTCCAAGCCTGATCTGTTGTTTGTTTCATCATCCTCTTCCTTTATGTACAACTCAGGAAGTTCCTCCCATTTTATAGCTTCTACTGGACTGTAAATCTCTGTTTTCTCATTCAAAAGGACTGACAGCAGCTCCTCAGCCTTTTTCTCATAGATATCATGATGTTTATCCAGTATATTTTCTGATTTGTGGCTTGCGCTGATGGACAGTGGCTTATCAGGTAATACTTCTCGTTTAGCCATGTTTTTTGATCGACTGGCCAATCGGAATTCAAGTTCATTATAAAGTTGATTTTTCAGAAACATTGACATAAGTTCGCCATGTGGGTCAGGTTTGTTTATTAGCTGGGATGGGTCATGGTTTTGTTTCAAGCTTTGCTCCTTTAAATACATGTCTTCTAAGAACTTTTTACCATCATGCCCCTTTCTTTCCATTCCTAACAGAGCTTGATTATGGTCTGTAATCTGTTTCACTGGTAAACCAAATGTTTCTGGTACATCTATTGCTGTCAGTTCATCTCTGTAGAGATGTTCATGAGAATAAAGCAAAATATTTGAGAACTCTGAAGTAATTGGTCCTTGGCTAGGAAAAGGGGAGCATTTTGAGGAAAGGCTTCTTGGTGGGGTGGACCTTCGCACAAGTGGAGGGGGGGACTGGGGGCCAGCGTAGTGTAGATTGCTGGGTAATGGAGGAGGGGTGGGTGGGAGTGGACTGCCACAAGAAGATTGGCAAGTGGTAGAGACACCCAATGTTAGAGACAGCCATTCGCTAGTGACTGTCTGAAGGTGTGTCTTAGTGGCAGAATCAAGACACTGCAAATGGGAGGACTCTGTATAGTCCTTGAGCAAAGGAAAAAGAAATCAAGGAGACTGGTTTATGAACTTATTGGACTTATAGGACAGACTTTGTGGAGGTGACGGTCAAAAACCGATGCTATAGACATACCTTATGTGCCCTGTATGTGTGCGTGTCTCCTTGGTGACTGGGGCTCTTGGAAGGAGAGCCCTTGGTCACATCGACATAGGACATTGGGAAAATGCCCTGCTTGTTTGAACCAGGAATCTTTCCTTCATACCAATTCTGATCCACCTTCCTTAGCAGGATCACTCGCTCCCCCTACAACAGCAAAAACATGCATGCATGCTTTAAATATGCAATTCATGGTGGGGTGCGATAGAGAGTGCACGACTGAAAGATGGTAGTGTGATACAGGGGTTTATACTCACCTTTCTAAGAGAAAGCTCCACGTTAGTGTCAGCATTGAAGTTGTATCGTGCTATGGCTTCTCCCATCTCTCGAACCTGAGCCGGAGGAGGAGGCCTGACAGGCTGCCTCCGCTCTGGAGACGCCACCTTCTGAAGGAGAAAATGAGAGAAATAACGAGGAAGCGAGAGGGAATGTGATTAAGCATGTGTCAGCAGTTACTTCAATAAAATAGATTATTTCAAATTTACCTCGACATAAGAGATGGGGAAAATCCCAATCCGTCCTCTGTGTTCCCCCTCATACCAGTTACTGTCAATCTGTCTGATGATGCTGACAGCATCACCTTTCTTAAAGGAAATTTCCCTGCGATATGCAATAAACATGCATATGTGACCATGAACATTCATTACATATATAATAAAGAGAACATTTATACCAGTGACTCGCCTAAATCTATATTCTGTATATCACATTTCTAATTTTTCTACTGAAGCAACCAAGCTGACAATTTCATGCAATGACACTGAGCTCAGAGCAGGATTGCTGATCCAGAGACCAATTTGACATAAAGCAAGTTAGTATGCAAAAAGCACAAGAGCAAAAACTGCACAAAGGAAAATGCAAAACAAAATGAAATAAAAAGCTTTGAATGGATAGGCAAGAGTAGAATTAATTAAACACACTTTCACAAACAAAAAGCTGACTTAGCTCTTTGTGAATTCAAATTCAGTGAGATGCTGTGATGTTATCTGCATGCGCCAGACAGAGTTTCTCAGATTAATTATATATACTCACTTTGCAGACTGAGCTTTAAAATCATAAATAGCCCTGGCAGACTGTTTCTGATGGAGGAGAGAAGACAATATTAGATAGGTCGTCTGCTTGGAGGCCAGCAAAAAGACCATCAGCTATCCAACATTTGCATAGCCAAGCCAAATACGAGGTTAAAGGGGTCATGGGATTTATGGTATAAAGCAATAATGATTCAGTATTTAAGGTCACCATATAATTATTTACTAATCATTGTTCTTATTAAATTAAAACTAATTAATGTAAAAATGGAATGAGTAAAGCAGCATTTTTACCTCTCTTTCTGGCGTGGGTCTTCTGCTTTGTGGTGTGAGACGTCCTGCATCAGAGCCCTGATCTGTGGAAACAGAGAAAACGTCAACCGAAAGAAAACTAACCGAAAGAGTTCATGGTGGCAACACATGCATTCCATTGGTGTCAAAAGGAAAATGAGACTTCTTTAAAATTATACAAATATTTATTTCAAATTTAGGGTAAAAAAAGAGGGATGATCTGGATATACACAATATGACATAAAATGGCATGCACTTGACCTAAAATAATGGCCCAAATATTAGTCATCATAGAGCCATTTGTAAAAAAAAAAACCAAATACATACAAAATACAGTACATACAAAGCAAGCAAATACGCATATGTACAACAGTATTTCATACATCAGAAAAAAATTAAAATAAAACAACAACAACCCAAAAAAAATAAAAAAATAAATAACACAATGGTAAGGGCACAAAATCAAAAGTCAAAATTTAAGCTCGATGAAACACATCATGCATATACTGGATTGACATTTAGTGCCCCAAAAACTGCTAATACTTCTTTTCCACATTTATCATTATAAATGAACAGAAAGAAATAAAATATTACATGTATTCATAATCAGAGCTTTTGTGTTAGCATTAAAGCTAACTATTAGCTAATGTACTATAAAAAGAACAAAAACATTGAAAACTGATTTTTGTCCATTGAAATACTTTCTAGAATGGGAATCTCCCCCCAAAAAACGAGCTGACTTCTTCTTTATTTATGGTTCTAACTCAATTTATGAACATAGGAAATCAAAGGACTCCGCTTAAAAAAGTCAGTCAATCTAAATATACTATAATTTATAATTACACAAATATAAAGATTGGACACTTGGTGCCATGATAATGACGCATTCTGTTTAGGTGAAAAAGAAGTAAAAGCACTTGCATGTTTTTGGTAGGGAATGCTTGAGGTAATGATATGAGGATTTTGCAAAAATGATTCGAAACAAAAGGAAAACTCTTGAGAACTAGCTGCACCTGAGTAGCAGTGCACATTAGCATTAGCATTATGCTGGTTGTTGTTGGAGGCGTCTGTAAGGTGGTGTTGCTGCTGGTAGGAGGCACATTGGTGGGCTCCATGGTAAGGCTGGTTGACATTGAGCGAGGAGGGGGAGCCGGACCCTCTCTGTGCCCGCAAGGAGGAGCTACGTTTGGGCACGTCTGGTAGCAACTCCTCCAATAACCGCCGCAATATGCTATCATCTGGCAACCTTGCTGGTCCCTGCCCCCTTTCCGCCCTTATGTGGTCATAAATGTCCTGCAAAGCGGCATCTAAAGCCTCATAAATTGCGGTTTTGGATTTTGGCCGACCGCTTCTGCAGTGTCGCCGTTGGGTTGGTGGGGAGCCTCGTTTCCGGCGGAAAGGCACAGGGCTGACCAGGAAGGCCAGTTTTGAAAGGCCTGACTCACTGGGTGACTGTTGCGCTAGTGGAGACGTAGCGGCAGTGTGGGACTCCTGCCGAGCCCTTTCTTGTTGTCTCTCGTGTTTTAGCATGGTGGTGAATCGTGTATAGGATGCAGGGCAGCGACCCTTACAGGAGCTGATGAGGTGGCGGTGTTGGTAACCTTGACTCTGACCCACACTCTGGTGGAGGTGATGGTGGCGGTGGTAACGTTGTCCATGATGATGGTGTCCATGATGGTGATGCTGCCCAGAACCGAAGAAGCTTTCCGATGAGGTAAGTGAGCAATGATCCAGGTCGCTCTCGCTACACAGTGAAGACCCTTCTATGTGGACGTCACTCATTTCGGAGGCACATGCGTCTTGCTCACTGTCTGAGTAGTCTTGATGCTGCCTCTGGTTCTTCCCATAAATTTGCACCAGGCTACTGTTGTCTTGTCCTGGTCTTGGCTGTCCCTCAGGGGGACTTCGAGCCCTTTCTGGAGGATCCTCCTCCTCCAAAAGTGATTCCACAGAAAAGCGTCGTTTGGGACAGCTGCTGGCCCTCGAGGACCCTGGTGTGGTGGTGCCTGATGGGGCATTTTCATCACCAAGGTCTGGCATGGACTTGGATTTCTGGATAAGCTGTTCATATTCCGATATACGGTTTGGGACCATTTGTCGTGGTACCTCATTACCAAAAGGTGCCCATCCGTGGAGGTTGTGCCTCTGTTGTTGTTGTAGCCGCTCCAGCTCAAGGATTCTTGCACGTACAGAACGGATCACCTCTGAGGGCAATAATTGTTCTCTGTCTATGTGGTGCATTTTCTTGTAGAGCTGAAGGAAACCTGGAGCATCGTGTGGCATCTTACGCCGGTGATGTCGGCGCCCCCTGGGAGATGAGGTAAGACTTTTTACTTGAGGTTTCTGTGGAGTGTCTTCATCAAGCAATGAATCTGCACTTTCAGAGCGAGTGGTAGTCACAGAAGTGGACGCTCTCCCATTATTATTAGCACCATGTCCATCAGACAGCAAGTCATCACAGCTGCGTGATTTGAGCCGTGGTGATGAAGGAGTCACGACAGATTCATCGTCAACACTACTCCAAGTCTCCGCAGCTTCATGCCGGCCTGTCTGCCAACCGTTCTTGAAGCAGATGGAGCGCTTGGAGCCACGCCAGGTTGGTGTGGAGATAGTGAGGGAGTCTGAGGAGAGATGGGAGGAAGGGCGCTCCATACCTGGAGAGCTCATACAGGAGGAGAGTGACTCACTAGCGTCTCCAGCTGTGAATTAAAATAACGTCCAATGCAGCATGACAAAGAGGAGACAGGAAAGCTGGTTAGTGAGCTCAGCTGAGTGAGAGAAAAACGATATCAGTAAACGTGACAATTAGTGAGAATGCGTCAGTATAGTTAAGATAGACAGAGGAGAATATGCAGTTTCAAGCAGTTACGATCATCTAAAAATTGTACACAGGTAACAACCACAAATGTGATGATCTAATGATAGAATAAGAGAAGTGCGGTCTTTTCGGTTTCTGGCACAAATCAAACAAAACATTCTGATAGAATGGTAACAGAACAAATCCATCAAACAGTTCCTCTGCACAAAATAATGGAGTCCTAATTTAATATGTCATTAGACAATAATGCATAATCTAAATGTCTTCAACAGATTCGATCAGTTTAGCATGTTCTGTTCGAGTTTGAGTGTGTCTGAAATTACCTTTGGGTCTGGATGGTGAGGAGGGCGAGGAACGTATGGTGGGCTTCTTCAGTGTCTGTGCTTTACTGGCATCCAGTGGGCGGGAAAACACTTGACTGACATTCTGCTCACTTCCTGTGTTGGCTTGAGTGACAGATGGTTCCGACTTTCGCCTTGTCTTGTAGTCACTCGCAGAACTACGAATCCCCAAAAATCCCAGATCAATAATGAAATAAAATAACAAAAGAAAAACATTATTAATGACTTTAAAGTTTTATAGAATTACTGAATACTTTAATGCAACATTTTATATAACATTTAAGGCCAAATATACATAATTAAGGGACTACCGCTGTAATTTTATAATACAAATGACTAAGCTATTTATGCCATTTTTGAAAATGGAAACATCACCCAAAGTGATCCAGCTAGTGGACAATAAACCATTTTACTTATATTGACAATGACACTCTGAATACAGGGTCTTCTACCCATTAAATATTCCAAAATATGGGTTCCCATATCCAGTACTCTATAGATTCCATATGAACAGCAAGTGTTTTTGAGCTAGAAATTATCCGTAGAGGGTATGAACAATAAATCTTCAAATACACACAACAGTATGGGATGTCCAATTCATATATATACAGTATATACAATACATATACAATATATATATATATATATATATATATATATATATATATATATATATATATATATATATATATACACATATATATATATACACAATATATATATATACACAATATATATATATATATATATATATATATATATATATATATATATATATATATATATATATATATATATATATATATATATATATATATAGTGTTCCTGTAGCTCAATTGGTAGAAGGTGATAGGTAAAAATGTATAGCCTGAAAGCACTGTAAGTCGCTTTGGATAAAAGCATCTGCTAAATGCATAACATTTATTTATATTTATTTTAAATTTAATATACACACACAGCAAAAAAATAAAAATAAATAAACAGTGACAGAACTTTTAAAACCTGAGTAAATTAAATTAAACTGAAGATGCTCAGGTTCTGTCCTCCAATGGATATCCAAAGGGCATTTCTCTGAGAAATTAAAGAGCCTGAGTGAGAAACACTGATATAAGAATGAAAGGGAAGCTTACCTTGTAGTGCCGTCAGGTCGTTCGGAAGGCGAGAGATAGAGGGATGACTGAAAGAGAGCAGACAACAAAAGAGAAGAGTGAGATCCATGGGAACAAAGAAGTGTAACACTCCCGTGCTGCGCTACAATCTAAACCTTCCCCCCCGCATGCGCAAAGACAGCCGTGACTGCTGAGGGTTCCACATCTCTCAATCCCACCTTGAAGGACTATAAAAAATGAACTTTGACCTCCGGTAAGAATAAAAAAGGGCCAGGGCCCCACAGTAAGCGGAGACCAACAAAAGCCAGAGAACAAAACAGTACAGATCCAGAAAGGCTGCACGTGGCACCAGGTCACAAGAAGCCCCGTCTATTATGTTGTCCAGGATGGCCACGCCTCCTTTCCTTTCACACAGCCTGGGGTGAATTTGAACAAATCTGAGCACATTACAGCAGTCTCTGGTGTTCATTCAGGCTTATCCATGCGACTTGGATCAGAGAAAAGAAAGGACTCACTTGCTGACAACACAGCATTTTTAACACACCAATTCTGATTGGTCAAATAAGAAGCGTTTAAAAAAGCCAGTTCACAGGCACAGGAGAGAATGCATTTCAGTAGTACTTGTGAGCATGTGACTCTTCTCAAACAACATATTTTAAAATAACAAACCTATAAAAACTCCCAACACAGACATGCACATAAACACATTCATTCATCAGAGGAAAACTGTAAGAGAGAGAGAGAGAGAGAAAAGAAAATTCTATCATCATTTTTGTATCCTCATGTCATTCCAAACCTGTATGATTTTCTTTTTTTCTGTGGAACATGAATTAGTAGATTCTAAGAAATATCTCAATGTCTATACAATGGAGGTTAAACTAAAGTCAAACCAGTGTTTCTAAATATCTCTTTTGTGTTTTGCTAGAAAGATCAAGTCAAGATCAAGAATGACATCAGGGGGTGAGCAAATCAAATAATACAAAAATACATTCTGATTTAAAAAAGCAGTTATGAAAAAGCATTTGTCGGTGTTCATTATTTAGCTATATTTTTCAGTAGTGTCATTCCAGGAAAGCGCAAATGAAGTTTCACATTTAGTTTAGTGTTTGTTTTATTAAAATGTACACATGCAGCGTAGATTTTACCCTGAACATTCTAACTTGCAGATTTCTAGTAAAAACTACAAAAAATAAAATTAAATACATGTTCTTGACACTGAATACATTGCAACATTTTTCACTCAACAGAGTAAACACTACTCTAATAAACTAAAAATAAATATTTACACTATATTGGTACATTTTTTTTGGCATTTGTTGTTTGCTAAATAAATGATGGAGCAGGAGAAAAGGCAATAGGAAAGGAGAAAGAAGGAGATATAATACAAACAAACAGCAAAGGAAAGATGGATGCATGGACAGGAAGGTAGATTTACCTGTGCCACAGCATGTGTGGAGTAGTCAGGATTATAATCCAACCTCTTTTTAGGAGGCTAGGAGCCCCATCACCCGAACAAACGAACGAACAGCACAGGGGTGAAGAGGTGAAGATGAGGTGGAAAAGCAGGTGCATCATGGTAAAAAGACACATGTGGAGAGAGTGACAGCATTAGGGGCATGGAGAAACAGAGATCACACAAAACAAACACAGTGTACAAACAAACGAAGGGTGAATACAGTGAACCTTGGTGTGTTAGTAAGTAACCGACTACACAAGTGCCCAGGCATGCTTCACCTACCTTACACACACACCGCTGCTTGTGTGTATAATACACACAATGATGAAACTACATAAAGGTTTCACACATATTTTGCTTGTTTACATATGATAGCAGCACACTCAATCAGTAAACAAGCCAGTGTGTTTATAGAAGCTGGAGGAACTGTGCATAAATATCTCATTTATGAACATACATTGGCCTACAACATACATCATTTTTAATTAATTGTATTGCATTAGATAAAATAAAATAAAAAAATTCCTAAATTTGGAACAGATTACACTCCTCTTAGTCACCTAATATCATTTTAGGGGATATTGGCAACATTGAAAAGTCTGGGGTCAATATGATTTTTTTTTTATTCGGTTAATGTTAAAATGGTGCACAATGCTAGTTGCTAAAAATACAATGTTAAATGCAAAAAGGAAGCAGGAAATGATGAAAATCAGCATTGATCGTTTTTCTATATATATTTACAATTTACTGCCTTTTCATGAATCACTTACACTTTGTTTGCGGTCAGTAAGGTTTAAAAAAGCAATAATAATAATAATACGTTCATTAGTCACTAAAGACATTTATAATGTTACAAAAGTTTATTATTTCAAATAAATGCTGTTCTTTTGTACTTTCTATTCATTAAACAATGATGGGACATTGAAGACTGAAGTAATGGTTGCTGAAAATTCAGCTTTGCCATCGCAGGAATAAATTACATTATAAAATGTTTAAATGTAATAGTATTACAGATACTGTTTTTACAATATTTTTGATCAAATAAATGTAGCTTTGGTGAGCATAAGTGACTTGATGAGTGTTCGCAACATAAATCTCCATAGATCCTGAAGGTGAAGCATATCCTTCCAAATTAATACTTAAAAATTATACATAGTAAACAATTAATTATAATAGCGCTCATACATTTTAGTGAATTTTTAAGTGAACTATTATTTTACCTTTGGCCACCAAATCATCAATACTTGGTTGCATTATAGTAGTAGAATACATGCTGAACTAAATAAGTTGTCTATTCTTTTAGTATTAAGACATTTTTGATGTGAAAATATTCATTTTGAAAGTGCAATGTTTATATGTTGGATGCATGGATTAAGTGTCCAAATCCTTTTTAGTGCCACTGCAAGTCTTTTCAAAACTTTAGACTCGATAGTGTTTTCTGCACAGGTTCTGCAGCTGTGAGAGCTTTAAGCAACAGAACAGAACAGGTGTGGGATACAGCAAACAGAGCCAAAGTAAAAACGCAGTGTTACACAAAGTTAAATGTTAAATGACATTCTTCTAAAAACAACATTGTACCCCATAAATTGAGTACCCCATAAGTTGCTCTTTTGGTGAGAGTTTTGAAAACAGTGCATAATTATTTTCTTTAAATATTAGCTTTGGGATTAACATCAGGCATATCATACGTGTCTGATGCCTCACCCGCTGCCTCGAGCATTGTTATCGAGGTGATGTTAAATGTCTTTTTCCAGTTTTCAGTGTGCAAATAACACACTGAACAAGTCAGAACTGGAATTAGAAAAAAGTAACTACACACACACACACACACACACACACAGCTTGTCATTACACATCAACATGTGTGTACCGGACAAGGACATTATAGCCTACAGCATGCCAACCTGCCGCACCCTCACTCAACTTACCGGCCGTCCAAACTCCAGCTCGGAAAAGAATTTAAACCAAGGCTCATTCTCTAAATCTATGTCATCTGGGTTTAAATCAAACATCTGGAGCAAGAAGCAACATAGAAAAGAAGAGGTCAGGGAAAGAAGAAAAACAATGAAAGGGAAAGAGAGATGGAAATCAGGGTTAGGAGGACCAAAATATGCTGGAAGGACTGGTGAGCAAAGAACAGAGGAGGAAGATGTTGTGGGTCATCAACACTCTTTCTGTCACACACACAAAATGTGTAATGACAAATCATAACTATTAATAAGAATTAAAGAGATTCCAAAAACACATGCCTCATAACACCTGGAACATAAAAGAAGATATTTTGAAAAATGTTTGTAACCAAACAGTTTCAGGGCCCATTGACCTCCAAGGTATGGAGTAAAAATACACTGGTAATTCAATAGGAACTTAAACTATTTTGTTACTACATTGCTTCCAAATATGTTTTATACTATGCAAGAGAGAAGATATTTTGAAGAATGTTGTTCTGTGTGATATGAGTGTGCCTCTCAGAACTGTCCAAAAGGGGGAGACATTGTGCTTCTTCCACTCTTCTCTCTAAAGTCTCTCTCTCTTCCTCAAGCTATGACTGTACATGCTGAGAAAGCTGCCCACTCATTTTGCCACTTCGGACATCTACCGTCACATCCACTGTGTTTGTGCTGAGGGCAGTGCAATGATTCAACCTGCTGACATTTCTATCTCATTGTTCCCTAAACTGAGTCACTGTCCCGCTTTGTCTGACACTCTTCAAGCATTTTACATCTGCATTACAAAACAAAAGTTCAACTGCTTTCAAAGGAGACATAAAACACTGAGGGAACTCCTCTACTGAGGCATTTCATTTGTCTTGCTTTATTAGACAAACAGAATGAAAGAATGAGACATTGTTAGGGGAGTTTGGGACACACTGTATTGCTGGAAAATTAAAAACTGCATTGTCCCCATCATGACCACAGCACAACGGCTCTAACTGACTGCTTTTAGAGCAAACCTTTACCTATATTTTACTAACTACATGAACTAATACACAAAGGAAAAGAAAGCTTGCCCTTATGAAGCAAAAATATATTGCAGTATATTGGAAAATATCATGTAATATATTAGGCATATATTCTTATATATATATATTTATTTTTTCCAATATATTGCAATATATTGAAAGCTGCAATCATTTGTATATTTTGCAATATATTATATAATATATGTATCATAAATATATTATTAAATGTATTCAAATATATAAAATATTAGAAAATAAAAAGGGAAAATAATATATTGCAATATATCACAATACATTTTAAGAAATATATTGGTAAATATATTTTCCTTTCGTAAGGGTGCTGCAGCACCACATTGCTCATGATAAGCAAACTCATGGCTGATGGTCCATTATTTGGTCAAACGACCCATGAAACAAAAGGAAAACACAGCTTTAACACATGTCCAATCAGCAGGCTGCAAAATTGCAGTTTGACTCTGTAGTAAAGAGTAAGATAGGCCTGCAACACCTTAATAATGCGATCCTCAAACAGCTGTACCGGCTACAATGAAATTGAGAGTTTTCATAAGACTGGATGGCAATGTAATTACCGTACATTGCTATTCGAAAGTTTAGGGTCAGTAAGTTTTTTTTGAAAGACAGTAGCAATAGCATTGTAAAATATTACCACAATGTACAGTAAATGAAGTGTCTTCTATTTAAATGTGTTTTAAACTGCATTTTATTCCTTAGGCAAAGCAGCCATTAATCCAGTATTCAGTGTCATATAATCAAACAGAAATAACACTGAACAGTTGCTGCTTAATATTTCTGTGAAAACCGTGATTCATATTTGAAACAAATATTTGTTACATTATCAATTTCTTTACTATATTTTTTAAATTAATTTAACTGCTTGCTGAATATATATATATATATGTATATATTAGTGGTGGGCATAAACTATTTTTTTTAAATCTAGATTAATCTCACTGTAATCTTGGAATTAATCTAGATTAATCTAGATTAAAATGGCTCATTTGAATTCTGCCGAAGGCATTCAGAATATGTGTGCTACCCAAATAAAATAATGACTAAAAGTAACGTTAAGTCTTTGAAAACGGGTTTCTCAAGACAGGTGGTGCATTAGACCAGGGGCTCATCTCCTGTTTCCAAAATGCATCACAAACTGCTTGAGAAAGCTGTAAACTAATTCCACATTGCACAAGGTGCAAACAACCTTACGCCTGTTTCACACATAATCCGTTTGCAGTGCATATGCGTTTCATATTTTTTTACGCACCCATGTAAACGGATTCCAGCATTCACGCGGTTGCAGTCCGTCAGTGCGTTCCTGGAGCGGTGCATCTGCAGCAGTGCAGCGATCGTTCATGTACCGAGTAGCAGACTGCAAACGCGTCCTGTTTGAAAGCACAATGAGTATGAGCTGCTTCTGCACCACATACGAAACGCACACGGACCGCATACGCACTGCAGACGGGTTATGTGTGAAACAGGCGTGCGTCTTGTCGAGGTTTCCATTGGGAAGCTTATTTTAAAAAATCATTTCCCAGAAGCAAACCCCGCGGCATCTTAGCTGCATCCATGTTAGCATGTCATGTTTGATGTGCTAATTTCATAGTAGGCATACACACAGGTTTAAAAACTTGTTCTCGCCCCCCTACAGATTTGGCTAGGTATACATCTGCGCTAAAATATCAAGGTGAAAGTCATCAAAGCTCGCGTAGTGTAGACACAGCTCCCAACCCAACTTTGAGAATAGATTAACATTAACAATATTCTTTTTATCGCCCGATAAGTGTCTCACGTTAACGCAGCACGTTAACGCAGATAACGGCCCACCACTAATATATATATATAAAATCTTACTGACACATATTTTTGAATGGTTCTGTGAACATACGACAAAGAGAGAAGCACAAAAAGTGTCAACATAAAACATACAGAAACTAAAGAAAGAAAGAAAAAAAATCTTTAAATTATTAATTATATTAATAAATATTTATTTAATGCATGAAACATCGTTTTGAGGTCAAATGATAGCTTTGTCTGAGAAACAGACCACACTCTATTTACTCCACTTTATTTACTGAAAATATGGCACCGTAGATATTAATGACATCAATGCGAAACATGAGAACCAGTAACATGGTTAAAAAAGAACCGGTTTGATGTGTCATATTTGAATGTACGTGTTTCTGTTCCACAGAAAAAAGCCAATCATACAGTTCTGGAACAACATGAAGGTGAGTAAATAGTTTTTGGTGAGCTACTTCTTCAAAACTTTTTACAGATTCTGGGACACACATTTGGCTTTACATAGAACTAAACATTTTCAAAAGGCAAGTCTGCTGACATAGCAATTTAAAGTCTAATCTTCACAAGAGCCTGACCCTGTATGTTTGATTTTGTGATTAAACAGACTGGAACAGCACTGAATTACTCTACAGTAAAATGAAACAGGATTGCTTTTAGACCTTAGCAACCTTGGGTCCATGTTATGTGAGGATTTTTACAGCAGGTTAAATTAAATGTATGAATAAGAATCACTTAGATATAATGATTCAGTTAAATAAGATTACTCACAGGCCTTTCTTGCTCAAGGATTGAGGATTTGCCAGGCTCATATTCAAAGATGCTCCGTGGTTCTGCTCGGTATTTACGTGTGTCCACTTTTCGATCTGGAGGACCCCACTCATTTCTATAGATGAGAATAAGAACCAATCAGAGTTGTTTTTAACCAATCAGAAGCCAGTACACTGTAAAATATGTGGCACAGGGTTTACTTTGAAACTTTTTAACCATACATTTTCAGAATTTTTAACCAGAAATATCACAAACAATTACAGAGAAATGACAATTAACCCCTTGAATTAAACACGCAATTTTGAAGTTGAAACACTGCAATAGTATTTTCTTGCAAAATGCACTCTTTTACAGTGTAGCTCAGGATGTCAGGAGTCTTACGGGTCGTGCGAGAACTCTTTCTCTCTGTCCATGTCTCGTGAGCGGAGCTGGAGGAGAGAGGGCATCGGAGGGGGTGGAGGGGGCACGGGAGATGGCGAGAGCTCCCGGTGGATGGCACCGTCTGGCGTGTCTGAGGTATTTCTAGAGAGAGGCCGGTAGGTGTGCGTTCGAGGGGGCGGGTGGGCATGGACAGGAGGGTAATTTTCTAAAACAGAAGCACAATATTCAGAGTCATATAATAGATCAAGAAAACAAATGTACAGTTGCTATACATATTTGGACATTACAGCTAAATATTAACATATGACTGTACACTGTACACATCTAAATTTTGGGGTTGGTAAGTTTTTCTGCTCATGCTCATCAAGTCTGCATTTATATAAAAATATATTAACAATGTAATATAATAAGAAACAAAATTGCTTATTTTAAAGAAAAAACTAAATATTTTTTTTTAGAAATGCACAATATAGAATGTAATGCAATAATATAAAATGATACTGCTTTTAAGAAGTTTGGGATCAGTAAGATTTTTTATGTTTTTAAAGAATTTTCTTATACTCATCAAGGCTATATCTATTTGATCAAAAAGAAAACAAATGTAATTTTGTGAAATATTATTGCAATTTAGAATAACATTTAATATACTTTAAAATATAATTTATACATGTGAATCAAAACTGAATTTCAGCATCATTACTTTGTTCTGCAGTGTCACATGAGCCTTCAGAAATATGCTGATTTATTACCAATGAAAGCTTTTTCAGGATTCTTTGAAATATAAAAAAGTTAAAAAGAACAGTGTTTATTCAAAATAGAAATGTGTTGTGCTACAATATACATTACTACTCAAAAGTACGGGGTCAGTACATTTGTTCATTCTTTTTTTTTAATAAATTAATACTTTTGTTCAGCAATGATGTGTTAAATTGATAAAAAGTGAGAGTAAAGACTTATATTGTTAGACATTATTCATATTTTTAATCAATTCTGTTCTTTTTAACTTTTTATTAATCAAATAATTAAAGCTAAAAGTATCACAGGTTGCAAAAAAATATTGAACAGCACAACAGTTTCATCAGTGATAATAAATATACATATTTGAATTTCTGAAGCATCATGTGACATTGCAGACTGGACCAATGGCTGATGAAAACATACATTGTACATAGTACATTATCCACTCACTGGCAACTTTAATCGGTATACCTGATTAATTGCTTGGTAACACTAATAGCTAATCAGCCAATCACATGGCAGCAACTCAAAAGGAGAAAATATCCAGTGAGCGGCAGTTGCAAAAGGGTGTCCAACCCGGTACTAGCAAGGTATACCTAATAAAGTGGCCTGTGTGTGAGTGTGTGTGTGTGTGTGTATACCCCACCATCATATATATAAAACCATTCTTATATAAAGGAACACAGACATGATTTAAACTTTTACTACATACATGTGTTGGATTAAGCAGATATGAAAGTTAATATCAGAACTTACCATCGTTTATGACAGCGTATGTTGCATTGTATGTGTCTGCATAGTCATCATCTGGTGAAAACATTAAACAGAAATGAAATCAAAGTGTGTGTTTGTGAGTCATCCGAAATGAATACTGCAGGATACGTTTTAGTGTGTCCTTCCACTCACTCACCTGCTTTATGAACCATGTGGATCTGTTTGAACATGGTCTTGTACCAGTCCTTGGGTCTGTCCACAGTCTAAATAGAAGCACACACACACACACACACACACACACACACAGCATGTGCAATTTGCCTTGTCAGTTTGCCGGTTAAGCGCACAAACAGCTAACAGCATTTGTCATTACCTGACAACCAACAAAATCACCAGAGCACAGAGTGAGAGAGACAGACAGGGAGTATCATAGTAACCTTCCAGGAAAGAGCCAGGAATGTTCTCTTCCCCTCACAAACACACACATTCACAGACAGTCTGAACTGCTGAGAACTCAGAAGCATTCCTCTAACCACAGTAAGAGGATCAAATGTCAAAATAACTTAAACACAAATTAAGAAAAATGCCCTCAAAACAGATGACAGCTTGTCTGTTGTTTTAAACTGAACAGTGAGAGTGAACAGATGTTGTGCTGTTTAAAAACATTCAGAAAGAAAGAAAGATTGTTTTATTTTGTTTTGATAAGGCAACAAGTAATAAAACCTCATGTAAATCTCAGTTTTTGTATTAACCAGTCACAAGCGCGATAAGCAGTAGAATAATCTGTCAATATTTTTTGGGTTTATATTAAATATAAACCCAAAAAATATTGACAGAATATTCTACTGCTTATCACTTATTTTATGTGCCTTCATGTTGTAGAGCACCATCAACTCTAAATCTCATTGCTAGTACATGTTAACAGTTCAATATATGGAATTATTACTACAAAAATATTTCCAAATGAAGTCAAAGCCACTCACGTCTTCTGAGCGACAAACAGATGTCTTTTTCGTAAATGAATCTGTGTTTTGAACTAATCAGTTGAATGAATGATTCAATAAGCCCTTTCACACATGCAGACTTTTCCTGAAAATTACCGATCAATTGCTGTAAAGAGATCATGTGTGAACAGGATCTTTAAAAAAATACCGGTAAATTCATTCTGGCAACTTACCGGTATGAGAAGTTGTAACATTACCAGTAAATTGAAAATTCTGCTGTGTGAGAACGCAGAAGGAAAATTACCGGTATGAGCACGTACGAGATTAGAACGCGGTTACATAAGACGTTTAATCTGGGCCAATCATAAAAATGTGACGCATTCAAGCACAGTTTACAAAAATAAAATAAATGTCATCCAACTGGAGAAACAGTGAAATTAAAGTGATTTTCCTTATTTGGGCGAACTAAGAAATTTGTCGACATCTGAGAGGAACTGTTAGTAATGCAGTAACATATGATAAAATATTATAGTCCAATCTATAGAAAGCTTTAAGTTACTACTTAACGAAATAAAACAAATAGAAAAAGATGTCGAGTCAGGCAACTTCATCCTTGCGACACAGAATCAGAAAACACTAGTTTATTAGTAAATATTTCAAATATCTCCTTACTATTTCCCCCTGTCACATTCATGGTAATTACTTTTGCCGGTGCTTTGCACCATCTTTTGAACTCATTTTGAACAATTTGAATGCAGAACTGTTCATCTGCGCTGACAGCACATAGACTTTTTGATATTATTTTTGATCAGCATAAGCTACATGAGTGAACACATCTTTTCTGCAATGTAGCGCGTCTTACAGACTGCATTTTACAACTTCATTGTGCTATTACTCCTTTCAATCCGAATTTCACTCAACTGGTCAGCTCCCGACAGCATCATGTGTTTTATTAATGGTGAGCATAATTATTTATATATTTATTTAAATGAATGTAATCGATTAGATATCATAATATTTAGGCTACAATAATTATAAAGCTGGTTTGATTGTATCGGTGACATAATATTTAAATGATATGCATGCGGCCCATGAGTCTTGCACTTTGACCATGGTGCAGCTCAGTGAAAAAAAAAAAAAGGTTGATAACCACTGCTCTAAACAGTAGCTTGAATTCAGAGCAACCCCAAACTAGTGTCGCCGAGGACACATGTGATGAAGCACGTCATCGACTCTTACGATGTCTATTACCATATCTCTGCAACAAAAACATTTGCATGAATGCAAAAATTTTAAACAAAAATGTAACATCAACAAAAATACTGACCATTCATCCCCATTGAAACTGTGTGTACGGTATACTGTTCATGTCCAGAAACGTAATAAAAACATCTTCAAAGTAGTCCATGTAACATCAGAGGGTCAGTTAGAATATTTTAAAGCATCGAAAATACATTTTGGTCCAAAAATAGCAAAAACCATGACTTTATTCAGCATTGTCTTCTCTTCTGTGTCTTTGTGAGTGAGTTCAAAACACAACAGTTCAATGATATCCGGTTCGCAAACGAATCACTCAATGTAACCGGATCTTCTTGAACCAATTCGAGAACCGAGGAGCTGATGATACTGCGCATATGTTGTGTGATTCATCATGAAGCAGACTGACACACAGAGCATCTGAACCAACTGGACAGAGCGTCTGAACTGAACTGGTTCTTTTGGTGATTGATTCTGAACTGATTCTGTGCTAATGTTATGAGCGCGGTTAAACCGAAGGCTTGAATAAAGGTCAATCGTCAACAATGATTTCATTACGTCGAGTGCAAAAGAACCGGTGAACTGTTTTCTTCAACCGGTTTATTCAATCAAAATGTCCAGAAGAATCAGTTTGCAGGAAAGAACCACATTTCCCATCACTACTGGTGAACCAAAAACTGATGCAACCGTCGAGAACGAGTTTATCTTTTGTTCATTATCTGGCTCGGCTCGGTGTTCATCTTCAGTTCTCTCTTCCAGGAGTTCAGTCAGTGTACTGTTTGAGTAAATGAATTACTCCAGGATATTGGTTTGTTTGAACTCAGAGGGAGTGTCAGCCACATTAAAAATGTTAACAGTTTAAGTAATTTGTGGATTAATGCTTATTGGAGACGAGAACCATTTCAAACAATTCAGTTCGATTTTGTGAACTGGTTCAAGAAGATCCGGTTACATCGAGTGATTCCTTTGCGAAGTGAACATACACAGACAGCTTGATGAAAGAACGTGTGTTTACTGCTAATTACATCATTGAACTGTTGTTTTGAACTCTCTTACAACAGACACGGAAGAGAAGACAATGCTGAATAAACTTGTAGTTTTTGATATTTTTGGACCAAAATGTATTTTCGATATTTCAAAAAATTCTAACTGACCCTGTGATGTTCCATGGATTACTTTGAAGATGTTTTTCTTACCTTTCAGGACATGGACAGTATACCGTACACACAGTTTCAATGGAGGGACTGAGAGCTCTCGGACTAAATCTAAAATATCTTAAACTGTATTCCGAAAAAGAAAGGACTTCTTGCGGGTTTGGAACGACATGAGGGTGAGTCATTAATGACATAATTTTCATTTTTCGCTGAACTAACCCTTTAATGATGTCACAGAATTTACCGGTATTTTGGAATGGATGGGTGAATGGTGCTTTTCTGAAGAAAAAAAAAACACAAAATGTCATTGACTGTGGGAACAGCGCATTTTGCACAATGAATTTACGGGTAAAGTCGTTCTGGTAATTTTACGGCAATTTACTGGTATTACTGTGTGAAAGGGGCTACAGACTCATTTCTAAAGACAGTCCTTTGTCACAACATACATACATATGTAACTTGACAAATTACTCATCTGTAAATATATCATTCATAACTTTAGACAAAAGAAAAGAAAAAAAAAATCACTAAATACTTCACTAAAGTGTCATCATGACACATTAATGGCAAAACTGTGTATACATTTAAGTGTATATATAATGAACTGTGGCTACAGTGAAACATGGGTGAAATAAATTTAAAGGAGCAAAATACACTGGAAAATTTACTTTGTAATAATTTTCACTCCAAATTTGCTTGCAAAATTCACAAATAATAACAAAGGAACAGCAATAACACATTGAAAATGCAATTTTTAAGTAGACAAACTGAAATAGTATTTATTTGTAAACCGTACTTCAATAATCTTTATTTTATTAAGCAATAAGGCCGATCTTTTTTAAAGTGTAGTTGTTTTTAATTTGTCATTTTTGTCAGTTCCCTTAAAAATGTCTGGAATATCACTCACCGTTCGGATGGCGATGGGAATGCCTGACTCATCCACTGGTCCAATGCCTTCGTAATGGGGAGCTTTTATGATGGACACCTTCTTCTCTTCCTCTGAGAAACGAGCAATGGGCACAGAGCTACTGACCACTGTCTGACCAGAGACAACGGTCTCTCTCTTCACCGTCTCTGAACCCTCTGAGTGTGTGTGTGAGAGAGAGAGAGAGAGAGAGAGAGAAAGAGAGAGATAAAAAGAGTTAAAAAAAAGTGCTGTGCAATTGATTCTTGTCAAATTGTGACCTCAGTGAGTTCCTGGGTAACAGAGAGGGTAGACAGTGCACTACTTAGTATCAACCTTTTCAACTAAACATCTCTCCCTCACACACGCATCATTGATTGCTGTGCTGCTATTGGCTGTTCATTAGACTGCTGCCATAGATACAGCCACACTGCAGGACTCAAAATTTGTTACTGTCAGTACTTCATTGTATGCTATTATTAATCAGAAAGGCAACTAATTGGCCATCCGTGAGAATGTCACACTAAGCAATCAAAAACTGCCATTAATGAAAGCAATCTATTATGTTTCCCAAAATTTTATGAGATGGCATAATCATGGAAAATATTACACAGTGTCAATGTCACAGTGTCATATATATATATATATATATATATATATATATATATATATATATATATATATATATATATATATATATATATAGTGACATAAGTCTAAGCTGGACAGTCACAGTCAAATCTAATTTAATAGAGCAGGAACACTGACATGGCACAATCTCTCACCCTGACTAAGCACCCTGAACTATGAAATATGTATGACACAGCATAAATGAGACAGCTACTTTTATTCCTTCACCTATGCTAAGTTAGCACTAGCACAAAGACAGTGACATGAGGAAACACTAAAGCAAACTTTTTGTCAGCATCTTTTCTTTAAACCACTTCAACAATAGTATGAATTTGCCTTCCTAAGCAAATCCGAACCAAAGTGTCAGAGCTTTGCCTCTCCTCAGTTTCCCTCAGCATCCACTAACAAGAATTGTGCATTACAAATCCATTATTTTAGAACACCAAAACTAGGACTCAATCAATAGAAGGACAAAAAGACAATTGAGGAAATATTTTTTTTTTAGAAAACATGTGTCCAAATAGGCTTACTTTCATACCATTGAGTATGCAAAAAACATTACACCAAAGAGTGTTTAAACGGTATTCTAAAATAAAATATGCAAAAGTACCTGGATGATCTACTATGTCCGGCAAGATTTTAGAGTGCCATGGACACGTTACTATCGCATAATGCCAAATAGTCGTGAAGTAAGTTTCAAACAAAAAGTAGTATCTACTTGGCTATTTTCATACAGATTTTATCTGATGCAGTTACTATCTCTCTTTTTATGTCTAGTCTACATCACATATAAAAACTAGTTTTACATGTGGGTGAGACATCCTATTCCAGTCTAAGTGGGCGGTTTAAGGCCTGAATAAGCAATCTTCGGCTGGTGGTCCAAACTCCGCTTTGCAATACTAGCCAGAGGTCTGTGTGGGACTTTCCTCTCACCTGAACTACGACCCTGCTGGATCTTTACCAGGCCAGGGCTGAGGTTTGGGGGTGGAGGCGGGTACACAGGCGGAGAAAAGGGCCTCCGAGATTGAGAGCTTCCGTTCACTGCCATCTGACCCTAGGCAACATAAAAAATAAATCAGTTTACAAGAGATGGAAATATGTTATTTGTAGAGTCACTTTATGTCAAACAAGTATGAGTGGGGGACAGCTATGGGACAATAAGAAGTTAGAAGAATGAGAAATGCAAGACACAAGAGCACACATCAAAAGATACTGTACAATAGATGTATAATGTATAATAAATGCATTACTGAGGAAAACTCATGTTACAAAAAAGATAAAGGTGCTTCTGCAGTAACATAAGTTGAATGATGGATGACACATGAAGAGGTAACTGAAAAACTGTTAGACTACATGACAACAAACACACTTTGAAAGAACCTTCAGTATATAATGAGTGCAGGACAATCTATGTAAGAAAGAGTGTTAACACTGGAATATGGTATCATTATACATTCATATTCCAAAGAAGTTCAAGTTTTCAGTCAACAGCAGCAATATAAAATGCAAATGTTAATCTCAAACAGACTTCATGAAAGGAGACAGAAAATTCTAGAGTCTACATAAAAAAATTAAACTGTCCTCTTTCTTCATACACATACCTGGACTTCATACTTCTATTAATATATAGTATGAAATATTATATATACATTATCATTTAAATGTTTGTGTTCAGAAAGATTTTATTATTATTATTATTAATTTTTTTAATAAGACATGAATAATTTTATTTGACAAGAATGCATTACATTTATCAAAAAGTGACAGTAAAGATATTTATATTTCTATCTAATCAAAGCATCTTTAAAAATGCATCATGGGTTTCAACAAAAATATTGCGCAGCAAATCTTCTTATAAACACTCATATTTATAATAAATGTTTTGTGAGCACCATATCAGCATATTAGAATATAATAATCAATACCAAAGACTGGCTGCTAAAACTATAGCTTATTTAAAATATATAAAATTATATTTTGTACAAAAACTATATTTTTGATCAAATAAATGCAGCCTCATGTAAGGTTCTTTTTTTAAAAACACCAAACATCTTACAGACTCTCTCTCTCTCTCTCTCTATATATATACACAGTATCCGTTTTTCCAGATACAGTTTTCAATACTTTTTCATTTTAAAACATGTCACATTATGTGTGCATGTTTACTTTAAATGGGAAACAACATACATATCATACAATGAAATACCGAATACTTAAAACAGAGTGAGAATCAAGCGTAAAACAAAAGACAAAGCAGCCACCTGCTGTAAGCTGACACATTCAAGCATGTGACTCAAAGTTAGACATTCAACAGTGCTGAAAGACTAGTTGAGGACATACAAATACGAGCAGATTCAAACAAACATGACACCAGACTGGAGTGAGGTGTGCCAGTTGAGCGTGATAGTTACGTTAGTGCCCATGGCAGTTGACGGGGCGGTAGGAAGCTCGTCAGGGACGTTGGAGGCATGGCTGAGTGTGGGGGATGGGGTGGGTGTGCCTGCAGGGGAGGAGTCCATGCCGCAGATCTGCAGCTCCTCCAGCCCAGCTGTGGATGATGAATAATGACTCAACGCTGACACGGTTACTGGTGACGGGGCAGGTGAGGCCGACATTAGCCCAGAACGTTCCAGAGGGGTATAGGGTGTTGGTGACAGGGCTTTGGGCAATAACCCTGACAGGAAGTCAGGGGAATCCTGACTGGCCCGGCTATACGGTGACCGGCGAGCTGAAGGGTCTGGGGAGGGCGGTCCAGAAGAGAACGGCCCGGTGCTCCCTCTTACAGGGGAAAACTCACGCTGATGGAGGAGGGTGTGAGGGAATAAAAGGGAAGGAAGACAAGAATTGAAAGTGAACATAAAGCAAAGCCGGTGAGCAAGAAGTGACATACGGGCACAGGCGGATTGAACCATGTTGAGTGAAGAAAAACAAGTGGAACTGTGGGAAGGAATAAAAGGTTGCTGGAAAAATAAAATAATATAGTAATTAGCAGTAAACACACGTTCTTTCATCAAGCTGTCTGTGTATGTTCACTTCAGATGAAGATGAATGAATGCTAAATGGGTCACACTCAATGAGTATACCGTAAGAAATAGAGACACCAAAATCTCAAACAATTTGGAATAATTAAGATTTCACCAAGGCTGCATTTATTCGCTGAAAAATACAGTAAAATTTATAAATATTATTAGAATTTTAAATTATAATTTTAAATAGTTTGGTGATTAAGAAACATTTATTTTTATCAGTGTTGAAAAACGTGCCGCCTAATTTTTTTTTTTTTTTTTTGTGGAAACTGTGACACACTACTATTCCAGAGTTGGAGGTAAGTCCGATTTAAAATAATATTAATTATTAAAATAATGAATTACTTATATTCAACAAAAATGCATTACATTGATTAAAAGTGACAGTAAAGCCACTTTATAATGTGTAAAGATTTCTATTTCAAAGAAATGCTGTTTATTTGAATTTTCTGTTTAAAGAATCTTTAACATTCAGCAGAGAGTTCATGTTTTAAACAGATTATAATAATACAATTATTAATAACTGAATACCATTAATAAATGACAATAACTGAGCAAAACATCAGCATATTATAATGATTTCTGAAGGATTATATGACATTGCATACTGGAGAAATGGCTGTTGAAAATGAAGCTTTCTCATCACAGTAATATATTCAAAAAGAAAGCAGTTTTAAATATTTAATGGTATTTATTACAACATTTCTGCTTCTACTGTAGTTTTAATCAAATAAATGCAGCCTTTTAAAAATTTTCATTATTCCAAATTTTTGACCAGTAGTATAAGTGTACATTAACACTGTAAATAAATGACAGTAATACCACCAAACTGCTTGCTGGTCTTGGTGGTACAACAGGGGCTCGCATGGGGTCAGCGTGGTCCACTGCGTTTGTCCTGGATCTAGTCTCAAGCCCTGACTGGGCCTCTGCTTGAGGTTCTGGACTGCGAGGAGCTAACTGGACGGAGAGAGAAGCTACGTGTGTTTCAGAAGTAGCAGTGGGGTCTTGAGGTGGGGAAGCAGATGGCTTAGTTTTAGACTTAGGGTCAGTTTTAATCATGTTCATCTTGTTAGGTGCTTCATTTAGTAGGTCGCTTGAGAATTTTGAGGATGACAATTTGTTCCCCAGAACCCGAGTGATAAAACTGTTAGCATTAGCCTGTTGGGACAAGGGGGGCTCCTCGAGTGGGGCTCCAGAGGTGCTAGTGGAGGTTCGGGTGTTCTTAGAGTATGAGTATGAGGAGGTGGCACTAGATTGGATGGTGTAAGAGCCTGAGGAAATGACTTCATTAATCTGTGGGGAAGAGAGGGAGGTGTCTGACAGCAATGCAAGGGAACTGTAAGATGGGGGGTTAGGGGTCATGTGATAGCTCTCTCTCCGAGGGGGTGGCGAGGGGACCTGATAGAGAAAAGGTCAATTCAAATATGTAAAGTCAGTTTAAATAAAGCACATTTTCTCAGAGATATTTCAAATCAACTGCTTTAGGGGTCAAGAAAATCACACTTGATATGAATCCTATAGAAAGACCTTATCATATTGGAAAAAGAGCATGACCAATATTAATACAAACAGTTGTGAAGCAAAATCATTTCAAAGTAGCACATAACATGAAAGCAGAGGATTGCTTGTTGTGAGAAGAAAATGAATAGGGTGCAAAAAAAAATCTAACAGCAGTATGATAAAGAAGCAGGAATGCATTAATAGCTTATTTACAAAAAAATATATTTATATATTACAATATATATATATATATATATATATATATATATATATATATATATATATACATATTATAGATGAATATGTACCGGTGTCGGAGATTTTTTATCCTGTAGGCTTGGTTTAATGCTGCGGAAGCCTTTAGCAGTCAAGGACGAACTGCTGGGATCTCCATTCCTTAACCCCTCAGACACACTGTGTGAACGCCAGGCATCTACACACACAGACACACATTTTTTTTTTTTTTTTTTTATAAATAAACAATAAAAAAATAAATACCCACTGTTAGACTTTTTATCGTATTTTTGCGGTAACTTACTGGCAGCACTATTGCCAGTAAGTTACTGTAAGTTCCCCTTTACAGTAGCTTACCTGTAAATGTGTTTTACGGTAAGATGCCCTTACCGCAATTTCATTTTACAGTAAGATGCCCTTACCGTGATTACATTTTACAGTAAAATGCCCTTACCGTGATTTAATTTTACAGTATGATTCCCTTACTGCAATTTCATTTTACAGTATATTAGTCATTTTATTGTAATTTATTACAAATATTTTAATATTTATATTTTACATTAATGCTATTGAATTTAACAAGTTCCCAAAAAAGTGACTTGAGTCCATGTACAATGTCCAACATATTCTTTATTGTGCTTTTTTGTCAAACAAAATATTTTATTTTAAACAAATAATCTAATTAAAACAAAACTAAGTTACAAAAAAAAAAAAAAAACAAATAAAATAAAAAAAAATCACAATAAAAATACACTTCAGAAACAGTTCCAAACTTCTACTCCACCAATCACAGCAGATCACTGGTGTCAGGTGGCATCAATTCCTTTCTGCAAATGGGATGTAGAGAGAGAAACAGGGAGAAAGGGGAAAATAAATAAATAAAGAAAACAAAACAAAACAATTACATCCTTGGAGTAACACACTCACACAGCAAGTTCTACAGATTGTAGCACCAGCACCAGATATAAGATATAACTCGCATCAGTCCAAAAATACGTCATGACGAGGAAAAAAAACATATATAAGTCGCACTGGACTATAGGTCGCATTTATTTAGAGCGCCCTCTCGCGGCTGGATATGGTAATGTTTTCTCTTGGTTCATCTCTCTCGGTTCATGTCAAATTAATTTTGATAAATAAGTCGCACCTGACTATAAGTCGCAGGACCAGCCAAACTATGAAAAAAAGTGCGACTTATAGTCCGGAAAATACTATATATATACATTCAACATTCTTCAAATTATCTTCTTTTTGTATTACACAAAAGAAAGTCATACAGGTTTGGAATGACATGGGGAGTGAATACATGATATACATTAATTTTAATTTTGGGTTAACTAATCCATAAGTAACATAAGTTTTTTTGTGGTGAATTACTCACCTCTGTACCGTCTCCAGCGTAGTGGATGCTGGCTCCTGATACTCCAGATTGAACACATAAAAGGAGCCGAAAAAGACAGCGAAAGCACTGGCAAAGTTATGAAGTTGGTTAGCTTCATAGAAGACCTTCCCCTCAATTCTGACCATCCAGTAGGTTGCAAACAGCAGACTACTCCCTAAAACAAAGGCATCTTCAGCTAAATTGTTTCTTGTAATAGAATTCTCAACAATTATTTCTCATACCTAGCATGATCACCTGTGGTGTGGTAGGCAATGTCATCTCCTGCTCAACCGACATCTTGGTTGAGGTTGGCTGAAAGAAAAAAAAAAAGATTCTCAGATATTGAATGATATATAGATGGAACCTTTATTTTTCAGATAATGTTTATTGCAAATATTTTGTATTTTAATTCCTAAATATAAAACAATATACAGTCAGACGCAGTCAATAATACGAATCTAATGTTGTGATGTGAGATACCAGCGGTCATGTGACAAAAGAACGAAGGACTCAAACCCGAAGACTCGAGAGATGAACGAATCATTTCTCTTTCCGGTATTGACAGCCATATCCTCTATGGGACTGAGGAAGAACAAAAGACTCAGACCTGAACCCGAGACTCGAAAAGATTAACTAATCGTTTCTGTTTCACTCATGGCACAGGCCAGCAGACAGATCAGAGTCAGACACTGACGAGCAGAAAACTAAACAAACTAGAACAAACGTGATAAATATGAAGTTGCAAAGGAAAGAACGCCTCGGATCAGGAGGTGAGGTAAACTAACAGAGTCAGACTGCAATAGCCTGAACTTAAGACCTAACAACTAATCATTAATAAAACATTTTGGTTTCTTATTATTTGGCTTTGGCTGCATTAACCTATAGTTTATTTTGTATTCTTTTTACTAATGTAATCAACATTTTCGTAAGTTCTAGATGTGTTGGGATATTTAACATACCATTTTGTTTATATTATTCCGAAATGAACGAAATGACTCGAAAAAGATTGTTTAATTTTGCTGAACGAGACTCAAATATCCGAGTCAGTAAAATGATCCAAACTTCCCACTACTACACAGCGGTGTTTAGTTTATGAATGAATCTGCCTTTTCAAACAAATTTAGTTAGTCAATGACCCATTCAAAAAGTCGCTTGCTTTGTTCCTGAATAAATCTGCCATTTGAATGAACTGACTGAATGAATCATTCAGTGACAAAGACAATGACTTGCCTTCCCCTACTGGCAGTTTTAGTTTAATTTTTAAAGTATTTTTTCAGTTATTTAAACCATTTAATATTTCTATATTCAAAACCTTCCATTTAAAACATTAAACTCATAGCATATTGTTATCATAAATTTAAATGCATTCTTGCCCCTTCAGAGCCTCATTAAAGTCCCAGTGAACAGAAAGTTGCAAACAACTTTTCTCCAGTGTTGTTAAGTATTTCCATGTGACACTGAATATTAAATAGAGGGCAGGGTTTTACTTTATTTTTTATTTAATTTTTATTAAGGTTAGATAAAAAAAATAAAAATAAAAAAAAATGACCTAAGTGCTCCTAAAAGGAAATGTAAGTGTAAAGCCCTGCAAGTTATGCATTACAATATGTTAATCACGTAATGCATCTGATAGTCAAAACATATACTTACAAAGCCAAAGATCCTCAGTGCTTGTGGCTCTTAAAAGAGCCTTTGGACTGTATGTTAGCTCCTGTTGACACAGGGAAAAGAGAAAAAGAAGAAACATTATTTTTCATCAATGATTATTGGCTAATGACTATATGAACATGTTAAATCACAGATCTGGGATCACTTACACAATCAGATGACAATCAACACTGAAAAAAGGGAGAAGAATATCAGTTTTACCAATAATTAGCATAGAATATCTAAAATATTTTACAATTAATATGTTTCACTTAATCTATTGGTCTGCCTTTACATTGCTTTAAAAGCGTTACTATTTTAACATGTCATATTTCTGTCACGTGCAGAGTGAATCGCACGGTGAACCAGACAGTTTGCAGCATTCAATTGGCTGTCGGTCAAAAAAAACTCTTACATCTTGTCTAGACTTTGTTGATGAGAGGATTCGCGAGCCTGCATAATTCGGAACTGAATTAAAATGGCGTTATGAGTAGTGAGTAGATTCTGACTAACTTGAACACCTTTGATAAATCATTGCGATCAAGAGACCAGACAACTAACGTTAACGTTATGTCTGTGAATGGCTACATTGATGCTCACCGCAGCAAAACGCGTTGTAAGATTAATTTGCCATTCTCCAGAGAGTGAACACAAATAAGCACTAATATACACTGGAGCGTTTGCCAAATCTATTGCGCCAATACATTATTTCAGTATCAATTGAGTGTGTGCTCTTGCTTGCGGTGGACTGGGGGAGAGAGACTGCGAGAGAGTGCATTTGAGAATTCGCGCCAACGTTACTTTAAATAGCCTAACGTCACACACATTTAACGGCATTCATTTAAATGACGAGTAAAATATACCATAACTTGTCGTAAAAAAATACGGAAAACCATTGTTTGTGTAAATATTACATTGGGTCCAACTGGAAAAGGCAGTCAGTTGTATGACATAATGGGATATGAAAGCGGCAGTTTTTGAGGAAAAACTAAAAGTTCCTTCAGACTGTCCTGTTAATAATAGCCTATTAGATTGCATTATTTACTTTCTTCATAAATTTAGCTATATTTAATTGATATTGGTAATGGTTTACGGTGTTAAAGTAACTTATAAAATAAATTTGTTAAGTAAAAGGTACTTACCTCAGAAAATCTCGCAGCTGGCGTCTAGGTAGTGATCCACTCTGAGAGACGTCAGTTTTGCTCGCACTCAA